>NW_028139097.1:0-468869 GCF_964270905.1 Leucopleurus acutus | reverse complement strand
TACTTAGGTTCAGCCTTTTTTTCTTCATTATTTCATTCATGGCTCCTCCATTTCATTGCTTGCCTTCTCGACATGTGTTGAAATCTTTCTGTGGTTGACGACTTCCAGAATATCTTGGCTTTTATTGGTTGATTAATTTTGGTATTTCTACAGTTTTATTTAGATATGGTTTCAGGAGGAACAGAAAGTAAATATATTTCCTAGTCTGCCATCTTGAGCTGAAAATCCCTGTGGATTTTAGCATCCAATGTTCCCATGGGAAAACACCCAACCATGGCCTTAATAGATGTAACACTCAAGATTTCAGCTTTTGTTGAGCAATCACTAAGGATTTCATATGTGGTCATTTCTAATGGGGAAATAATAACTATCTCATGACGTTGATTTGAGGATTAAATTAGATAATGAACATGAAAATGCTTTCTAAGATTTAAAAATCAGTCAAAATGTTTTTTGTTATTATTTGATTTGTTGCTATTTCAACTTCACTTGACAGTTGTTTATGACCTTGCGTATGTGAGAAAATGTCCTCTGGGTTATTTTTCTGAAAGCCAGAATGTATTTTTCAATAGCTCAATGGAACTGGCATCATTTGTGAAGGTTAAGGGTGAAGGGGTAAATGTTTCTTGACACCTATCACTTTACAGTGTTTTCAGGAACTAACTGACTCATGTATTCCTCTTCCAAATTTGGTTGAGGACCTCCTACCAGCCACATGCTTTACGTCAGGTGTTGGAAAGCATTTTCTGGATTTGAAATATCTTAGGCTTTGTGGGCCATATACAGTTTCTGTAGCTTCTCCTCCTCTTTCCTCTTCAACAAGCTTTCTAAACGTGAGAACCATTATTAGCTCACAGTCCCACAGATCCAGGCTGAGAGCCTGATTTGATTCGTGGGCATTATTTGCCAATTGCTGCTCTGCGTGTTCACTGAGGAGGGGGACCATGTTTGAGTAATCATTTCTTTGAATCAACTGTTGGTCTTCTGGGGCTTGTCCTTGCTCTCCTACAGTCTCTAATCAGCATGGCATCCAGAGAGATCTTGTTAAAACATAAGTCAGATCATGTCACTCAAATTTCTTCAGTGGCTTCTTCACAGAAAATGCAAAGTCCTCAGAGTGCCTCCACAGACCTAGAAATCTGGGCCTCTGTTTCCTCTCTGACTGTTTCGTTCTCCTCTCCAATTTGCTCGCTCTGTTTTCCACATGCTGACATCCTTTCTGCTCCTTGGATACTCCAAACCTACTCTTGCCTCATTGACTTTCTGCCGCACGCCAGCCGAAGAAAGAGGATTTCACCGCCCAGGGTCAGAAGGGAAGGGGTGAGGACCTGAAGTAGCACTGACGAATGGGGTCAGAAGCCCATGGGGTCAGAAGGCTGCAATGAGAAGCCTACTCACCGCAACAAAGAATAGACCCCCGCTCGCCGAAACTAGAGAAAGCTCGCATGCAGCAATGAAGACCCAATACAGCCAAAAATAAATAAATAAAACATAAAGTATAGAATCTTAAAAAAGCAACAAAAAATCTATAAAGAATATTACGAGAATAGAATCACAGGCCAGTTTCTCCTTTGAATATGCATGCAAAATGTGTAAAGAGAAGCACAAACTGTATCCATGGTATGTAAAACAATCATATATCAGAATCAAAGTAGCTTTATTCTGGCAATGCAAGGTTGCTTTAATGTCCAAACATGAAACTGATCCCAGGAATGAATTAGAGTGGGGAAAGAAGTCATTTAAAACTGAAATCTTGGGACTTCCCTGGTGGTCCAGTATTTAGAACATGACGCTTTCACTGCTGGGGCCCTGGGGTCCAATCCCAGGTCAGGGAACTAAGATCCTGCAAGACATGAGGCAGGGCCCCGAAAAAAACAAAAAAAGGAAAGAAAGAAGTCTTAACCAGGAGACGCACAAGATCGAATAAACATAACAGATAACACCTTATGAAAAGTAGGTGAAGATTATGGAATATTCTAACATTTAAAACAAAAAGAAAGTTTTAAAGATTCAAAAGGATGTGACAAATATTGTACATCGGCAAAAATGAAATGAAATAAAATATAAAAATGATGGGAACCCAAAATTCCAGATGCCCAAGTCCTGTCTCTGAAGAGTCTCATTCAATGGGTTCAGGATTTCCTCTGTATTTAAAAACCTGCAGGTGATTCTGGTATGATTCACAGACACAATGTAAAGCTTCTCTTTTACAGGAAAGAATGCCAGATTATTTTGTTATCTTATAGTTATACTAACAGGTTGTACTATTGACGGATAAGTCTGCTGTCAAAATGCACCCCCACTAGGGGTAAAAAAGGAACTAGTAGTCTCTACTGCTACTTGGTGGCAACATGCATGTATTGCAAGGGCAATTATTGTAACAGTCCAAATTAGTGGAACATTTTAGAATTGGAAGACTACATACAGATCATCTAGTCAAGCTTCCAACTATTAAAGTTGTGAAAACTAAGGCCCATATAAATGACATGATTTATCTCCAAAGAACATTAGTGAAAGTATGAAATAAAAAATATCTCTGAACTTTTAATTTAGTGCCGTTTTTATTAATCTCAAGTATTAGCTTAAACTTGAGTGTGACAGATTTGGGATTGAATTCTTGCTCACGTTTACTGGTTGCGTGCCTTTTAGTAAGTTACTAAAACACTTTTCTTAAAAATAGACGTATTTATTTATTTATCTTTGGCTGCCTAGGCTCTTCGTTGCTGTGCGCGGGCTTTCTCTAGTTGCGGTGAGCGGGGGCTACTCTTTGTTGCAGTACGCGGGCTTCTCATTGTGGTGGCTTCTCGTTGTTGCTGAGCACGGGGTCTAGGTGCGTGGGCTTCAGTAGCTGTGGTTCACGGGCTCTAGCACGCAGGCTCAGTAGTTGTGGCACATGGTCTTAGTTGCTCCGTGGCATGTGGGATCTTCCCGGACCAGGGCTCAAACGTGTGTCCCGTGCACTGGCAGGTGGATCCTTAACCACCGCGCCAACAGGGAAGCCCTACTAATACACTTTTAACTTTGCTTTTCACGTATGTAAAACGGTGAGCCTTGACTGATATAGAATATGAGATAACCCAGCACTGTTCTTAACACATATATGTAGTTAAAATTTTTTGGCTCTCATCCCACTTAAACAGCCTCTATCCCCTTAATAATGAATGTGTCTTTCAGCTAGCAGAGCGCCCCAGAGCTGACCACATTCTGGCAAGAGATATAGGATTCTTTTTCTTACTGGGGGTTCTTTATACCTGATATTTGAAGCGCACTTAAACTTGAACAACTCTTGTTTATACTGTATTAATGGATTTGATGGATGAATTTTAGAAAGTAATATGCAGGAATTGAGCTGCCTTACTCTCAAGAAATATAATTCGATAGTGGTGGCTAGAACGATAAACAGTGTTTGGACAGGGAGTCCATATTGGATGTGAACTTCCTGTACTCCCATTCGTCTATTAAGAATAAATGGAATCCTTTCAAAATGTGTTCTAAAGGGCAGTTATTTCTTTCTGCCTCATTTAAGTTACCTGCAAGAAAAAGACAATCTCCTGCATCCTTGTTTAATAGGCTTTTAACATAAAGCAGATAATTTTTTGCAACATTTCCCAAACTTTTCGTTATCCAATTGGCTGAGGCTTCTCAACGATTATCGTTTCACAACAATATCTCCATCTTCAGCTTCTTTCAATGAATTGGCCTAATAGATGTGCCATTAAAACAGAGCTTCACTCTCAACGTAGTTTTAATTTTGTATTCAAAGGGTATGAAGGATTCAGCCATAACAGTGAGTGGATTTCTGATACATGCTACATGATGGATGCAACTAATTGAAAGGAGTCAGGCATGAAAGGCTACATATTGTATGGTTCCATTTATATGAAATGTCCAGCAGTGGCAAATCCATACACACAGAAAAGATTCTACATTAGTGGTTGCCAGGGGTTTGGAAGAGAGGGAAATAGGGAATGACTCCTTAAAATGGGTGTAGGTTTCCTCTTGGTTGATGAAAATGTTTTGCAGCTAGGCAGTGGTGATAGTTGCACAACATTGTGACAGTAGTAAATTCCACTGAATGGTACGGTGAATTGTAAAATGATCCAAATGGTGGATTTTGTGTTATGTTCCTTTTACTACAATAAAAAGGAGAAAGAATTCGGGAAAGACTTAGAGTTTGGGCAACTAAGGTGAACTGGTCAAGAAAAAGACAGCTCTATTGTTCAGTTTTCTCTCAGCTCTCCCAGTGCATTAATCCTCAGCCAAAAGTAGCCTGAACTTGTAGATGATAGTCATTCAACACAGTCCAGGGAAAAGTAAATAAAATAAAACCCAACTCTTCTTCTTTAGCACATGTAGGAAAGGTTAGCTTGCTGCTCAGCCACGTGGACATTCATGAAGACGTTTCACTTTAGGTGTCCTCTACTTCAGTACTTTACTCACTTGAGCTCATTCGCACATGTAGGCAACAGCATTCCTTAATTCGATGGAATCTGCAGCACTGGTTGTGATCGGTCTCATGGAAAGAAAAGGAAAGGTGGCGCGGAAGCCAAGGGAAGAGATTCTCAAGACAGAGACGTTGTTTAAGATCTGACTCGGCTTGGCGGTCACAAAGATAAGGATTGAGAAGTAGTGCCCTGGACTTGTCAACGGAGAAATCATTGGGGGCTTCAAGGAGATCAGTTTCACGAGAGTAGTGGGGCAGAAACCAGACCGCAGTGTGGATGGGAGGGGAGAAATGGGGGGCAAGTCAAGAAGTTGATGGCAAAGGGAAAGAAGGGAGGGGTGGATAGGAGGACAGGAGAATGGAATGGAGGAGAGCATTTCCTTGTGGCTCTTTAATATGGCTGGGAGGGGCCAACAGAGAAGGAGAGCGTGAAGATGTAGGAAGAGGGGGTGGCATCCCGAGCCCAAGGAGGACTGGCCCCTGTCTTCAGCTCCCACCAGCTGGATGTTCCCTCCCTCTAGCTTTCCACGTAGGCTGTGGAAGTTGCCCCTTGCCTCCTTGGATCAGCCACCCTTGATTCGTTCGTCCTTTTCTTATTTCTCAGCACATCTGGGTCATACGTTATGTGAAGACAAACAAATCACCACGGATGCTTAATTTTCTTGAAAAATCCCCAGGCAGGTACCATTTTGGAGACCTACATATTGTGCCTCAGCAAGCCAAAGTAGCCCATATTTCCTCTCTCATTGGGAGAGATTGCTGTTTCTTGGAGAACCTGATGAAGAGGGTGACTCGCACTTAGGAATAACGTTGCTTGAAAAGTGCAAAAGGTGAGATAGTTTGGCTCTGAGGGGCCTCTGAGGCCTGAGACTTCCTGAGAGATGGCAGACTCACAGCTCCCATTTCCCTCTGCCCCTGGGCTATGAGCTCATCAAATGAGATGGTAAATAAAGTCACTGACATGGTTTAAAGGATAATTTAGTTCTCTCTTGTTCACTCAGAGCAAATTGAATGGGATTTGCATACAACATATGGATGAAATATCCATACGATGGGGCTTGACCATATCCTCATGGTTCCCCTTCCCTTTTCTACATCTGGCCCCTTTAGCTCTGCAGACTTAACCCCACACCATCAGTCCACCCAGTCGGTCCGCTGAACGTCTCTTGCTCCTTCGCATCTGGTCGTTGTCGTCACCTTGTTCTCCACTACCGCCTCCTGCGGTAGCTGTTAGGTCCAGGGAGGTTGGTTCACTGTGAGCAAGTAACTGTCAACTCCATGGACAGGTGGAAGTGACTTGGCAGCCGGGATGCGCCCATCCTGAGTTCATTATACCCATGAGGGTCAAGGAGAATGGGGATGCAGCTGGTCTGCAGAGCCCCGGCAGTTCTGAGACACATGCTCCTGGATCCACACGTTGCTCCATACCCAGCCTTGCCTTGCTTTGTTCTCTGTCTTGACTCCATCCAGGTTTCTGCTCTCCTTGTCCCTTTGGGGAGGGAGGCCAGTACCAGCCCAGGTGTAGTCCCCCAAAGCTTCCTACTTCCAAGCGTCACGTAGGCTTGTACATCCCCTTGCTTGGGTTGCCCTGGCATTCGTGCCAACAAGTTGAGTGGTTTATGCCCTAGGCTCTCTCTTCTGGCAAGAATGTGCCTGAAAATCTCCATCTCTGGTTTGGTGGCCCCCAAAAATTCCCAGTCAGTTTTGGTGAGGGGACACTTGGTGACAGTGTTGTCTTTCGAAATGAGTAGTTCCGTTACCGACAATCCTTTGCTCCCCATACATTATTTATAAGGTTTCCCTGTTTGTATGTGCAAACTATTTGTGTGTATATTTGGAGAAATACATTGTACAGCCCTCTTTTTTATTTCTTCCACACACCCTAGAGATGTCATAGAGGCAGTAAATATGTCCAACTTTTTGAGAAATTGGAACAATCAAGACTTACCTGTATGGAATGCTGTTAATGATGTCAATTCCCGCGACAGTACCTTTCATCTGACACACTTAGGGACTGTTAGCAGATTAAAAGCAGTAAGAGACGCGGATAGAGAGAATTTTCATTATCTTGTGCTCTGAAATCTTGGATTTTCATTGGTTTCAATGGGCCTGAAATTGTATTTTCTTTAGTAGGCACATAGAAGCCTCTAGCGGTATTCTTAATAAAGCAAGGTGAGTTATAAGCAATCATCTGATGGAGGGCAAATGTACCACAGTCCAGTTTAAGAAAAATACAATATAAAAGTCTTACCATGGTAGAAAATCTTTATATGATCTTTTGAAAAAACAAAGCTTCAAGAAACATAAAGACATGACACCATATTCAGTTTAAAGTCAGTGACTTGTAAGCAAGGCAAAGCAAAGACAGTCTGATTAAGACCGTTGCATTGTTCTGGCATTTTTTAGGTCTCACCCATTTCTGTGGCCTTTTTAGAACCTAAGCTTCTAGGGCACAGAGAACTTCATCTTGACGTAGGGCTGAGCAAATGCACGGAGCATTTCTCAATAAGTAGGCATTAAATTCTTAGTCCAGAAGGAGCCTTGAGATGCCCTCTCTTTACTCCTTGGTAGAACTGTTTTAACCATCCCCTGAAAACAGATTTTTTTCTTTAAATCTCAAAATTCAGAGATTCCACAATCAGAAGTTACTTCTCATTATTGCCTTGTGGTCTGCTGTGGGCATCTGTCGAATGGTGTGAACTCTGCGTGGGGAGCCTGGCCTACCCTCCAGGCCCACGGTTTGGGCTGTGGTGGTGCCATGCTGTGCTCAGGGGCCTTCTTTTTTGGAAGTCTGGGCTCCAGTGAGCCTTGGTCGTGTTCTTTTATGGAACCTTGGGTGCTAGACCACTCTGACCCTCAGTCTCATTTGCAGGTTCTGGGGAGGATTAAATGAGCTCATGGGATATCCAGGTGACTGAGGCAGAGTCGGCTCGGGATGAATCTTTGCTTCGTTTTCATTAGCTGCGGAGAAGACGATGACAGCTTGGTGCCTCTCCAACTTTAATATGGGTATGCCTCTCTTGGGGATCTTGTTAAATGCAGGCTGGTATTCAGTAGTTCTGGGTGGGGCCTGGATTCTGTGCTTCTAACAAGCTCCTAGGTGAGGGTGACGCTGAGGGCAAGGGTTTGGCACCTGTGTTTCTCCCTTTCTGGAAGAGCAGGATGTCTGCCCCACCCCCACCCCGAGAGGAGAAAACATCCGCAATGTGACTACTAGGAACCAGCTTCCCTCACATGCAAGGGTCCTGTACCACTGCTCCCAACCATTCCGTCTGAGGCGCAGCAAGCCAAAACACTGAAATGCTGAGGTTTGCAGCAAAGAGGAGGTTTATTCACAGGGCAGCCAAGCGAGGACGTGACGTGACAATAGGTCTCAAATCCGCCTCCCCAAAGGCAAGGGGCTTTGGGTATCTGTGGGATAAAGAATAAAGAAGCAGGGCAGTATGAGGCATGGGGAGCATGAGGAAAGGTGATTGGAAAAACGTGTGCTCATCATTGTTCTGAGCTGGCCTAACTAGGCTACAGGCCTCAGCACATTCTCAGGCTGGAGTTTTCGGCCCTCTGATGGCAGGAGGTCAAAAGGCACTTGCCCGGGTGGAAGATCGGTGGTCCTCTCCACTCTAAACCAGCTCAGCCTAACCAGGCACAGCTGATTCCAAGTTCCTGGAGGATCACGGGGCAAACATCTTATTGCTTATGCTACATGCTACTTGGAGGACGTGCAGGTGTTCAAGCTACCTTGATGAGTGAAGACCGGGATTTGACTAATCATGACACCTTGTTTCACCTCCAGGCGAGCAGAAGAGAGCTGTAGGCTGAGTCTGGCTCCTAGCACCTGGAATTGGAGGCAGGTGGTTTAAAAACGGGCTTTCCCACCCTCTGTGTGATATAAGGTAGATAGATTATTGAACCTTCCTGTGCCTGTTTCTCCACAAGCAGCATGGGGACACTCAGAGTCCCTCTCTTGGGGGCTGTTATGGGGGTTCAGTGAGATATAGATGCATGCACGGGCACACGGGAGACACCCAGTGTGTGTTCCCTTCGTGCTTATTTTTATTAGGACACCAGTATTGTTAGAACATTTCTGGTTTGGACAACAAATTAGATAGGTGGTCATTGCTATAGTTTATGCGAGAGCAATTCACATTGCCATTTGCAAAAAAGTAGTTGGTTGTCCAGTGGGGATTATAAACATCCGTTTAACATGAGCTACTGAACAGATAGTTCACACAGTAAGTACTTTATTTAAAATCAATTCTCTTTGTTTTCTTAAGCAATTGTTAACCCCCAATTTCGTGAGTACTACCAAGTAAGTCACTTGAAAATCATCTAGAGCAATCTATTTCACTTAGCAAGCCTAAAGCTATAGTTCAACCATTTTATTGACTGTTCTATGACAAAAATTACTCTAAACAGCTATTCCCTGGATAAGTAATCAGCTAAAGCTAGTTTGACTGACTAAATCGATTTACTGAGTTAATAAGCCAGTTGTTTTAGAATAGGTCGAATTCATATTTCTCATCCATTCTGCATTAAACTGTTTCCCATTCGTACATACCCACATTCCTACTTCTGTGCTGTAGGGCTTGGCTGAACTACACCTGCCTTCAGTGAAACTTTTCTCTCCTGCACAATTGGAGATAATTTTAGTCTCGTGACTCCCACGGGGTTACCTCTGTTGTGACACTTGACTCTTTGGTGGCATATTTTATTTGAAAAAGCCTTCCGTTACTCCGGGCACGTCAAACAGTAAATGCTTTCTCTTCGTAAACCTGCATAACAATTTTCTGAACTCTTCTGCTCTGGGCAAGATTCATCAGTACACCAGGCAAACATAGTGAAAGAGGAGACAGTACTTGTGTTGCATTCAATTGGGTCTTGATACCTAAGTGTGACTCTTAACCAAGGATTATGCAGTAGTTAAGGACACAGATTCAAGTTGTTTAGGGTGTGTCCTAAAGTGTCAGTGGCAGAATTTAAGTCTCTACTCTGGAAATTGTAGACCTGAGACAAACTACTTCCCTAAACGTCATTTCCTACGTCTGAGAAAGATAATAGTATCTACCTTGTCGTAGACTGAATAATACCATTGCCCCCAAATGTCCACATTCTACTCTCCAGAACCTGTGAATGTGACCTTAAATGGCAGAAGGCACTTTGCCAGTGGGATGAAAGTAATGGTTCTCAGATGGGAAGATTCTCCTGGACTACCTGGATGGGCCCAAATATAACCACTGGTGTTCTCGTAAGAGAGAGGCAGAGGGAATTTGTACTCCAAAGAGAATGTGATGACGAAGTTGGGGTTGCATTGATGTGGCCAGAAGTGAAGGAATGCTGGCGAGGAAACAAACAGATTCTCGCTTAGAGCCTCTAGAAGGAGGATGGATGGCCCTGTCGACTTCTGGTTTCAGCCCAGGGAAACTGGTTTTGGACCTCTGTCTTGCAGAACCATAAGAAAATAAGTGTGTTGTGTTAGAAGCAAGCACATTTGTAGTCATTTGTTACAGCAGCCATAGGGAACTAATGCCTACCTCATAGGAAGTAGTTCTCCAATTAAAATGTGTGACTGGAAACACACTTAGTGGCATGTGTGACACACACTAGTTATGCTACCGTAGGTCGTTCTTGGAAACTGAAGCCTTGGTTTTGAGAGATCATCAAAACCAGTACAATGGTTGCCATGTTTCTCCTTGTTCAGCCTGGTGACCAACCCGGTAGAGAGAGCTCCATCCTTTCCCACAGGACCCCAACTGTGGGTACGTAGAGGGAAGCGGTTATGTCTCCCTTAAGGCACCTTTTTCTTTTCCTTTCTACTTTTGTCTTCATTAATCTTCATCCAACTGACCTTTCTAAATTTTACAGAAAACAAAACCATTTCTCCATGGATTCAGATACTACCCCAAGTTAATATTCCAACCAAGTTCTTGTTCTTCCGGGTCTCATCACCAGAAATTGCTGAGCCTAACTCTACTCTAGTTTCTAGGATCACTCATTTTCTCATTTCTCCCTTCTCCTTTTAGTTCAGAGTCTTGTCAATTTAGTTCCTTCCCTAACCACAACTTATAGTACGGTGGCACAGCAAAGTGATGAAAGTCTAGACGGTCTGGTTTTAATCCCGGGTTTTGCCACCTACTTACTGTGTGGCATTAGGCAAGCTCTTCAACGTCTCTGGGCCTCAGTTGCCCCCAGAAGAGTGAACATTATGAATATTCCCTACATCTAGGGTTGCCATTATGAGGAATAAGTGAGTTAATATTTGGTAAGCCCTTAGAATAGTACTTGTTATAGTCTAAGCACTACAGTTGTGCTTGTTAATAATAATAAATGAAATTCCAAGCGTATAACTTACTCAACATTCTGTCATAACTTTGAAGTGTTGGTCTATCTGTTGGCTCACGTTGCAGGTAAATGAGTCGAGGCATGGGCTGAGGCATTGCTATCACTGGGTGGTGTGTTCCCAGAACTTGGAACAGCGGTGTGAAATGGGTAGTGGTTCTATTGGAGACAGGGCAGACTGGAAAATGACAGCCTGGGAAGGAGGTGTGGTGTCCATAGCTTTGGTGTTAGAGGTGCTGCCTGCTGAAGCACCAGTGCCGGCCTAAGCCATAAATGGGGTGCTGGGGTAAAGAGGAGCAGGATGGAAGATGACAGCGTGGGAAGGAGGTGTGGTGTCCATAGGTTCGGGGTCTGACGGGCTTCCTGCTGAAGCACCGATGCCCGGCAGGGCCGTAAATGGGGTGCTGGGAAAAACAGGAGCAGAACGGAAGATGACAGCGTGTGAAGGTGGTGTGGTGTCCATAGGTTCGGGGTCTGACGTGCTTCCTGCTGAAGCACCGATGCCCGCCAGGGCCGTAAATGGGGTGGTCGGGAAAACAGGAGCAGAACGGAAGATGACAGCGTGTGAAGGTGGTGTGGTGTCCATAGGTTCGGGGTCTGACGGGCTTCCTGCTGAAGCACCGATGCCCGCCAGGGACGTAAATGGGGTGGTCGGGAAAACAGGAGCAGAATGGAAGATGACAGCGTGTGAAGGTGGTGTGGTGTCCATAGGTTCGGGGTCTGACGTGCTTCCTGCTGAAGCACCGATGCCCGCCAGGGCCGTAAATGGGGTGGTCGGGAAAACAGGAGCAGAATGGAAGATGACAGCGTGTGAAGGTGGTGTGGTGTCCATAGGTTCGGGGTCTGACGTGCTTCCTGCTGAAGCACCGATGCCCACCAGGGCCGTAAATGGGGTGCTGGGGAAAACAGGAGCAGAATGGAAGAGGACAGCGTGTGAAGGAGGTGTGGTGTCCATAGCTTCCATATTAGAGGTACTGCCTGCCTTATCTGAGAGCAGAGAATGAAAGTGGGAGAGCCTCTTCCTAGATTCTAACTCCTCTGAATTTATAGCACTGGCTCTGCCTGGCTTTATGACATATCCATTGTACGTGTCACAGAGAAAGTGCAGGCGGGGCAGGGGGTGATGCAGGGGTCACATGCAAGCCCAGCTGCTGGCTTAACCCCGGCCCAAAGGCAAAGGGCAGGGCCCCTTCTGGACTTTCTAGTGGCTGGGACTTCTGGCTGTGGGTGGCAGGTGTTTGGCACCAGATGGGCCACCATGCGGAGACTGTTGGGGACTGTGGAAGCCTCCTCCAGAGCTCACCCTGCCTGGCGACTGGCTCTGCAGGCCCCTCAGCCCTGCGTATGTATCGGCCAGGCCTTCCCCACCACGGGGCCCAGAGGCCAGAGCCTGCTCAGACCTGAGGGCAGGAGGCAGCCAGAGCTTACCAGGGTGTGGGCCACCTCGTCCGCAGACCTCCCCAGCTCTTCTGCGAGACCTGGAGACAGGATCGCCTTCTCCAGGGCTGCTCAGCTGCCAGCATCACCATGAGCCAGGTGGCCAAGGTTTCTGAGCAGGAGATGCAGAGCCCTGATCCGACTGGATGCTGCAGCCCACGATGTCCCTTCCTGGCAGATAGGTTCTTTCTTCACTTCTGTTTTGAAATTTGGTAAAAGAACATTTAAACCTTGGCCTGTCCTTCAGGGTATATAGATGGTAGTGGCTTAGCCGGGATTCGATCCAAGCCTGTGTGATTCCAGAGCTTGTGCTCTGGACTGTGGTGCCTCCTTATCGTATATGCTTCATGTGTTACTTGTTTTTCTTTTTTTCTTGTAGTCCTTATGGTACTTAGCCCTAAGTGCCATACCTGTAACGAACAGCTACACTGCCCTGTAGGAGGTCTTCTTTTGTTCAACGCATGAATTGGTCATCCACCACACTGTGTTCTAATCTCAGAAGATACAGGTCAGGGAGCACCAGTTGTCAGCATGGCACCATTCCATATTTCTAACTGAGGCTTGAAGCCCGTATTTTCCCTTTGTCTAGTTTGAAGGATCCAGATATGTAAAGATGATATTCTAGATAAATCATGGTCTATCCTGAAAGAAATTCACCAGTGAATTGTTCCATATGGATTAGAAGCCAGCTTCTCTGGCCTTCCTGGAGTATATCCAGTAAGGCGTCTCATTCATGTCTAGAAAGCAAATATATCATTTATTGCAACTTCAGCGTGGAGCGATGTATTGGTATAAAGTACGATCAACACAATTTGGTCATTGTGAGTATGACAGCTGGGTCCACTCTTTACTACCCATATGTAACTCTAGGGATTCTTATGCCCAAGAGAGGAGACGTACTCTTGGCTGTCTAGGACAAGGGAAGCATGTGTTGTTATTCAGGAGCTGGAAGCTTCAGCATGACAGGTAGGAATTGAACAATCCTGGTCTACACATCACTTGACCTTGCTTAAAACTTGTTTCTTTGGCTTGCTTCATTGGAGTGTTTTCTCCCTCCTGGGGCTGACATTGTCTGTTATGTATCACGCATGTGACATGTAGAAGTTTCAGAACCCAAAATCATATAGATCAGTAAAAATGTATATATATATATAAACCTATTGAAACTCATACTGGGCATAATTCATATATTCCAAAATCAGTTTGACCCTCTGCTCTTGAGATTCTTTTTATGGTATGTCCCAGCAAATCTGGGCTTCCATCCCCAATAAATTTTGGGGTTGGAGGACACAAAAGCTTTTGCTCAGACCTAAATTCTGTCTGAAAACAAGGGAAATATTATAAGCCCTTTGTAACCTCTCCAAGAGCAGAAATGATTTACAGCTGTGGCATTGAACCATAATTCCTCGATCTCATTTGAGAAGAGTCCAGTTAGAAACAGTGTCTTGATTTTTGTTTCTTTTGTTTCTTCCCTGTTTTCTTGTCTTGCTTACCAACAATCCATTGTAATTCATGAGTTAGTATGGCAGCAGGCTGAGTGTTCCCTGGAGCTCATTAAATGAAGTGTTTTTCCTAAAATGACGTTTGTCTCCTTGTTTTCAGCCCCTCTTCTTTCCTCTGCCCTTTACTATAACCAGAGCTCAGCAAAAGCTGAGTGACTTTGTGCAGACCTTACTTAGGTTCAGCCTTTTTTTCTTCATTATTTCATTCATGGCTCCTCCATTTCATTGCTTGCCTTCTCGACATGTGTTGAAATCTTTCTGTGGTTGACGACTTCCAGAATATCTTGGCTTTTATTGGTTGATTAATTTTGGTATTTCTACAGTTTTATTTAGATATGGTTTCAGGAGGAACAGAAAGTAAATATATTTCCTAGTCTGCCATCTTGAGCTGAAAATCCCTGTGGATTTTAGCATCCAATGTTCCCATGGGAAAACACCCAACCATGGCCTTAATAGATGTAACACTCAAGATTTCAGCTTTTGTTGAGCAATCACTAAGGATTTCATATGTGGTCATTTCTAATGGGGAAATAATAACTATCTCATGACGTTGATTTGAGGATTAAATTAGATAATGAACATGAAAATGCTTTCTAAGATTTAAAAATCAGTCAAAATGTTTTTTGTTATTATTTGATTTGTTGCTATTTCAACTTCACTTGACAGTTGTTTATGACCTTGCGTATGTGAGAAAATGTCCTCTGGGTTATTTTTCTGAAAGCCAGAATGTATTTTTCAATAGCTCAATGGAACTGGCATCATTTGTGAAGGTTAAGGGTGAAGGGGTAAATGTTTCTTGACACCTATCACTTTACAGTGTTTTCAGGAACTAACTGACTCATGTATTCCTCTTCCAAATTTGGTTGAGGACCTCCTACCAGCCACATGCTTTACGTCAGGTGTTGGAAAGCATTTTCTGGATTTGAAATATCTTAGGCTTTGTGGGCCATATACAGTTTCTGTAGCTTCTCCTCCTCTTTCCTCTTCAACAAGCTTTCTAAACGTGAGAACCATTATTAGCTCACAGTCCCACAGATCCAGGCTGAGAGCCTGATTTGATTCGTGGGCATTATTTGCCAATTGCTGCTCTGCGTGTTCACTGAGGAGGGGGACCATGTTTGAGTAATCATTTCTTTGAATCAACTGTTGGTCTTCTGGGGCTTGTCCTTGCTCTCCTACAGTCTCTAATCAGCATGGCATCCAGAGAGATCTTGTTAAAACATAAGTCAGATCATGTCACTCAAATTTCTTCAGTGGCTTCTTCACAGAAAATGCAAAGTCCTCAGAGTGCCTCCACAGACCTAGAAATCTGGGCCTCTGTTTCCTCTCTGACTGTTTCGTTCTCCTCTCCAATTTGCTCGCTCTGTTTTCCACATGCTGACATCCTTTCTGCTCCTTGGATACTCCAAACCTACTCTTGCCTCATTGACTTTCTGCCGCACGCCAGCCGAAGAAAGAGGATTTCACCGCCCAGGGTCAGAAGGGAAGGGGTGAGGACCTGAAGTAGCACTGACGAATGGGGTCAGAAGCCCATGGGGTCAGAAGGCTGCAATGAGAAGCCTACTCACCGCAACAAAGAATAGACCCCCGCTCGCCGAAACTAGAGAAAGCTCGCATGCAGCAATGAAGACCCAATACAGCCAAAAATAAATAAATAAAACATAAAGTATAGAATCTTAAAAAAGCAACAAAAAATCTATAAAGAATATTACGAGAATAGAATCACAGGCCAGTTTCTCCTTTGAATATGCATGCAAAATGTGTAAAGAGAAGCACAAACTGTATCCATGGTATGTAAAACAATCATATATCAGAATCAAAGTAGCTTTATTCTGGCAATGCAAGGTTGCTTTAATGTCCAAACATGAAACTGATCCCAGGAATGAATTAGAGTGGGGAAAGAAGTCATTTAAAACTGAAATCTTGGGACTTCCCTGGTGGTCCAGTATTTAGAACATGACGCTTTCACTGCTGGGGCCCTGGGGTCCAATCCCAGGTCAGGGAACTAAGATCCTGCAAGACATGAGGCAGGGCCCCGAAAAAAACAAAAAAAGGAAAGAAAGAAGTCTTAACCAGGAGACGCACAAGATCGAATAAACATAACAGATAACACCTTATGAAAAGTAGGTGAAGATTATGGAATATTCTAACATTTAAAACAAAAAGAAAGTTTTAAAGATTCAAAAGGATGTGACAAATATTGTACATCGGCAAAAATGAAATGAAATAAAATATACAAATGATGGGAACCCAAAATTCCAGATGCCCAAGTCCTGTCTCTGAAGAGTCTCATTCAATGGGTTCAGGATTTCCTCTATATTTAAAAACCTGCAGGTGATTCTGGTATGATTCACAGACACAATGTAAAGCTTCTCTTTTACAGGAAAGAATGCCAGATTATTTTGTTATCTTATAGTTATACTAACAGGTTGTACTATTGATGGATAAGTCTGCTGTCAAAATGCACCCCCACTAGGGGTAAAAAAGGAACTAGTAGTCTCTACTGCTACTTGGTGGCAGCATGCATGTATTGCAAGGGCAATTATTGTAGCAGTCCAAATTAGTGGAACATTTTAGAATTGGAAGACTACATACAGATCATCTAGTCAAGGTTCCAACTATTAAAGTTGTGAAAACTAAGGCCCATATAAATGACATGATTTATCTCCAAAGAGCATTAGTGAAAGTATGAAATAAAAAATATCTCTGAACTTTTAATTTAGTGCCGTTTTTATTAATCTCAAGTATTAGCTTAAACTTGAGTGTGACAGATTTGGGATTGAATTCTTGCTCACGTTTACTGGTTGCGTGCCTTTTAGTAAGTTACTAAAACACTTTTCTTAAAAATAGACGTATTTATTTATTTATCTTTGGCTGCCTAGGCTCTTCGTTGCTGTGCGCGGGCTTTCTCTAGTTGCGGTGAGCGGGGGCTACTCTTTGTTGCAGTACGCGGGCTTCTCATTGTGGTGGCTTCTCGTTGTTGCTGAGCACGGGGTCTAGGTGCGTGGGCTTCAGTAGCTGTGGTTCACGGGCTCTAGCACGCAGGCTCAGTAGTTGTGGCACATGGTCTTAGTTGCTCCGTGGCATGTGGGATCTTCCCGGACCAGGGCTCAAACGTGTGTCCCGTGCACTGGCAGGTGGATCCTTAACCACCGCGCCAACAGGGAAGCCCTACTAATACACTTTTAACTTTGCTTTTCACGTATGTAAAACGGTGAGCCTTGACTGATATAGAATATGAGATAACCCAGCACTGTTCTTAACACATATATGTAGTTAAAATTTTTTGGCTCTCATCCCACTTAAACAGCCTCTATCCCCTTAATAATGAATGTGTCTTTCAGCTAGCAGAGCGCCCCAGAGCTGACCACATTCTGGCAAGAGATATAGGATTCTTTTTCTTACTGGGGGTTCTTTATACCTGATATTTGAAGCGCACTTAAACTTGAACAACTCTTGTTTATACTGTATTAATGGATTTGATGGATGAATTTTAGAAAGTAATATGCAGGAATTGAGCTGCCTTACTCTCAAGAAATATAATTCGATAGTGGTGGCTAGAACGATAAACAGTGTTTGGACAGGGAGTCCATATTGGATGTGAACTTCCTGTACTCCCATTCGTCTATTAAGAATAAATGGAATCCTTTCAAAATGTGTTCTAAAGGGCAGTTATTTCTTTCTGCCTCATTTAAGTTACCTGCAAGAAAAAGACAATCTCCTGCATCCTTGTTTAATAGGCTTTTAACATAAAGCAGATAATTTTTTGCAACATTTCCCAAACTTTTCGTTATCCAATTGGCTGAGGCTTCTCAACGATTATCATTTCACAACAATATCTCCATCTTCAGCTTCTTTCAATGAATTGGCCTAATAGATGTGCCATTAAAACAGAGCTTCACTCTCAACGTAGTTTTAATTTTGTATTCAAAGGGTATGAAGGATTCAGCCATAACAGTGAGTGGATTTCTGATACATGCTACATGATGGATGCAACTAATTGAAAGGAGTCAGGCATGAAAGGCTACATATTGTATGGTTCCATTTATATGAAATGTCCAGCAGTGGCAAATCCATACACACAGAAAAGATTCTACATTAGTGGTTGCCAGGGGTTTGGAAGAGAGGGAAATAGGGAATGACTCCTTAAAATGGGTGTAGGTTTCCTCTTGGTTGATGAAAATGTTTTGCAGCTAGGCAGTGGTGATAGTTGCACAACATTGTGACAGTAGTAAATTCCACTGAATGGTACGGTGAATTGTAAAATGATCCAAATGGTGGATTTTGTGTTATGTTCCTTTTACTACAATAAAAAGGAGAAAGAATTCGGGAAAGACTTAGAGTTTGGGCAACTAAGGTGAACTGGTCAAGAAAAAGACAGCTCTATTGTTCAGTTTTCTCTCAGCTCTCCCAGTGCATTAATCCTCAGCCAAAAGTAGCCTGAACTTGTAGATGATAGTCATTCAACACAGTCCAGGGAAAAGTAAATAAAATAAAACCCAACTCTTCTTCTTTAGCACATGTAGGAAAGGTTAGCTTGCTGCTCAGCCACGTGGACATTCATGAAGACGTTTCACTTTAGGTGTCCTCTACTTCAGTACTTTACTCACTTGAGCTCATTCGCACATGTAGGCAACAGCATTCCTTAATTCGATGGAATCTGCAGCACTGGTTGTGATCGGTCTCATGGAAAGAAAAGGAAAGGTGGCGCGGAAGCCAAGGGAAGAGATTCTCAAGACAGAGACGTTGTTTAAGATCTGACTCGGCTTGGCGGTCACAAAGATAAGGATTGAGAAGTAGTGCCCTGGACTTGTCAACGGAGAAATCATTGGGGGCTTCAAGGAGATCAGTTTCACGAGAGTAGTGGGGCAGAAACCAGACCGCAGTGTGGATGGGAGGGGAGAAATGGGGGGCAAGTCAAGAAATTGATGGCAAAGGGAAAGAAGGGAGGGGTGGATAGGAGGACAGGAGAATGGAATGGAGGAGAGCATTTCCTTGTGGCTCTTTAATATGGCTGGGAGGGGCCAACAGAGAAGGAGAGCGTGAAGATGTAGGAAGAGGGGGTGGCATCCCGAGCCCAAGGAGGACTGGCCCCTGTCTTCAGCTCCCACCAGCTGGATGTTCCCTCCCTCTAGCTTTCCACGTAGGCTGTGGAAGTTGCCCCTTGCCTCCTTGGATCAGCCACCCTTGATTCGTTCGTCCTTTTCTTATTTCTCAGCACATCTGGGTCATACGTTATGTGAAGACAAACAAATCACCACGGATGCTTAATTTTCTTGAAAAATCCCCAGGCAGGTACCATTTTGGAGACCTACATATTGTGCCTCAGCAAGCCAAAGTAGCCCATATTTCCTCTCTCATTGGGAGAGATTGCTGTTTCTTGGAGAACCTGATGAAGAGGGTGACTCGCACTTAGGAATAACGTTGCTTGAAAAGTGCAAAAGGTGAGGTAGTTTGGCTCTGAGGGGCCTCTGAGGCCTGAGACTTCCTGAGAGATGGCAGACTCACAGCTCCCATTTCCCTCTGCCCCTGGGCTATGAGCTCATCAAATGAGATGGTAAATAAAGTCACTGACATGGTTTAAAGGATAATTTAGTTCTCTCTTGTTCACTCAGAGCAAATTGAATGGGATTTGCATACAACATATGGATGAAATATCCATACGATGGGGCTTGACCATATCCTCATGGTTCCCCTTCCCTTTTCTACATCTGGCCCCTTTAGCTCTGCAGACTTAACCCCACACCATCAGTCCACCCAGTCGGTCCGCTGAACGTCTCTTGCTCCTTCGCATCTGGTCGTTGTCGTCACCTTGTTCTCCACTACCGCCTCCTGCGGTAGCTGTTAGGTCCAGGGAGGTTGGTTCACTGTGAGCAAGTAACTGTCAACTCCATGGACAGGTGGAAGTGACTTGGCAGCCGGGATTTGCCCATCCTGAGTTCATTATACCCATGAGGGTCAAGGAGAATGGGGATGCAGCTGGTCTGCAGAGCCCCGGCAGTTCTGAGACACATGCTCCTGGATCCACACGTTGCTCCATACCCAGCCTTGCCTTGCTTTGTTCTCTGTCTTGACTCCATCCAGGTTTCTGCTCTCCTTGTCCCTTTGGGGAGGGAGGCCAGTACCAGCCCAGGTGTAGTCCCCCAAAGCTTCCTACTTCCAAGCGTTATGTAGGCTTGTACATCCCCTTGCTTGGGTTGCCCTGGCATTCGTGCCAACAAGTTGAGTGGTTTATGCCCTAGGCTCTCTCTTCTGGCAAGAATGTGCCTGAAAATCTCCATCTCTGGTTTGGTGGCCCCCAAAAATTCCCAGTCAGTTTTGGTGAGGGGACACTTGGTGACAGTGTTGTCTTTCGAAATGAGTAGTTCCGTTACCGACAATCCTTTGCTCCCCATACATTATTTATAAGGTTTCCCTGTTTGTATGTGCAAACTATTTGTGTGTATATTTGGAGAAATACATTGTACAGCCCTCTTTTTTATTTCTTCCACACACCCTAGAGATGTCATAGAGGCAGTAAATATGTCCAACTTTTTGAGAAATTGGAACAATCAAGACTTACCTGTATGGAATGCTGTTAATGATGTCAATTCCCGCGACAGTACCTTTCATCTGACACACTTAGGGACTGTTAACAGATTAAAAGCAGTAAGAGACACGGATAGAGAGAATTTTCATTATCTTGTGCTCTGAAATCTTGGATTTTCATTGGTTTCAATGGGCCTGAAATTGTATTTTCTTTAGTAGGCACATAGAAGCCTCTAGCGGTATTCTTAATAAAGCAAGGTGAGTTATAAGCAATCATCTGATGGAGGGTAAATGTACCACAGTCCAGTTTAAGAAAAATACAATATAAAAGTCTTACCATGGTAGAAAATCTTTATATGATCTTTTGAAAAAACAAAGCTTCAAGAAACATAAAGACATGACACCATATTCAGTTTAAAGTCAGTGACTTGTAAGCAAGGCAAAGCAAAGACAGTCTGATTAAGACCGTTGCATTGTTCTGGCATTTTTTAGGTCTCACCCATTTCTGTGGCCTTTTTAGAACCTAAGCTTCTAGGGCACAGAGAACTTCATCTTGACGTAGGGCTGAGCAAATGCACGGAGCATTTCTCAATAAGTAGGCATTAAATTCTTAGTCCAGAAGGAGCCTTGAGATGCCCTCTCTTTACTCCTTGGTAGAACTGTTTTAACCATCCCCTGAAAACAGATTTTTTTCTTTAAATCTCAAAATTCAGAGATTCCACAATCAGAAGTTACTTCTCATTATTGCCTTGTGGTCTGCTGTGGGCATCTGTCGAATGGTGTGAACTCTGCGTGGGGAGCCTGGCCTACCCTCCAGGCCCACGGTTTGGGCTGTGGTGGTGCCATGCTGTGCTCAGGGGCCTTCTTTTTTGGAAGTCTGGGCTCCAGTGAGCCTTGGTCGTGTTCTTTTATGGAACCTTGGGTGCTAGACCACTCTGACCCTCAGTCTCATTTGCAGGTTCTGGGGAGGATTAAATGAGCTCATGGGATATCCAGGTGACTGAGGCAGAGTCGGCTCGGGATGAATCTTTGCTTCGTTTTCATTAGCTGCGGAGAAGACGATGACAGCTTGGTGCCTCTCCAACTTTAATATGGGTATGCCTCTCTTGGGGATCTTGTTAAATGCAGGCTGGTATTCAGTAGTTCTGGGTGGGGCCTGGATTCTGTGCTTCTAACAAGCTCCTAGGTGAGGGTGACGCTGAGGGCAAGGGTTTGGCACCTGTGTTTCTCCCTTTCTGGAAGAGCAGGATGTCTGCCCCACCCCCACCCCGAGAGGAGAAAACATCCGCAATGTGACTACTAGGAACCAGCTTCCCTCACATGCAAGGGTCCTGTACCACTGCTCCCAACCATTCCGTCTGAGGCGCAGCAAGCCAAAACACTGAAATGCTGAGGTTTGCAGCAAAGAGGAGGTTTATTCACAGGGCAGCCAAGCGAGGACGTGACGTGACAATAGGTCTCAAATCCGCCTCCCCAAAGGCAAGGGGCTTTGGGTATCTGTGGGATAAAGAATAAAGAAGCAGGGCAGTATGAGGCATGGGGAGCATGAGGAAAGGTGATTGGAAAAACGTGTGCTCATCATTGTTCTGAGCTGGCCTAACTAGGCTACAGGCCTCAGCACATTCTCAGGCTGGAGTTTTCGGCCCTCTGATGGCAGGAGGTCAAAAGGCACTTGCCCGGGTGGAAGATCGGTGGTCCTCTCCACTCTAAACCAGCTCAGCCTAACCAGGCACAGCTGATTCCAAGTTCCTGGAGGATCACGGGGCAAACATCTTATTGCTTATGCTACATGCTACTTGGAGGACGTGCAGGTGTTCAAGCTACCTTGATGAGTGAAGACCGGGATTTGACTAATCATGACACCTTGTTTCACCTCCAGGCGAGCAGAAGAGAGCTGTAGGCTGAGTCTGGCTCCTAGCACCTGGAATTGGAGGCAGGTGGTTTAAAAACGGGCTTTCCCACCCTCTGTGTGATATAAGGTAGATAGATTATTGAACCTTCCTGTGCCTGTTTCTCCACAAGCAGCATGGGGACACTCAGAGTCCCTCTCTTGGGGGCTGTTATGGGGGTTCAGTGAGATATAGATGCATGCACGGGCACACGGGAGACACCCAGTGTGTGTTCCCTTCGTGCTTATTTTTATTAGGACACCAGTATTGTTAGAACATTTCTGGTTTGGACAACAAATTAGATAGGTGGTCATTGCTATAGTTTATGCGAGAGCAATTCACATTGCCATTTGCAAAAAAGTAGTTGGTTGTCCAGTGGGGATTATAAACATCCGTTTAACATGAGCTACTGAACAGATAGTTCACACAGTAAGTACTTTATTTAAAATCAATTCTCTTTGTTTTCTTAAGCAATTGTTAACCCCCAATTTCGTGAGTACTACCAAGTAAGTCACTTGAAAATCATCTAGAGCAATCTATTTCACTTAGCAAGCCTAAAGCTATAGTTCAACCATTTTATTGACTGTTCTATGACAAAAATTACTCTAAACAGCTATTCCCTGGATAAGTAATCAGCTAAAGCTAGTTTGACTGACTAAATCGATTTACTGAGTTAATAAGCCAGTTGTTTTAGAATAGGTCGAATTCATATTTCTCATCCATTCTGCATTAAACTGTTTCCCATTCGTACATACCCACATTCCTACTTCTGTGCTGTAGGGCTTGGCTGAACTACACCTGCCTTCAGTGAAACTTTTCTCTCCTGCACAATTGGAGATAATTTTAGTCTCGTGACTCCCACGGGGTTACCTCTGTTGTGACACTTGACTCTTTGGTGGCATATTTTATTTGAAAAAGCCTTCCGTTACTCCGGGCACGTCAAACAGTAAATGCTTTCTCTTCGTAAACCTGCATAACAATTTTCTGAACTCTTCTGCTCTGGGCAAGATTCATCAGTACACCAGGCAAACATAGTGAAAGAGGAGACAGTACTTGTGTTGCATTCAATTGGGTCTTGATACCTAAGTGTGACTCTTAACCAAGGATTATGCAGTAGTTAAGGACACAGATTCAAGTTGTTTAGGGTGTGTCCTAAAGTGTCAGTGGCAGAATTTAAGTCTCTACTCTGGAAATTGTAGACCTGAGACAAACTACTTCCCTAAACGTCATTTCCTACGTCTGAGAAAGATAATAGTATCTACCTTGTCGTAGACTGAATAATACCATTGCCCCCAAATGTCCACATTCTACTCTCCAGAACCTGTGAATGTGACCTTAAATGGCAGAAGGCACTTTGCCAGTGGGATGAAAGTAATGGTTCTCAGATGGGAAGATTCTCCTGGACTACCTGGATGGGCCCAAATATAACCACTGGTGTTCTCGTAAGAGAGAGGCAGAGGGAATTTGTACTCCAAAGAGAATGTGATGACGAAGTTGGGGTTGCATTGATGTGGCCAGAAGTGAAGGAATGCTGGCGAGGAAACAAACAGATTCTCGCGTAGAGCCTCTAGAAGGAGGATGGATGGCCCTGTCGACTTCTGGTTTCAGCCCAGGGAAACTGGTTTTGGACCTCTGTCTTGCAGAACCATAAGAAAATAAGTGTGTTGTGTTAGAAGCAAGCACATTTGTAGTCATTTGTTACAGCAGCCATAGGGAACTAATGCCTACCTCATAGGAAGTAGTTCTCCAATTAAAATGTGTGACTGGAAACACACTTAGTGGCATGTGTGACACACACTAGTTATGCTACCGTAGGTCGTTCTTGGAAACTGAAGCCTTGGTTTTGAGAGATCATCAAAACCAGTACAATGGTTGCCATGTTTCTCCTTGTTCAGCCTGGTGACCAACCCGGTAGAGAGAGCTCCATCCTTTCCCACAGGACCCCAACTGTGGGTACGTAGAGGGAAGCGGTTATGTCTCCCTTAAGGCACCTTTTTCTTTTCCTTTCTACTTTTGTCTTCATTAATCTTCATCCAACTGACCTTTCTAAATTTTACAGAAAACAAAACCATTTCTCCATGGATTCAGATACTACCCCAAGTTAATATTCCAACCAAGTTCTTGTTCTTCCGGGTCTCATCACCAGAAATTGCTGAGCCTAACTCTACTCTAGTTTCTAGGATCACTCATTTTCTCATTTCTCCCTTCTCCTTTTAGTTCAGAGTCTTGTCAATTTAGTTCCTTCCCTAACCACAACTTATAGTACGGTGGCACAGCAAAGTGATGAAAGTCTAGACGGTCTGGTTTTAATCCCGGGTTTTGCCACCTACTTACTGTGTGGCATTAGGCAAGCTCTTCAACGTCTCTGGGCCTCAGTTGCCCCCAGAAGAGTGAACATTATGAATATTCCCTACCTCTAGGGTTGCCATTATGAGGAATAAGTGAGTTAATATTTGGTAAGCCCTTAGAATAGTACTTGTTATAGTCTAAGCACTACAGTTGTGCTTGTTAATAATAATAAATGAAATTCCAAGCGTATAACTTACTCAACATTCTGTCATAACTTTGAAGTGTTGGTCTATCTGTTGGCTCACGTTGCAGGTAAATGAGTCGAGGCATGGGCTGAGGCATTGCTATCACTGGGTGGTGTGTTCCCAGAACTTGGAACAGCGGTGTGAAATGGGTAGTGGTTCTATTGGAGACAGGGCAGACTGGAAAATGACAGCCTGGGAAGGAGGTGTGGTGTCCATAGCTTTGGTGTTAGAGGTGCTGCCTGCTGAAGCACCAGTGCCGGCCTAAGCCATAAATGGGGTGCTGGGGTAAAGAGGAGCAGGATGGAAGATGACAGCGTGGGAAGGAGGTGTGGTGTCCATAGGTTCGGGGTCTGACGGGCTTCCTGCTGAAGCACCGATGCCCGGCAGGGCCGTAAATGGGGTGCTGGGAAAAACAGGAGCAGAACGGAAGATGACAGCGTGTGAAGGTGGTGTGGTGTCCATAGGTTCGGGGTCTGACGTGCTTCCTGCTGAAGCACCGATGCCCGCCAGGGCCGTAAATGGGGTGGTCGGGAAAACAGGAGCAGAACGGAAGATGACAGCGTGTGAAGGTGGTGTGGTGTCCATAGGTTCGGGGTCTGACGGGCTTCCTGCTGAAGCACCGATGCCCGCCAGGGACGTAAATGGGGTGGTCGGGAAAACAGGAGCAGAATGGAAGATGACAGCGTGTGAAGGTGGTGTGGTGTCCATAGGTTCGGGGTCTGACGTGCTTCCTGCTGAAGCACCGATGCCCGCCAGGGCCGTAAATGGGGTGGTCGGGAAAACAGGAGCAGAATGGAAGATGACAGCGTGTGAAGGTGGTGTGGTGTCCATAGGTTCGGGGTCTGACGTGCTTCCTGCTGAAGCACCGATGCCCACCAGGGCCGTAAATGGGGTGCTGGGGAAAACAGGAGCAGAATGGAAGAGGACAGCGTGTGAAGGAGGTGTGGTGTCCATAGCTTCCATATTAGAGGTACTGCCTGCCTTATCTGAGAGCAGAGAATGAAAGTGGGAGAGCCTCTTCCTAGATTCTAACTCCTCTGAATTTATAGCACTGGCTCTGCCTGGCTTTATGACATATCCATTGTACGTGTCACAGAGAAAGTGCAGGCGGGGCAGGGGGTGATGCAGGGGTCACATGCAAGCCCAGCTGCTGGCTTAACCCCGGCCCAAAGGCAAAGGGCAGGGCCCCTTCTGGACTTTCTAGTGGCTGGGACTTCTGGCTGTGGGTGGCAGGTGTTTGGCACCAGATGGGCCACCATGCGGAGACTGTTGGGGACTGTGGAAGCCTCCTCCAGAGCTCACCCTGCCTGGCGACTGGCTCTGCAGGCCCCTCAGCCCTGCGTATGTATCGGCCAGGCCTTCCCCACCACGGGGCCCAGAGGCCAGAGCCTGCTCAGACCTGAGGGCAGGAGGCAGCCAGAGCTTACCAGGGTGTGGGCCACCTCGTCCGCAGACCTCCCCAGCTCTTCTGCGAGACCTGGAGACAGGATCGCCTTCTCCAGGGCTGCTCAGCTGCCAGCATCACCATGAGCCAGGTGGCCAAGGTTTCTGAGCAGGAGATGCAGAGCCCTGATCCGACTGGATGCTGCAGCCCACGATGTCCCTTCCTGGCAGATAGGTTCTTTCTTCACTTCTGTTTTGAAATTTGGTAAAAGAACATTTAAACCTTGGCCTGTCCTTCAGGGTATATAGATGGTAGTGGCTTAGCCGGGATTCAATCCAAGCCTGTGTGATTCCAGAGCTTGTGCTCTGGACTGTGGTGCCTCCTTATCGTATATGCTTCATGTGTTACTTGTTTTTCTTTTTTTCTTGTAGTCCTTATGGTACTTAGCCCTAAGTGCCATACCTGTAACGAACAGCTACACTGCCCTGTAGGAGGTCTTCTTTTGTTCAACGCATGAATTGGTCATCCACCACACTGTGTTCTAATCTCAGAAGATACAGGTCAGGGAGCACCAGTTGTCAGCATGGCACCATTCCATATTTCTAACTGAGGCTTGAAGCCCGTATTTTCCCTTTGTCTAGTTTGAAGGATCCAGATATGTAAAGATGATATTCTAGATAAATCATGGTCTATCCTGAAAGAAATTCACCAGTGAATTGTTCCATATGGATTAGAAGCCAGCTTCTCTGGCCTTCCTGGATTATATCCAGTAAGGCGTCTCATTCATGTCTAGAAAGCAAATATATCATTTATTGCAACTTCAGCGTGGAGCGATGTATTGGTATAAAGTACGATCAACACAATTTGGTCATTGTGAGTATGACAGCTGGGTCCACTCTTTACTACCCATATGTAACTCTAGGGATTCTTATGCCCAAGAGAGGAGACGTACTCTTGGCTGTCTAGGACAAGGGAAGCATGTGTTGTTATTCAGGAGCTGGAAGCTTCAGCATGACAGGTAGGAATTGAACAATCCTGGTCTACACATCACTTGACCTTGCTTAAAACTTGTTTCTTTGGCTTGCTTCATTGGAGTGTTTTCTCCCTCCTGGGGCTGACATTGTCTGTTATGTATCACGCATGTGACATGTAGAAGTTTCAGAACCCAAAATCATATAGATCAGTAAAAATGTATATATATATATAAACCTATTGAAACTCATACTGGGCATAATTCATATATTCCAAAATCAGTTTGACCCTCTGCTCTTGAGATTCTTTTTATGGTATGTCCCAGCAAATCTGGGCTTCCATCCCCAATAAATTTTGGGGTTGGAGGACACAAAAGCTTTTGCTCAGACCTAAATTCTGTCTGAAAACAAGGGAAATATTATAAGCCCTTTGTAACCTCTCCAAGAGCAGAAATGATTTACAGCTGTGGCATTGAACCATAATTCCTCGATCTCATTTGAGAAGAGTCCAGTTAGAAACAGTGTCTTGATTTTTGTTTCTTTTGTTTCTTCCCTGTTTTCTTGTCTTGCTTACCAACAATCCATTGTAATTCATGAGTTAGTATGGCAGCAGGCTGAGTGTTCCCTGGAGCTCATTAAATGAAGTGTTTTTCCTAAAATGACGTTTGTCTCCTTGTTTTCAGCCCCTCTTCTTTCCTCTGCCCTTTACTATAACCAGAGCTCAGCAAAAGCTGAGTGACTTTGTGCAGACCTTACTTAGGTTCAGCCTTTTTTTCTTCATTATTTCATTCATGGCTCCTCCATTTCATTGCTTGCCTTCTCGACATGTGTTGAAATCTTTCTGTGGTTGACGACTTCCAGAATATCTTGGCTTTTATTGGTTGATTAATTTTGGTATTTCTACAGTTTTATTTAGATATGGTTTCAGGAGGAACAGAAAGTAAATATATTTCCTAGTCTGCCATCTTGAGCTGAAAATCCCTGTGGATTTTAGCATCCAATGTTCCCATGGGAAAACACCCAACCATGGCCTTAATAGATGTAACACTCAAGATTTCAGCTTTTGTTGAGCAATCACTAAGGATTTCATATGTGGTCATTTCTAATGGGGAAATAATAACTATCTCATGACGTTGATTTGAGGATTAAATTAGATAATGAACATGAAAATGCTTTCTAAGATTTAAAAATCAGTCAAAATGTTTTTTGTTATTATTTGATTTGTTGCTATTTCAACTTCACTTGACAGTTGTTTATGACCTTGCGTATGTGAGAAAATGTCCTCTGGGTTATTTTTCTGAAAGCCAGAATGTATTTTTCAATAGCTCAATGGAACTGGCATCATTTGTGAAGGTTAAGGGTGAAGGGGTAAATGTTTCTTGACACCTATCACTTTACAGTGTTTTCAGGAACTAACTGACTCATGTATTCCTCTTCCAAATTTGGTTGAGGACCTCCTACCAGCCACATGCTTTACGTCAGGTGTTGGAAAGCATTTTCTGGATTTGAAATATCTTAGGCTTTGTGGGCCATATACAGTTTCTGTAGCTTCTCCTCCTCTTTCCTCTTCAACAAGCTTTCTAAACGTGAGAACCATTATTAGCTCACAGTCCCACAGATCCAGGCTGAGAGCCTGATTTGATTCGTGGGCATTATTTGCCAATTGCTGCTCTGCGTGTTCACTGAGGAGGGGGACCATGTTTGAGTAATCATTTCTTTGAATCAACTGTTGGTCTTCTGGGGCTTGTCCTTGCTCTCCTACAGTCTCTAATCAGCATGGCATCCAGAGAGATCTTGTTAAAACATAAGTCAGATCATGTCACTCAAATTTCTTCAGTGGCTTCTTCACAGAAAATGCAAAGTCCTCAGAGTGCCTCCACAGACCTAGAAATCTGGGCCTCTGTTTCCTCTCTGACTGTTTCGTTCTCCTCTCCAATTTGCTCGCTCTGTTTTCCACATGCTGACATCCTTTCTGCTCCTTGGATACTCCAAACCTACTCTTGCCTCATTGACTTTCTGCCGCACGCCAGCCGAAGAAAGAGGATTTCACCGCCCAGGGTCAGAAGGGAAGGGGTGAGGACCTGAAGTAGCACTGACGAATGGGGTCAGAAGCCCATGGGGTCAGAAGGCTGCAATGAGAAGCCTACTCACCGCAACAAAGAATAGACCCCCGCTCGCCGAAACTAGAGAAAGCTCGCATGCAGCAATGAAGACCCAATACAGCCAAAAATAAATAAATAAAACATAAAGTATAGAATCTTAAAAAAGCAACAAAAAATCTATAAAGAATATTACGAGAATAGAATCACAGGCCAGTTTCTCCTTTGAATATGCATGCAAAATGTGTAAAGAGAAGCACAAACTGTATCCATGGTATGTAAAACAATCATATATCAGAATCAAAGTAGCTTTATTCTGGCAATGCAAGGTTGCTTTAATGTCCAAACATGAAACTGATCCCAGGAATGAATTAGAGTGGGGAAAGAAGTCATTTAAAACTGAAATCTTGGGACTTCCCTGGTGGTCCAGTATTTAGAACATGACGCTTTCACTGCTGGGGCCCTGGGGTCCAATCCCAGGTCAGGGAACTAAGATCCTGCAAGACATGAGGCAGGGCCCCGAAAAAAACAAAAAAAGGAAAGAAAGAAGTCTTAACCAGGAGACGCACAAGATCGAATAAACATAACAGATAACACCTTATGAAAAGTAGGTGAAGATTATGGAATATTCTAACATTTAAAACAAAAAGAAAGTTTTAAAGATTCAAAAGGATGTGACAAATATTGTACATCGGCAAAAATGAAATGAAATAAAATATAAAAATGATGGGAACCCAAAATTCCAGATGCCCAAGTCCTGTCTCTGAAGAGTCTCATTCAATGGGTTCAGGATTTCCTCTATATTTAAAAACCTGCAGGTGATTCTGGTATGATTCACAGACACAATGTAAAGCTTCTCTTTTACAGGAAAGAATGCCAGATTATTTTGTTATCTTATAGTTATACTAACAGGTTGTACTATTGACGGATAAGTCTGCTGTCAAAATGCACCCCCACTAGGGGTAAAAAAGGAACTAGTAGTCTCTACTGCTACTTGGTGGCAACATGCATGTATTGCAAGGGCAATTATTGTAACAGTCCAAATTAGTGGAACATTTTAGAATTGGAAGACTACATACAGATCATCTAGTCAAGCTTCCAACTATTAAAGTTGTGAAAACTAAGGCCCATATAAATGACATGATTTATCTCCAAAGAGCATTAGTGAAAGTATGAAATAAAAAATATCTCTGAACTTTTAATTTAGTGCCGTTTTTATTAATCTCAAGTATTAGCTTAAACTTGAGTGTGACAGATTTGGGATTGAATTCTTGCTCACGTTTACTGGTTGCGTGCCTTTTAGTAAGTTACTAAAACACTTTTCTTAAAAATAGACGTATTTATTTATTTATCTTTGGCTGCCTAGGCTCTTCGTTGCTGTGCGCGGGCTTTCTCTAGTTGCGGTGAGCGGGGGCTACTCTTTGTTGCAGTACGCGGGCTTCTCATTGTGGTGGCTTCTCGTTGTTGCTGAGCACGGGGTCTAGGTGCGTGGGCTTCAGTAGCTGTGGTTCACGGGCTCTAGCACGCAGGCTCAGTAGTTGTGGCACATGGTCTTAGTTGCTCCGTGGCATGTGGGATCTTCCCGGACCAGGGCTCAAACGTGTGTCCCGTGCACTGGCAGGTGGATCCTTAACCACCGCGCCAACAGGGAAGCCCTACTAATACACTTTTAACTTTGCTTTTCACGTATGTAAAACGGTGAGCCTTGACTGATATAGAATATGAGATAACCCAGCACTGTTCTTAACACATATATGTAGTTAAAATTTTTTGGCTCTCATCCCACTTAAACAGCCTCTATCCCCTTAATAATGAATGTGTCTTTCAGCTAGCAGAGCGCCCCAGAGCTGACCACATTCTGGCAAGAGATATAGGATTCTTTTTCTTACTGGGGGTTCTTTATACCTGATATTTGAAGCGCACTTAAACTTGAACAACTCTTGTTTATACTGTATTAATGGATTTGATGGATGAATTTTAGAAAGTAATATGCAGGAATTGAGCTGCCTTACTCTCAAGAAATATAATTCGATAGTGGTGGCTAGAACGATAAACAGTGTTTGGACAGGGAGTCCATATTGGATGTGAACTTCCTGTACTCCCATTCGTCTATTAAGAATAAATGGAATCCTTTCAAAATGTGTTCTAAAGGGCAGTTATTTCTTTCTGCCTCATTTAAGTTACCTGCAAGAAAAAGACAATCTCCTGCATCCTTGTTTAATAGGCTTTTAACATAAAGCAGATAATTTTTTGCAACATTTCCCAAACTTTTCGTTATCCAATTGGCTGAGGCTTCTCAACGATTATCATTTCACAACAATATCTCCATCTTCAGCTTCTTTCAATGAATTGGCCTAATAGATGTGCCATTAAAACAGAGCTTCACTCTCAACGTAGTTTTAATTTTGTATTCAAAGGGTATGAAGGATTCAGCCATAACAGTGAGTGGATTTCTGATACATGCTACATGATGGATGCAACTAATTGAAAGGAGTCAGGCATGAAAGGCTACATATTGTATGGTTCCATTTATATGAAATGTCCAGCAGTGGCAAATCCATACACACAGAAAAGATTCTACATTAGTGGTTGCCAGGGGTTTGGAAGAGAGGGAAATAGGGAATGACTCCTTAAAATGGGTGTAGGTTTCCTCTTGGTTGATGAAAATGTTTTGCAGCTAGGCAGTGGTGATAGTTGCACAACATTGTGACAGTAGTAAATTCCACTGAATGGTACGGTGAATTGTAAAATGATCCAAATGGTGGATTTTGTGTTATGTTCCTTTTACTACAATAAAAAGGAGAAAGAATTCGGGAAAGACTTAGAGTTTGGGCAACTAAGGTGAACTGGTCAAGAAAAAGACAGCTCTATTGTTCAGTTTTCTCTCAGCTCTCCCAGTGCATTAATCCTCAGCCAAAAGTAGCCTGAACTTGTAGATGATAGTCATTCAACACAGTCCAGGGAAAAGTAAATAAAATAAAACCCAACTCTTCTTCTTTAGCACATGTAGGAAAGGTTAGCTTGCTGCTCAGCCACGTGGACATTCATGAAGACGTTTCACTTTAGGTGTCCTCTACTTCAGTACTTTACTCACTTGAGCTCATTCGCACATGTAGGCAACAGCATTCCTTAATTCGATGGAATCTGCAGCACTGGTTGTGATCGGTCTCATGGAAAGAAAAGGAAAGGTGGCGCGGAAGCCAAGGGAAGAGATTCTCAAGACAGAGACGTTGTTTAAGATCTGACTCGGCTTGGCGGTCACAAAGATAAGGATTGAGAAGTAGTGCCCTGGACTTGTCAACGGAGAAATCATTGGGGGCTTCAAGGAGATCAGTTTCACGAGAGTAGTGGGGCAGAAACCAGACCGCAGTGTGGATGGGAGGGGAGAAATGGGGGGCAAGTCAAGAAATTGATGGCAAAGGGAAAGAAGGGAGGGGTGGATAGGAGGACAGGAGAATGGAATGGAGGAGAGCATTTCCTTGTGGCTCTTTAATATGGCTGGGAGGGGCCAACAGAGAAGGAGAGCGTGAAGATGTAGGAAGAGGGGGTGGCATCCCGAGCCCAAGGAGGACTGGCCCCTGTCTTCAGCTCCCACCAGCTGGATGTTCCCTCCCTCTAGCTTTCCACGTAGGCTGTGGAAGTTGCCCCTTGCCTCCTTGGATCAGCCACCCTTGATTCGTTCGTCCTTTTCTTATTTCTCAGCACATCTGGGTCATACGTTATGTGAAGACAAACAAATCACCACGGATGCTTAATTTTCTTGAAAAATCCCCAGGCAGGTACCATTTTGGAGACCTACATATTGTGCCTCAGCAAGCCAAAGTAGCCCATATTTCCTCTCTCATTGGGAGAGATTGCTGTTTCTTGGAGAACCTGATGAAGAGGGTGACTCGCACTTAGGAATAACGTTGCTTGAAAAGTGCAAAAGGTGAGATAGTTTGGCTCTGAGGGGCCTCTGAGGCCTGAGACTTCCTGAGAGATGGCAGACTCACAGCTCCCATTTCCCTCTGCCCCTGGGCTATGAGCTCATCAAATGAGATGGTAAATAAAGTCACTGACATGGTTTAAAGGATAATTTAGTTCTCTCTTGTTCACTCAGAGCAAATTGAATGGAATTTGCATACAACATATGGATGAAATATCCATACGATGGGGCTTGACCATATCCTCATGGTTCCCCTTCCCTTTTCTACATCTGGCCCCTTTAGCTCTGCAGACTTAACCCCACACCATCAGTCCACCCAGTCGGTCCGCTGAACGTCTCTTGCTCCTTCGCATCTGGTCGTTGTCGTCACCTTGTTCTCCACTACCGCCTCCTGAAGTAGCTGTTAGGTCCAGGGAGGTTGGTTCACTGTGAGCAAGTAACTGTCAACTCCATGGACAGGTGGAAGTGACTTGGCAGCCGGGATTTGCCCATCCTGAGTTCATTATACCCATGAGGGTCAAGGAGAATGGGGATGCAGCTGGTCTGCAGAGCCCCGGCAGTTCTGAGACACATGCTCCTGGATCCACACGTTGCTCCATACCCAGCCTTGCCTTGCTTTGTTCTCTGTCTTGACTCCATCCAGGTTTCTGCTCTCCTTGTCCCTTTGGGGAGGGAGGCCAGTACCAGCCCAGGTGTAGTCCCCCAAAGCTTCCTACTTCCAAGCGTCACGTAGGCTTGTACATCCCCTTGCTTGGGTTGCCCTGGCATTCGTGCCAACAAGTTGAGTGGTTTATGCCCTAGGCTCTCTCTTCTGGCAAGAATGTGCCTGAAAATCTCCATCTCTGGTTTGGTGGCCCCCAAAAATTCCCAGTCAGTTTTGGTGAGGGGACACTTGGTGACAGTGTTGTCTTTCGAAATGAGTAGTTCCGTTACCGACAATACTTTGCTCCCCATACATTATTTATAAGGTTTCCCTGTTTGTATGTGCAAACTATTTGTGTGTATATTTGGAGAAATACATTGTACAGCCCTCTTTTTTATTTCTTCCACACACCCTAGAGATGTCATAGAGGCAGTAAATATGTCCAACTTTTTGAGAAATTGGAACAATCAAGACTTACCTGTATGGAATGCTGTTAATGATGTCAATTCCCACGACAGTACCTTTCATCTGACACACTTAGGGACTGTTAACAGATTAAAAGCAGTAAGAGACGCGGATAGAGAGAATTTTCATTATCTTGTGCTCTGAAATCTTGGATTTTCATTGGTTTCAATGGGCCTGAAATTGTATTTTCTTTAGTAGGCACATAGAAGCCTCTAGCGGTATTCTTAATAAAGCAAGGTGAGTTATAAGCAATCATCTGATGGAGGGTAAATGTACCACAGTCCAGTTTAAGAAAAATACAATATAAAAGTCTTACCATGGTAGAAAATCTTTATATGATCTTTTGAAAAAACAAAGCTTCAAGAAACATAAAGACATGACACCATATTCAGTTTAAAGTCAGTGACTTGTAAGCAAGGCAAAGCAAAGACAGTCTGATTAAGACCGTTGCATTGTTCTGGCATTTTTTAGGTCTCACCCATTTCTGTGGCCTTTTTAGAACCTAAGCTTCTAGGGCACAGAGAACTTCATCTTGACGTAGGGCTGAGCAAATGCACGGAGCATTTCTCAATAAGTAGGCATTAAATTCTTAGTCCAGAAGGAGCCTTGAGATGCCCTCTCTTTACTCCTTGGTAGAACTGTTTTAACCATCCCCTGAAAACAGATTTTTTTCTTTAAATCTCAAAATTCAGAGATTCCACAATCAGAAGTTACTTCTCATTATTGCCTTGTGGTCTGCTGTGGGCATCTGTCGAATGGTGTGAACTCTGCGTGGGGAGCCTGGCCTACCCTCCAGGCCCACGGTTTGGGCTGTGGTGGTGCCATGCTGTGCTCAGGGGCCTTCTTTTTTGGAAGTCTGGGCTCCAGTGAGCCTTGGTCGTGTTCTTTTATGGAACCTTGGGTGCTAGACCACTCTGACCCTCAGTCTCATTTGCAGGTTCTGGGGAGGATTAAATGAGCTCATGGGATATCCAGGTGACTGAGGCAGAGTCGGCTCGGGATGAATCTTTGCTTCGTTTTCATTAGCTGCGGAGAAGACGATGACAGCTTGGTGCCTCTCCAACTTTAATATGGGTATGCCTCTCTTGGGGATCTTGTTAAATGCAGGCTGGTATTCAGTAGTTCTGGGTGGGGCCTGGATTCTGTGCTTCTAACAAGCTCCTAGGTGAGGGTGACGCTGAGGGCAAGGGTTTGGCACCTGTGTTTCTCCCTTTCTGGAAGAGCAGGATGTCTGCCCCACCCCCACCCCGAGAGGAGAAAACATCCGCAATGTGACTACTAGGAACCAGCTTCCCTCACATGCAAGGGTCCTGTACCACTGCTCCCAACCATTCCGTCTGAGGCGCAGCAAGCCAAAACACTGAAATGCTGAGGTTTGCAGCAAAGAGGAGGTTTATTCACAGGGCAGCCAAGCGAGGACGTGACGTGACAATAGGTCTCAAATCCGCCTCCCCAAAGGCAAGGGGCTTTGGGTATCTGTGGGATAAAGAATAAAGAAGCAGGGCAGTATGAGGCATGGGGAGCATGAGGAAAGGTGATTGGAAAAACGTGTGCTCATCATTGTTCTGAGCTGGCCTAACTAGGCTACAGGCCTCAGCACATTCTCAGGCTGGAGTTTTCGGCCCTCTGATGGCAGGAGGTCAAAAGGCACTTGCCCGGGTGGAAGATCGGTGGTCCTCTCCACTCTAAACCAGCTCAGCCTAACCAGGCACAGCTGATTCCAAGTTCCTGGAGGATCACGGGGCAAACATCTTATTGCTTATGCTACATGCTACTTGGAGGACGTGCAGGTGTTCAAGCTACCTTGATGAGTGAAGACCGGGATTTGACTAATCATGACACCTTGTTTCACCTCCAGGCGAGCAGAAGAGAGCTGTAGGCTGAGTCTGGCTCCTAGCACCTGGAATTGGAGGCAGGTGGTTTAAAAACGGGCTTTCCCACCCTCTGTGTGATATAAGGTAGATAGATTATTGAACCTTCCTGTGCCTGTTTCTCCACAAGCAGCATGGGGACACTCAGAGTCCCTCTCTTGGGGGCTGTTATGGGGGTTCAGTGAGATATAGATGCATGCACGGGCACACGGGAGACACCCAGTGTGTGTTCCCTTCGTGCTTATTTTTATTAGGACACCAGTATTGTTAGAACATTTCTGGTTTGGACAACAAATTAGATAGGTGGTCATTGCTATAGTTTATGCGAGAGCAATTCACATTGCCATTTGCAAAAAAGTAGTTGGTTGTCCAGTGGGGATTATAAACATCCGTTTAACATGAGCTACTGAACAGATAGTTCACACAGTAAGTACTTTATTTAAAATCAATTCTCTTTGTTTTCTTAAGCAATTGTTAACCCCCAATTTCGTGAGTACTACCAAGTAAGTCACTTGAAAATCATCTAGAGCAATCTATTTCACTTAGCAAGCCTAAAGCTATAGTTCAACCATTTTATTGACTGTTCTATGACAAAAATTACTCTAAACAGCTATTCCCTGGATAAGTAATCAGCTAAAGCTAGTTTGACTGACTAAATCGATTTACTGAGTTAATAAGCCAGTTGTTTTAGAATAGGTCGAATTCATATTTCTCATCCATTCTGCATTAAACTGTTTCCCATTCGTACATACCCACATTCCTACTTCTGTGCTGTAGGGCTTGGCTGAACTACACCTGCCTTCAGTGAAACTTTTCTCTCCTGCACAATTGGAGATAATTTTAGTCTCGTGACTCCCACGGGGTTACCTCTGTTGTGACACTTGACTCTTTGGTGGCATATTTTATTTGAAAAAGCCTTCCGTTACTCCGGGCACGTCAAACAGTAAATGCTTTCTCTTCGTAAACCTGCATAACAATTTTCTGAACTCTTCTGCTCTGGGCAAGATTCATCAGTACACCAGGCAAACATAGTGAAAGAGGAGACAGTACTTGTGTTGCATTCAATTGGGTCTTGATACCTAAGTGTGACTCTTAACCAAGGATTATGCAGTAGTTAAGGACACAGATTCAAGTTGTTTAGGGTGTGTCCTAAAGTGTCAGTGGCAGAATTTAAGTCTCTACTCTGGAAATTGTAGACCTGAGACAAACTACTTCCCTAAACGTCATTTCCTACGTCTGAGAAAGATAATAGTATCTACCTTGTCGTAGACTGAATAATACCATTGCCCCCAAATGTCCACATTCTACTCTCCAGAACCTGTGAATGTGACCTTAAATGGCAGAAGGCACTTTGCCAGTGGGATGAAAGTAATGGTTCTCAGATGGGAAGATTCTCCTGGACTACCTGGATGGGCCCAAATATAACCACTGGTGTTCTCGTAAGAGAGAGGCAGAGGGAATTTGTACTCCAAAGAGAATGTGATGACGAAGTTGGGGTTGCATTGATGTGGCCAGAAGTGAAGGAATGCTGGCGAGGAAACAAACAGATTCTCGCTTAGAGCCTCTAGAAGGAGGATGGATGGCCCTGTCGACTTCTGGTTTCAGCCCAGGGAAACTGGTTTTGGACCTCTGTCTTGCAGAACCATAAGAAAATAAGTGTGTTGTGTTAGAAGCAAGCACATTTGTAGTCATTTGTTACAGCAGCCATAGGGAACTAATGCCTACCTCATAGGAAGTAGTTCTCCAATTAAAATGTGTGACTGGAAACACACTTAGTGGCATGTGTGACACACACTAGTTATGCTACCGTAGGTCGTTCTTGGAAACTGAAGCCTTGGTTTTGAGAGATCATCAAAACCAGTACAATGGTTGCCATGTTTCTCCTTGTTCAGCCTGGTGACCAACCCGGTAGAGAGAGCTCCATCCTTTCCCACAGGACCCCAACTGTGGGTATGTAGAGGGAAGCGGTTATGTCTCCCTTAAGGCACCTTTTTCTTTTCCTTTCTACTTTTGTCTTCATTAATCTTCATCCAACTGACCTTTCTAAATTTTACAGAAAACAAAACCATTTCTCCATGGATTCAGATACTACCCCAAGTTAATATTCCAACCAAGTTCTTGTTCTTCCGGGTCTCATCACCAGAAATTGCTGAGCCTAACTCTACTCTAGTTTCTAGGATCACTCATTTTCTCATTTCTCCCTTCTCCTTTTAGTTCAGAGTCTTGTCAATTTAGTTCCTTCCCTAACCACAACTTATAGTACGGTGGCACAGCAAAGTGATGAAAGTCTAGACGGTCTGGTTTTAATCCCGGGTTTTGCCACCTACTTACTGTGTGGCATTAGGCAAGCTCTTCAACGTCTCTGGGCCTCAGTTGCCCCCAGAAGAGTGAACATTATGAATATTCCCTACATCTAGGGTTGCCATTATGAGGAATAAGTGAGTTAATATTTGGTAAGCCCTTAGAATAGTACTTGTTATAGTCTAAGCACTACAGTTGTGCTTGTTAATAATAATAAATGAAATTCCAAGCGTATAACTTACTCAACATTCTGTCATAACTTTGAAGTGTTGGTCTATCTGTTGGCTCACGTTGCAGGTAAATGAGTCGAGGCATGGGCTGAGGCATTGCTATCACTGGGTGGTGTGTTCCCAGAACTTGGAACAGCGGTGTGAAATGGGTAGTGGTTCTATTGGAGACAGGGCAGACTGGAAAATGACAGCCTGGGAAGGAGGTGTGGTGTCCATAGCTTTGGTGTTAGAGGTGCTGCCTGCTGAAGCACCAGTGCCGGCCTAAGCCATAAATGGGGTGCTGGGGTAAAGAGGAGCAGGATGGAAGATGACAGCGTGGGAAGGAGGTGTGGTGTCCATAGGTTCGGGGTCTGACGGGCTTCCTGCTGAAGCACCGATGCCCGCCAGGGCCGTAAATGGGGTGGTCGGGAAAACAGGAGCAGAACGGAAGATGACAGCGTGTGAAGGTGGTGTGGTGTCCATAGGTTCGGGGTCTGACGGGCTTCCTGCTGAAGCACCGATGCCCGCCAGGGCCGTAAATGGGGTGGTCGGGAAAACAGGAACAGAATGGAAGATGACAGCGTGTGAAGGTGGTGTGGTGTCCATAGGTTCGGGGTCTGACGTGCTTCCTGCTGAAGCACCGATGCCCGCCAGGGCCGTAAATGGGGTGGTCGGGAAAACAGGAGCAGAATGGAAGATGACAGCGTGTGAAGGTGGTGTGGTGTCCATAGGTTCGGGGTCTGACGTGCTTCCTGCTGAAGCACCGATGCCCGCCAGGGCCGTAAATGGGGTGCTGGGGAAAACAGGAGCAGAATGGGAGAGGACAGCGTGTGAAGGAGGTGTGGTGTCCATAGCTTCCATATTAGAGGTACTGCCTGCCTGATCTGAGAGCAGAGAGTGAAAGTGGGAGAGCCTCTTCCTAGATTCTAACTCGTCTGAATTTATAGCACTGGCTCTGCCTGGCTTTATGACATATCCATTGTACGTGTCACAGAGAAAGTGCAGGCGGGGCAGGGGGTGATGCAGGGGTCACATGCAAGCCCAGCTGCTGGCTTAACCCCGGCCCAAAGGCAAAGGGCAGGGCCCCTTCTGGACTTTCTAGTGGCTGGGACTTCTGGCTGTGGGTGGCAGGTGTTTGGCACCAGATGGGCCACCATGCGGAGACTGTTGGGGACTGTGGAAGCCTCCTCCAGAGCTCACCCTGCCTGGCGACTGGCTCTGCAGGCCCCTCAGCCCTGCGTATGTATCGGCCAGGCCTTCCCCACCACGGGGCCAGAGGCCAGAGCCTGCTCAGACCTGAGGGCAGGAGGCAGCCAGAGCTTACCAGGGTGTGGGCCACCTCGTCCGCAGACCTCCCCAGCTCCTCTGCGAGACCTGGAGACAGGATCGCCTTCTCCAGGGCTGCTCAGCTGCCAGCATCACCATGAGCCAGGTGGCCAAGGTTTCTGAGCAGGAGATGCAGAGCCCTGATCCGACTGGATGCTGCAGCCCACGATGTCCCTTCCTGGCAGATAGGTTCTTTCTTCACTTCTGTTTTGAAATTTGGTAAAAGAACATTTAAACCTTGGCCTGTCCTTCAGGGTATATAGATGGTAGTGGCTTAGCCGGGATTCGATCCAAGCCTGTGTGATTCCAGAGCCTGTGCTCTGGACTGTGGTGCCTCCTTATCGTATATGCTTCATGTGTTACTTGTTTTTCTTTTTTTCTTGTAGTCCTTATGGTACTTAGCCCTAAGTGCCATACCTGTAACGAACAGCTACACTGCCCTGTAGGAGGTCTTCTTTTGTTCAACGCATGAATTGGTCATCCACCACACTGTGTTCTAATCTCAGAAGATACAGGTCAGGGAGCACCAGTTGTCAGCATGGCACCATTCCATATTTCTAACTGAGGCTTGAAGCCCGTATTTTCCCTTTGTCTAGTTTGAAGGATCCAGATATGTAAAGATGATATTCTAGATAAATCATGGGCTATCCTGAAAGAAATTCACCAGTGAATTGTTCCATATGGATTAGAAGCCAGCTTCTCTGGCCTTCCTGGAGTATATCCAGTAAGGCGTCTCATTCATGTCTAGAAAGCAAATATATCATTTATTGCAACTTCAGCGTGGAGCGATGTATTGGTATAAAGTACGATCAACACAATTTGGTCATTGTGAGTATGACAGCTGGGTCCACTCTTTACTACCCATATGTAACTCTAGGGATTCTTATGCCCAAGAGAGGAGACGTACTCTTGGCTGTCTAGGACAAGGGAAGCATGTGTTGTTATTCAGGAGCTGGAAGCTTCAGCATGACAGGTAGGAATTGAACAATCCTGGTCTACACATCACTTGACCTTGCTTAAAACTTGTTTCTTTGGCTTGCTTCATTGGAGTGTTTTCTCCCTCCTGGGGCTGACATTGTCTGTTATGTATCACGCATGTGACATGTAGAAGTTTCAGAACCCAAAATCATATAGATCAGTAAAAATGTATATATATATATAAACCTATTGAAACTCACACTGGGCATAATTCATATATTCCAAAATCAGTTTGACCCTCTGCTCTTGAGATTCTTTTTATGGTATGTCCCAGCAAATCTGGGCTTCCATCCCCAATAAATTTTGGGGTTGGAGGACACAAAAGCTTTTGCTCAGACCTAAATTCTGTCTGAAAACAAGGGAAATATTATAAGCCCTTTGTAACCTCTCCAAGAGCAGAAATGATTTACAGCTGTGGCATTGAACCATAATTCCTCGATCTCATTTGAGAAGAGTCCAGTTAGAAACAGTGTCTTGATTTTTGTTTCTTTTGTTTCTTCCCTGTTTTCTTGTCTTGCTTACCAACAATCCATTGTAATTCATGAGTTAGTATGGCAGCAGGCTGAGTGTTCCCTGGAGCTCATTAAATGAAGTGTTTTTCCTAAAATGACGTTTGTCTCCTTGTTTTCAGCCCCTCTTCTTTCCTCTGCCCTTTACTATAACCAGAGCTCAGCAAAAGCTGAGTGACTTTGTGCAGACCTTACTTAGGCTCAGCCTTTTTTTCTTCATTATTTTATTCATGGCTCCTCCATTTCATTGCTTGCCTTCTCGAAATGTGTTGAAATCTTTCTGTGGTTGATGACTTCCAGAATATCTTGGCTTTTATTGGTTGATTAATTTTGGTATTTCTACAGTTTTATTTAGATATGGTTTCAGGAGGAACAGAAAGTAAATATATTTCCTAGTCTGCCATCTTGAGCTGAAAATCCCTGTGGATTTTAGCATCCAATGTTCCCATGGGAAAACACCCAACCATGGCCTTAATAGATGTAACACTCAAGATTTCAGCTTTTGTTGAGCAATCACTAAGGATTTCATATGTGGTCATTTCTAATGGGGAAATAATAACTATCTCATGACGTTGATTTGAGGATTAAATTAGATAATGAACATGAAAATGCTTTCTAAGATTTAAAAATCAGTCAAAATGTTTTTTGTTATTATTTGATTTGTTGCTATTTCAACTTCACTTGACAGTTGTTTATGACCTTGCGTATGTGAGAAAATGTCCTCTGGGTTATTTTTCTGAAAGCCAGAATGTATTTTTCAATAGCTCAATGGAACTGGCATCATTTGTGAAGGTTAAGGGTGAAGGGGTAAATGTTTCTTGACACCTATCACTTTACAGTGTTTTCAGGAACTAACTGACTCATGTATTCCTCTTCCAAATTTGGTTGAGGACCTCCTACCAGCCACATGCTCTACGTCAGGTGTTGGAAAGCATTTTCTGGATTTGAAATATCTTAGGCTTTGTGGGCCATATACAGTTTCTGTAGCTTCTCCTCCTCTTTCCTCTTCAACAAGCTTTCTAAACGTGAGAACCATTATTAGCTCACAGTCCCACAGATCCAGGCTGAGAGCCTGATTTGATTCGTGGGCATTATTTGCCAATTGCTGCTCTGCGTGTTCACTGAGGAGGGGGACCATGTTTGAGTAATCATTTCTTTGAATCAACTGTTGGTCTTCTGGGGCTTGTCCTTGCTCTCCTACAGTCTCTAATCAGCGTGGCATCCAGAGAGATCTTGTTAAAACATAAGTCAGATCATGTCACTCAAATTTCTTCAGTGGCTTCTTCACAGAAAATGCAAAGTCCTCAGAGTGCCTCCACAGACCTAGAAATCTGGGCCTCTGTTTCCTCTCTGACTGTTTCGTTCTCCTCTCCAATTTGCTCGCTCTGTTTTCCACACGCTGACATCCTTTCTGCTCCTTGGATACTCCAAACCTACTCTTGCCTCATTGACTTTCTGCCGCACGCCAGCCGCAGAAAGAGGATTTCACCGCCCAGGGTCAGAAGGGAAGGGGTGAGGACCTGAAGTAGCACTGACGAATGGGGTCAGAAGCCCATGGGGTCAGAAGGCTGCAATGAGAAGCCTACTCACCGCAACAAAGAATAGACCCCCGCTCGCCGAAACTAGAGAAAGCTCGCATGCAGCAATGAAGACCCAATGCAGCCAAAAATAAATAAATAAAACATAAAGTATAGAATCTTAAAAAAGCAACAAAAAAATCGATAAAGAATATTACGAGAATAGAATCACAGGCCAGTTTCTCCTTTGAACATGCATGCAAAATGTGTAAAGAGAAGCACAAACTGTATCCATGGTATGTAAAACAATCATATATCAGAATCAAAGTAGCTTTATTCTGGCAATGCAAGGTTGCTTTAATGTTCAAACATGAAACTGATCCCAGGAATGAATTAGAGTGGGGAAAGAAGTCATTTAAAACTGAAATCTTGGGACTTCCCTGGTGGTCCAGTATTTAGAACATGAAGCTTTCACTGCTGGGGCCCTGGGGTCCAATCCCAGGTCAGGGAACTAAGATCCTGCAAGACATGAGGCAGGGCCCCAAAAAAAACAAAGAAAGGAAAGAAAGAAGTCTTAACCAGGAGACGCACAAGATCGAATAAACATAACAGATAACACCTTATGAAAAGTAGGTGAAGATTATGGAATATTCTAAAATTTAAAACAAAAAGAAAGTTTTAAAGATTCAAAAGGATGTGACAAATATTGTACATAGGCAAAAATAAAATGAAATAAAATATACAAATGATGGGAACCCAAAATTCCAGATGCCCAAGTCCTGTCTCTGAAGAGTCTCATTCAATGGGTTCAGGATTTCCTCTATATTTAAAAACCTGCAGGTGATTCTGGTATGATTCACAGACACAATGTAAAGCTTCTCTTTTACAGGAAAGAATGCCAGATTATTTTGTTATCTTATAGTTATACTAACAGGTTGTACTATTGACGGATAAGTCTGCTGTCAAAATGCACCCCCACTAGGGGTAAAAAAGGAACTAGTAGTCTCTACTGCTACTTGGTGGCAGCATGCATGTATTGCAAGGGCAATTATTGTAGCAGTCCAAATTAGTGGAACATTTTAGAATTGGAAGACTACATACAGATCATCTAGTCAAGCTTCCAACTATTAAAGTTGTGAAAACTAAGGCCCATATAAATGACATGATTTATCTCCAAAGAGCATTAGTGAAAGTATGAAATAAAAAATATCTCTGAACTTTTAATTTAGTGCCGTTTTTATTAATCTCAAGTATTAGCTTAAACTTGAGTGTGCTCACGTTTACTGGTTGCGTGCCTTTTAGTAAGTTACTAAAACACTTTTCTTAAAAATAGACGTATTTATTTATTTATCTTTGGCTGCCTAGGCTCTTCGTTGCTGTGCGCGGGCTTTCTCTAGTTGCGGTGAGCGGGGGCTACTCTTTGTTGCAGTACGCGGGCTTCTCATTGTGGTGGCTTCTCGTTGTTGCTGAGCACGGGGTCTAGGTGCGTGGGCTTCAGTAGCTGTGGTTCACGGGCTCTAGCACGCAGGCTCAGTAGTTGTGGCACATGGTCTTAGTTGCTCCGTGGCATGTGGGATCTTCCCGGACCAGGGCTCAAACGTGTGTCCCGTGCACTGGCAGGTGGATCCTTAACCACCGCGCCAACAGGGAAGCCCTACTAATACACTTTTAACTTTGCTTTTCACGTATGTAAAACGGTGAGCCTTGACTGATATAGAATATGAGATAACCCAGCACTGTTCTTAACACATATATGTAGTTAAAATTTTTTGGCTCTCATCCCACTTAAACAGCCTCTATCCCCTTAATAATGAATGTGTCTTTCAGCTAGCAGAGCGCCCCAGAGCTGACCACATTCTGGCAAGAGATATAGGATTCTTTTTCTTACTGGGGGTTCTTTATACCTGATATTTGAAGCGCACTTAAACTTGAACAACTCTTGTTTATACTGTATTAATGGATTTGATGGATGAATTTTAGAAAGTAATATGCAGGAATTGAGCTGCCTTACTCTCAAGAAATATAATTCGATAGTGGTGGCTAGAACGATAAACAGTGTTTGGACAGGGAGTCCATATTGGATGTGAACTTCCTGTACTCCCATTCGTCTATTAAGAATAAATGGAATCCTTTCAAAATGTGTTCTAAAGGGCAGTTATTTCTTTCTGCCTCATTTAAGTTACCTGCAAGAAAAAGACAATCTCCTGCATCCTTGTTTAATAGGCTTTTAACATAAAGCAGATAATTTTTTGCAACATTTCCCAAACTTTTCGTTATCCAATTGGCTGAGGCTTCTCAACGATTATCATTTCACAACAATATCTCCATCTTCAGCTTCTTTCAATGAATTGGCCTAATAGATGTGCCATTAAAACAGAGCTTCACTCTCAACGTAGTTTTAATTTTGTATTCAAAGGGTATGAAGGATTCAGCCATAACAGTGAGTGGATTTCTGATACATGCTACATGATGGATGCAACTAATTGAAAGGAGTCAGGCATGAAAGGCTACATATTGTATGGTTCCATTTATATGAAATGTCCAGCAGTGGCAAATCCATACACACAGAAAAGATTCTACATTAGTGGTTGCCAGGGGTTTGGAAGAGAGGGAAATGGGGAATGACTCCTTAAAATGGGTGTAGGTTTCCTCTTGGTTGATGAAAATGTTTTGCAGCTAGGCAGTGGTGATAGTTGCACAACATTGTGACAGTAGTAAATTCCACTGAATGGTACGGTGAATTGTAAAATGATCCAAATGGTGGATTTTGTGTTATGTTCCTTTTACTACAATAAAAAGGAGAAAGAATTCGGGAAAGACTTAGAGTTTGGGCAACTAAGGTGAACTGGTCAAGAAAAAGACAGCTCTATTGTTCAGTTTTCTCTCAGCTCTCCCAGTGCATTAATCCTCAGCCAAAAGTAGCCTGAACTTGTAGATGATAGTCATTCAACACAGTCCAGGGAAAAGTAAATAAAATAAAACCCAACTCTTCTTCTTTAGCACATGTAGGAAAGGTTAGCTTGCTGCTCAGCCACGTGGACATTCATGAAGACGTTTCACTTTAGGTGTCCTCTACTTCAGTACTTTACTCACTTGAGCTCATTCGCACATGTAGGCAACAGCATTCCTTAATTCGATGGAATCTGCAGCACTGGTTGTGATCGGTCTCATGGAAAGAAAAGGAAAGGTGGCGCGGAAGCCAAGGGAAGAGATTCTCAAGACAGAGACGTTGTTTAAGATCTGACTCGGCTTGGCGGTCACAAAGATAAGGATTGAGAAGTAGTGCCCTGGACTTGTCAACGGAGAAATCATTGGGGGCTTCAAGGAGATCAGTTTCGCGAGAGTAGTGGGGCAGAAACCAGACCGCAGTGTGGATGGGAGGGGAGAAATGGGGGGCAAGTCAAGAAATTGATGGCAAAGGGAAAGAAGGGAGGGGTGGATAGGAGGACAGGAGAATGGAATGGAGGAGAGCATTTCCTTGTGGCTCTTTAATATGGCTGGGAGGGGCCAACAGAGAAGGAGAGCGTGAAGATGTAGGAAGAGGGGGTGGCATCCCGAGCCCAAGGAGGACTGGCCCCTGTCTTCAGCTCCCACCAGCTGGATGTTCCCTCCCTCTAGCTTTCCACGTAGGCTGTGGAAGTTGCCCCTTGCCTCCTTGGATCAGCCACCCTTGATTCGTTCGTCCTTTTCTTATTTCTCAACACATCTGGGTCATACGTTATGTGAAGACAAACAAATCACCACTGATGCTTAATTTTCTTGAAAAATCCCCAGGCAGGTACCATTTTGGAGACCTACATATTGTGCCTCAGCAAGCCAAAGTAGCCCATATTTCCTCTCTCATTGGGAGAGATTGCTGTTTCTTGGAGAACCTGATGAAGAGGGTGACTCGCACTTAGGAATAACGTTGCTTGAAAAGTGCAAAAGGTGAGGTAGTTTGGCTCTGAGGGGCCTCTGAGGCCTGAGACTTCCTGAGAGATGGCAGACTCACAGCTCCCATTTCCCTCTGCCCCTGGGCTATGAGCTCATCAAATGAGATGGTAAATAAAGTCACTGACATGGTTTAAAGGATAATTTAGTTCTCTCTTGTTCACTCAGAGCAAATTGAATGGGATTTGCATACAACATATGGATGAAATATCCATACGATGGGGCTTGACCATATCCTCATGGTTCCCCTTCCCTTTTCTACATCTGGCCCCTTTAGCTCTGCAGACTTAACCCCACACCATCAGTCCACCCAGTCGGTCCGCTGAACGTCTCTTGCTCCTTCGCATCTGGTCGTTGTCGTCACCTTGTTCTCCACTACCGCCTCCTGCGGTAGCTGTTAGGTCCAGGGAGGTTGGTTCACTGTGAGCAAGTAACTGTCAACTCCATGGACAGGTGGAAGTGACTTGGCAGCCGGGATGCGCCCATCCTGAGTTCATTATACCCATGAGGGTCAAGGAGAATGGGGATGCAGCTGGTCTGCAGAGCCCCGGCAGTTCTGAGACACATGCTCCTGGATCCACACGTTGCTCCATACCCAGCCTTGCCTTGCTTTGTTCTCTGTCTTGACTCCATCCAGGTTTCTGCTCTCCTTGTCCCTTTGGGGAGGGAGGCCAGTACCAGCCCAGGTGTAGTCCCCCAAAGCTTCCTACTTCCAAGCGTCACGTAGGCTTGTACATCCCCTTGCTTGGGTTGCCCTGGCATTCGTGCCAACAAGTTGAGTGGTTTATGCCCTAGGCTCTCTCTTCTGGCAAGAATGTGCCTGAAAATCTCCATCTCTGGTTTGGTGGCCCCCAAAAATTCCCAGTCAGTTTTGGTGAGGGGACACTTGGTGACAGTGTTGTCTTTCGAAATGAGTAGTTCCGTTACCGACAATACTTTGCTCCCCATACATTATTTATAAGGTTTCCCTGTTTGTATGTGCAAACTATTTGTGTGTATATTTGGAGAAATACATTGTACAGCCCTCTTTTTTATTTCTTCCACACACCCTAGAGATGTCATAGAGGCAGTAAATATGTCCAACTTTTTGAGAAATTGGAACAATCAAGACTTACCTGTATGGAATGCTGTTAATGATGTCAATTCCCGCGACAGTACCTTTCATCTGACACACTTAGGGACTGTTAACAGATTAAAAGCAGTAAGAGACACGGATAGAGAGAATTTTCATTATCTTGTGCTCTGAAATCTTGGATTTTCATTGGTTTCAATGGGCCTGAAATTGTATTTTCTTTAGTAGGCACATAGAAGCCTCTAGCGGTATTCTTAATAAAGCAAGGTGAGTTATAAGCAATCATCTGATGGAGGGTAAATGTACCACAGTCCAGTTTAAGAAAAATACAATATAAAAGTCTTACCATGGTAGAAAATCTTTATATGATCTTTTGAAAAAACAAAGCTTCAAGAAACATAAAGACATGACACCATATTCAGTTTAAAGTCAGTGACTTGTAAGCAAGGCAAAGCAAAGACAGTCTGATTAAGACCGTTGCATTGTTCTGGCATTTTTTAGGTCTCACCCATTTCTGTGGCCTTTTTAGAACCTAAGCTTCTAGGGCACAGAGAACTTCATCTTGACGTAGGGCTGAGCAAATGCACGGAGCATTTCTCAATAAGTAGGCATTAAATTCTTAGTCCAGAAGGAGCCTTGAGATGCCCTCTCTTTACTCCTTGGTAGAACTGTTTTAACCATCCCCTGAAAACAGATTTTTTTCTTTAAATCTCAAAATTCAGAGATTCCACAATCAGAAGTTACTTCTCATTATTGCCTTGTGGTCTGCTGTGGGCATCTGTCGAATGGTGTGAACTCTGCGTGGGGAGCCTGGCCTACCCTCCAGGCCCACGGTTTGGGCTGTGGTGGTGCCATGCTGTGCTCAGGGGCCTTCTTTTTTGGAAGTCTGGGCTCCAGTGAGCCTTGGTCGTGTTCTTTTATGGAACCTTGGGTGCTAGACCACTCTGACCCTCAGTCTCATTTGCAGGTTCTGGGGAGGATTAAATGAGCTCATGGGATATCCAGGTGACTGAGGCAGAGTCGGCTCGGGATGAATCTTTGCTTCGTTTTCATTAGCTGCGGAGAAGACGATGACAGCTTGGTGCCTCTCCAACTTTAATATGGGTATGCCTCTCTTGGGGATCTTGTTAAATGCAGGCTGGTATTCAGTAGTTCTGGGTGGGGCCTGGATTCTGTGCTTCTAACAAGCTCCTAGGTGAGGGTGACGCTGAGGGCAAGGGTTTGGCACCTGTGTTTCTCCCTTTCTGGAAGAGCAGGATGTCTGCCCCACCCCCACCCCGAGAGGAGAAAACATCCGCAATGTGACTACTAGGAACCAGCTTCCCTCACATGCAAGGGTCCTGTACCACTGCTCCCAACCATTCCGTCTGAGGCGCAGCAAGCCAAAACACTGAAATGCTGAGGTTTGCAGCAAAGAGGAGGTTTATTCACAGGGCAGCCAAGCGAGGACGTGACGTGACAATAGGTCTCAAATCCGCCTCCCCAAAGGCAAGGGGCTTTGGGTATCTGTGGGATAAAGAATAAAGAAGCAGGGCAGTATGAGGCATGGGGAGCATGAGGAAAGGTGATTGGAAAAACGTGTGCTCATCATTGTTCTGAGCTGGCCTAACTAGGCTACAGGCCTCAGCACATTCTCAGGCTGGAGTTTTCGGCCCTCTGATGGCAGGAGGTCAAAAGGCACTTGCCCGGGTGGAAGATCGGTGGTCCTCTCCACTCTAAACCAGCTCAGCCTAACCAGGCACAGCTGATTCCAAGTTCCTGGAGGATCACGGGGCAAACATCTTATTGCTTATGCTACATGCTACTTGGAGGACGTGCAGGTGTTCAAGCTACCTTGATGAGTGAAGACCGGGATTTGACTAATCATGACACCTTGTTTCACCTCCAGGCGAGCAGAAGAGAGCTGTAGGCTGAGTCTGGCTCCTAGCACCTGGAATTGGAGGCAGGTGGTTTAAAAACGGGCTTTCCCACCCTCTGTGTGATATAAGGTAGATAGATTATTGAACCTTCCTGTGCCTGTTTCTCCACAAGCAGCATGGGGACACTCAGAGTCCCTCTCTTGGGGGCTGTTATGGGGGTTCAGTGAGATATAGATGCATGCACGGGCACACGGGAGACACCCAGTGTGTGTTCCCTTCGTGCTTATTTTTATTAGGACACCAGTATTGTTAGAACATTTCTGGTTTGGACAACAAATTAGATAGGTGGTCATTGCTATAGTTTATGCGAGAGCAATTCACATTGCCATTTGCAAAAAAGTAGTTGGTTGTCCAGTGGGGATTATAAACATCCGTTTAACATGAGCTACTGAACAGATAGTTCACACAGTAAGTACTTTATTTAAAATCAATTCTCTTTGTTTTCTTAAGCAATTGTTAACCCCCAATTTCGTGAGTACTACCAAGTAAGTCACTTGAAAATCATCTAGAGCAATCTATTTCACTTAGCAAGCCTAAAGCTATAGTTCAACCATTTTATTGACTGTTCTATGACAAAAATTACTCTAAACAGCTATTCCCTGGATAAGTAATCAGCTAAAGCTAGTTTGACTGACTAAATCGATTTACTGAGTTAATAAGCCAGTTGTTTTAGAATAGGTCGAATTCATATTTCTCATCCATTCTGCATTAAACTGTTTCCCATTCGTACATACCCACATTCCTACTTCTGTGCTGTAGGGCTTGGCTGAACTACACCTGCCTTCAGTGAAACTTTTCTCTCCTGCACAATTGGAGATAATTTTAGTCTCGTGACTCCCACGGGGTTACCTCTGTTGTGACACTTGACTCTTTGGTGGCATATTTTATTTGAAAAAGCCTTCCGTTACTCCGGGCACGTCAAACAGTAAATGCTTTCTCTTCGTAAACCTGCATAACAATTTTCTGAACTCTTCTGCTCTGGGCAAGATTCATCAGTACACCAGGCAAACATAGTGAAAGAGGAGACAGTACTTGTGTTGCATTCAATTGGGTCTTGATACCTAAGTGTGACTCTTAACCAAGGATTATGCAGTAGTTAAGGACACAGATTCAAGTTGTTTAGGGTGTGTCCTAAAGTGTCAGTGGCAGAATTTAAGTCTCTACTCTGGAAATTGTAGACCTGAGACAAACTACTTCCCTAAACGTCATTTCCTACGTCTGAGAAAGATAATAGTATCTACCTTGTCGTAGACTGAATAATACCATTGCCCCCAAATGTCCACATTCTACTCTCCAGAACCTGTGAATGTGACCTTAAATGGCAGAAGGCACTTTGCCAGTGGGATGAAAGTAATGGTTCTCAGATGGGAAGATTCTCCTGGACTACCTGGATGGGCCCAAATATAACCACTGGTGTTCTCGTAAGAGAGAGGCAGAGGGAATTTGTACTCCAAAGAGAATGTGATGACGAAGTTGGGGTTGCATTGATGTGGCCAGAAGTGAAGGAATGCTGGCGAGGAAACAAACAGATTCTCGCTTAGAGCCTCTAGAAGGAGGATGGATGGCCCTGTCGACTTCTGGTTTCAGCCCAGGGAAACTGGTTTTGGACCTCTGTCTTGCAGAACCATAAGAAAATAAGTGTGTTGTGTTAGAAGCAAGCACATTTGTAGTCATTTGTTACAGCAGCCATAGGGAACTAATGCCTACCTCATAGGAAGTAGTTCTCCAATTAAAATGTGTGACTGGAAACACACTTAGTGGCATGTGTGACACACACTAGTTATGCTACCGTAGGTCGTTCTTGGAAACTGAAGCCTTGGTTTTGAGAGATCATCAAAACCAGTACAATGGTTGCCATGTTTCTCCTTGTTCAGCCTGGTGACCAACCCGGTAGAGAGAGCTCCATCCTTTCCCACAGGACCCCAACTGTGGGTACGTAGAGGGAAGCGGTTATGTCTCCCTTAAGGCACCTTTTTCTTTTCCTTTCTACTTTTGTCTTCATTAATCTTCATCCAACTGACCTTTCTAAATTTTACAGAAAACAAAACCATTTCTCCATGGATTCAGATACTACCCCAAGTTAATATTCCAACCAAGTTCTTGTTCTTCCGGGTCTCATCACCAGAAATTGCTGAGCCTAACTCTACTCTAGTTTCTAGGATCACTCATTTTCTCATTTCTCCCTTCTCCTTTTAGTTCAGAGTCTTGTCAATTTAGTTCCTTCCCTAACCACAACTTATAGTACGGTGGCACAGCAAAGTGATGAAAGTCTAGACGGTCTGGTTTTAATCCCGGGTTTTGCCACCTACTTACTGTGTGGCATTAGGCAAGCTCTTCAACGTCTCTGGGCCTCAGTTGCCCCCAGAAGAGTGAACATTATGAATATTCCCTACATCTAGGGTTGCCATTATGAGGAATAAGTGAGTTAATATTTGGTAAGCCCTTAGAATAGTACTTGTTATAGTCTAAGCACTACAGTTGTGCTTGTTAATAATAATAAATGAAATTCCAAGCGTATAACTTACTCAACATTCTGTCATAACTTTGAAGTGTTGGTCTATCTGTTGGCTCACGTTGCAGGTAAATGAGTCGAGGCATGGGCTGAGGCATTGCTATCACTGGGTGGTGTGTTCCCAGAACTTGGAACAGCGGTGTGAAATGGGTAGTGGTTCTATTGGAGACAGGGCAGACTGGAAAATGACAGCCTGGGAAGGAGGTGTGGTGTCCATAGCTTTGGTGTTAGAGGTGCTGCCTGCTGAAGCACCAGTGCCGGCCTAAGCCATAAATGGGGTGCTGGGGTAAAGAGGAGCAGGATGGAAGATGACAGCGTGGGAAGGAGGTGTGGTGTCCATAGGTTCGGGGTCTGACGGGCTTCCTGCTGAAGCACCGATGCCCGCCAGGGCCGTAAATGGGGTGGTCGGGAAAACAGGAGCAGAACGGAAGATGACAGCGTGTGAAGGTGGTGTGGTGTCCATAGGTTCGGGGTCTGACGGGCTTCCTGCTGAAACACCGATGCCCGCCAGGGCCGTAAATGGGGTGGTCGGGAAAACAGGAGCAGAATGGAAGATGACAGCGTGTGAAGGTGGTGTGGTGTCCATAGGTTCGGGGTCTGACGTGCTTCCTGCTGAAGCACCGATGCCCGCCAGGGCCGTAAATGGGGTGGTCGGGAAAACAGGAGCAGAATGGAAGATGACAGCGTGTGAAGGTGGTGTGGTGTCCATAGGTTCGGGGTCTGACGTGCTTCCTGCTGAAGCACCGATGCCCGCCAGGGCCGTAAATGGGGTGCTGGGGAAAACAGGAGCAGAATGGGAGAGGACAGCGTGTGAAGGAGGTGTGGTGTCCATAGCTTCCATATTAGAGGTACTGCCTGCCTGATCTGAGAGCAGAGAGTGAAAGTGGGAGAGCCTCTTCCTAGATTCTAACTCGTCTGAATTTATAGCACTGGCTCTGCCTGGCTTTATGACATATCCATTGTACGTGTCACAGAGAAAGTGCAGGCGGGGCAGGGGGTGATGCAGGGGTCACATGCAAGCCCAGCTGCTGGCTTAACCCCGGCCCAAAGGCAAAGGGCAGGGCCCCTTCTGGACTTTCTAGTGGCTGGGACTTCTGGCTGTGGGTGGCAGGTGTTTGGCACCAGATGGGCCACCATGCGGAGACTGTTGGGGACTGTGGAAGCCTCCTCCAGAGCTCACCCTGCCTGGCGACTGGCTCTGCAGGCCCCTCAGCCCTGCGTATGTATCGGCCAGGCCTTCCCCACCACGGGGCCAGAGGCCAGAGCCTGCTCAGACCTGAGGGCAGGAGGCAGCCAGAGCTTACCAGGGTGTGGGCCACCTCGTCCGCAGACCTCCCCAGCTCCTCTGCGAGACCTGGAGACAGGATCGCCTTCTCCAGGGCTGCTCAGCTGCCAGCATCACCATGAGCCAGGTGGCCAAGGTTTCTGAGCAGGAGATGCAGAGCCCTGATCCGACTGGATGCTGCAGCCCACGATGTCCCTTCCTGGCAGATAGGTTCTTTCTTCACTTCTGTTTTGAAATTTGGTAAAAGAACATTTAAACCTTGGCCTGTCCTTCAGGGTATATAGATGGTAGTGGCTTAGCCGGGATTCGATCCAAGCCTGTGTGATTCCAGAGCCTGTGCTCTGGACTGTGGTGCCTCCTTATCGTATATGCTTCATGTGTTACTTGTTTTTCTTTTTTTCTTGTAGTCCTTATGGTACTTAGCCCTAAGTGCCATACCTGTAACGAACAGCTACACTGCCCTGTAGGAGGTCTTCTTTTGTTCAACGCATGAATTGGTCATCCACCACACTGTGTTCTAATCTCAGAAGATACAGGTCAGGGAGCACCAGTTGTCAGCATGGCACCATTCCATATTTCTAACTGAGGCTTGAAGCCCGTATTTTCCCTTTGTCTAGTTTGAAGGATCCAGATATGTAAAGATGATATTCTAGATAAATCATGGGCTATCCTGAAAGAAATTCACCAGTGAATTGTTCCATATGGATTAGAAGCCAGCTTCTCTGGCCTTCCTGGAGTATATCCAGTAAGGCGTCTCATTCATGTCTAGAAAGCAAATATATCATTTATTGCAACTTCAGCGTGGAGCGATGTATTGGTATAAAGTACGATCAACACAATTTGGTCATTGTGAGTATGACAGCTGGGTCCACTCTTTACTACCCATATGTAACTCTAGGGATTCTTATGCCCAAGAGAGGAGACGTACTCTTGGCTGTCTAGGACAAGGGAAGCATGTGTTGTTATTCAGGAGCTGGAAGCTTCAGCATGACAGGTAGGAATTGAACAATCCTGGTCTACACATCACTTGACCTTGCTTAAAACTTGTTTCTTTGGCTTGCTTCATTGGAGTGTTTTCTCCCTCCTGGGGCTGACATTGTCTGTTATGTATCACGCATGTGACATGTAGAAGTTTCAGAACCCAAAATCATATAGATCAGTAAAAATGTATATATATATATAAACCTATTGAAACTCACACTGGGCATAATTCATATATTCCAAAATCAGTTTGACCCTCTGCTCTTGAGATTCTTTTTATGGTATGTCCCAGCAAATCTGGGCTTCCATCCCCAATAAATTTTGGGGTTGGAGGACACAAAAGCTTTTGCTCAGACCTAAATTCTGTCTGAAAACAAGGGAAATATTATAAGCCCTTTGTAACCTCTCCAAGAGCAGAAATGATTTACAGCTGTGGCATTGAACCATAATTCCTCGATCTCATTTGAGAAGAGTCCAGTTAGAAACAGTGTCTTGATTTTTGTTTCTTTTGTTTCTTCCCTGTTTTCTTGTCTTGCTTACCAACAATCCATTGTAATTCATGAGTTAGTATGGCAGCAGGCTGAGTGTTCCCTGGAGCTCATTAAATGAAGTGTTTTTCCTAAAATGACGTTTGTCTCCTTGTTTTCAGCCCCTCTTCTTTCCTCTGCCCTTTACTATAACCAGAGCTCAGCAAAAGCTGAGTGACTTTGTGCAGACCTTACTTAGGCTCAGCCTTTTTTTCTTCATTATTTTATTCATGGCTCCTCCATTTCATTGCTTGCCTTCTCGAAATGTGTTGAAATCTTTCTGTGGTTGATGACTTCCAGAATATCTTGGCTTTTATTGGTTGATTAATTTTGGTATTTCTACAGTTTTATTTAGATATGGTTTCAGGAGGAACAGAAAGTAAATATATTTCCTAGTCTGCCATCTTGAGCTGAAAATCCCTGTGGATTTTAGCATCCAATGTTCCCATGGGAAAACACCCAACCATGGCCTTAATAGATGTAACACTCAAGATTTCAGCTTTTGTTGAGCAATCACTAAGGATTTCATATGTGGTCATTTCTAATGGGGAAATAATAACTATCTCATGACGTTGATTTGAGGATTAAATTAGATAATGAACATGAAAATGCTTTCTAAGATTTAAAAATCAGTCAAAATGTTTTTTGTTATTATTTGATTTGTTGCTATTTCAACTTCACTTGACAGTTGTTTATGACCTTGCGTATGTGAGAAAATGTCCTCTGGGTTATTTTTCTGAAAGCCAGAATGTATTTTTCAATAGCTCAATGGAACTGGCATCATTTGTGAAGGTTAAGGGTGAAGGGGTAAATGTTTCTTGACACCTATCACTTTACAGTGTTTTCAGGAACTAACTGACTCATGTATTCCTCTTCCAAATTTGGTTGAGGACCTCCTACCAGCCACATGCTCTACGTCAGGTGTTGGAAAGCATTTTCTGGATTTGAAATATCTTAGGCTTTGTGGGCCATATACAGTTTCTGTAGCTTCTCCTCCTCTTTCCTCTTCAACAAGCTTTCTAAACGTGAGAACCATTATTAGCTCACAGTCCCACAGATCCAGGCTGAGAGCCTGATTTGATTCGTGGGCATTATTTGCCAATTGCTGCTCTGCGTGTTCACTGAGGAGGGGGACCATGTTTGAGTAATCATTTCTTTGAATCAACTGTTGGTCTTCTGGGGCTTGTCCTTGCTCTCCTACAGTCTCTAATCAGCGTGGCATCCAGAGAGATCTTGTTAAAACATAAGTCAGATCATGTCACTCAAATTTCTTCAGTGGCTTCTTCACAGAAAATGCAAAGTCCTCAGAGTGCCTCCACAGACCTAGAAATCTGGGCCTCTGTTTCCTCTCTGACTGTTTCGTTCTCCTCTCCAATTTGCTCGCTCTGTTTTCCACACGCTGACATCCTTTCTGCTCCTTGGATACTCCAAACCTACTCTTGCCTCATTGACTTTCTGCCGCACGCCAGCCGCAGAAAGAGGATTTCACCGCCCAGGGTCAGAAGGGAAGGGGTGAGGACCTGAAGTAGCACTGACGAATGGGGTCAGAAGCCCATGGGGTCAGAAGGCTGCAATGAGAAGCCTACTCACCGCAACAAAGAATAGACCCCCGCTCGCCGAAACTAGAGAAAGCTCGCATGCAGCAATGAAGACCCAATGCAGCCAAAAATAAATAAATAAAACATAAAGTATAGAATCTTAAAAAAGCAACAAAAAAATCGATAAAGAATATTACGAGAATAGAATCACAGGCCAGTTTCTCCTTTGAACATGCATGCAAAATGTGTAAAGAGAAGCACAAACTGTATCCATGGTATGTAAAACAATCATATATCAGAATCAAAGTAGCTTTATTCTGGCAATGCAAGGTTGCTTTAATGTTCAAACATGAAACTGATCCCAGGAATGAATTAGAGTGGGGAAAGAAGTCATTTAAAACTGAAATCTTGGGACTTCCCTGGTGGTCCAGTATTTAGAACATGAAGCTTTCACTGCTGGGGCCCTGGGGTCCAATCCCAGGTCAGGGAACTAAGATCCTGCAAGACATGAGGCAGGGCCCCAAAAAAAACAAAGAAAGGAAAGAAAGAAGTCTTAACCAGGAGACGCACAAGATCGAATAAACATAACAGATAACACCTTATGAAAAGTAGGTGAAGATTATGGAATATTCTAAAATTTAAAACAAAAAGAAAGTTTTAAAGATTCAAAAGGATGTGACAAATATTGTACATAGGCAAAAATAAAATGAAATAAAATATACAAATGATGGGAACCCAAAATTCCAGATGCCCAAGTCCTGTCTCTGAAGAGTCTCATTCAATGGGTTCAGGATTTCCTCTATATTTAAAAACCTGCAGGTGATTCTGGTATGATTCACAGACACAATGTAAAGCTTCTCTTTTACAGGAAAGAATGCCAGATTATTTTGTTATCTTATAGTTATACTAACAGGTTGTACTATTGACGGATAAGTCTGCTGTCAAAATGCACCCCCACTAGGGGTAAAAAAGGAACTAGTAGTCTCTACTGCTACTTGGTGGCAGCATGCATGTATTGCAAGGGCAATTATTGTAGCAGTCCAAATTAGTGGAACATTTTAGAATTGGAAGACTACATACAGATCATCTAGTCAAGCTTCCAACTATTAAAGTTGTGAAAACTAAGGCCCATATAAATGACATGATTTATCTCCAAAGAGCATTAGTGAAAGTATGAAATAAAAAATATCTCTGAACTTTTAATTTAGTGCCGTTTTTATTAATCTCAAGTATTAGCTTAAACTTGAGTGTGCTCACGTTTACTGGTTGCGTGCCTTTTAGTAAGTTACTAAAACACTTTTCTTAAAAATAGACGTATTTATTTATTTATCTTTGGCTGCCTAGGCTCTTCGTTGCTGTGCGCGGGCTTTCTCTAGTTGCGGTGAGCGGGGGCTACTCTTTGTTGCAGTACGCGGGCTTCTCATTGTGGTGGCTTCTCGTTGTTGCTGAGCACGGGGTCTAGGTGCGTGGGCTTCAGTAGCTGTGGTTCACGGGCTCTAGCACGCAGGCTCAGTAGTTGTGGCACATGGTCTTAGTTGCTCCGTGGCATGTGGGATCTTCCCGGACCAGGGCTCAAACGTGTGTCCCGTGCACTGGCAGGTGGATCCTTAACCACCGCGCCAACAGGGAAGCCCTACTAATACACTTTTAACTTTGCTTTTCACGTATGTAAAACGGTGAGCCTTGACTGATATAGAATATGAGATAACCCAGCACTGTTCTTAACACATATATGTAGTTAAAATTTTTTGGCTCTCATCCCACTTAAACAGCCTCTATCCCCTTAATAATGAATGTGTCTTTCAGCTAGCAGAGCGCCCCAGAGCTGACCACATTCTGGCAAGAGATATAGGATTCTTTTTCTTACTGGGGGTTCTTTATACCTGATATTTGAAGCGCACTTAAACTTGAACAACTCTTGTTTATACTGTATTAATGGATTTGATGGATGAATTTTAGAAAGTAATATGCAGGAATTGAGCTGCCTTACTCTCAAGAAATATAATTCGATAGTGGTGGCTAGAACGATAAACAGTGTTTGGACAGGGAGTCCATATTGGATGTGAACTTCCTGTACTCCCATTCGTCTATTAAGAATAAATGGAATCCTTTCAAAATGTGTTCTAAAGGGCAGTTATTTCTTTCTGCCTCATTTAAGTTACCTGCAAGAAAAAGACAATCTCCTGCATCCTTGTTTAATAGGCTTTTAACATAAAGCAGATAATTTTTTGCAACATTTCCCAAACTTTTCGTTATCCAATTGGCTGAGGCTTCTCAACGATTATCATTTCACAACAATATCTCCATCTTCAGCTTCTTTCAATGAATTGGCCTAATAGATGTGCCATTAAAACAGAGCTTCACTCTCAACGTAGTTTTAATTTTGTATTCAAAGGGTATGAAGGATTCAGCCATAACAGTGAGTGGATTTCTGATACATGCTACATGATGGATGCAACTAATTGAAAGGAGTCAGGCATGAAAGGCTACATATTGTATGGTTCCATTTATATGAAATGTCCAGCAGTGGCAAATCCATACACACAGAAAAGATTCTACATTAGTGGTTGCCAGGGGTTTGGAAGAGAGGGAAATGGGGAATGACTCCTTAAAATGGGTGTAGGTTTCCTCTTGGTTGATGAAAATGTTTTGCAGCTAGGCAGTGGTGATAGTTGCACAACATTGTGACAGTAGTAAATTCCACTGAATGGTACGGTGAATTGTAAAATGATCCAAATGGTGGATTTTGTGTTATGTTCCTTTTACTACAATAAAAAGGAGAAAGAATTCGGGAAAGACTTAGAGTTTGGGCAACTAAGGTGAACTGGTCAAGAAAAAGACAGCTCTATTGTTCAGTTTTCTCTCAGCTCTCCCAGTGCATTAATCCTCAGCCAAAAGTAGCCTGAACTTGTAGATGATAGTCATTCAACACAGTCCAGGGAAAAGTAAATAAAATAAAACCCAACTCTTCTTCTTTAGCACATGTAGGAAAGGTTAGCTTGCTGCTCAGCCACGTGGACATTCATGAAGACGTTTCACTTTAGGTGTCCTCTACTTCAGTACTTTACTCACTTGAGCTCATTCGCACATGTAGGCAACAGCATTCCTTAATTCGATGGAATCTGCAGCACTGGTTGTGATCGGTCTCATGGAAAGAAAAGGAAAGGTGGCGCGGAAGCCAAGGGAAGAGATTCTCAAGACAGAGACGTTGTTTAAGATCTGACTCGGCTTGGCGGTCACAAAGATAAGGATTGAGAAGTAGTGCCCTGGACTTGTCAACGGAGAAATCATTGGGGGCTTCAAGGAGATCAGTTTCGCGAGAGTAGTGGGGCAGAAACCAGACCGCAGTGTGGATGGGAGGGGAGAAATGGGGGGCAAGTCAAGAAATTGATGGCAAAGGGAAAGAAGGGAGGGGTGGATAGGAGGACAGGAGAATGGAATGGAGGAGAGCATTTCCTTGTGGCTCTTTAATATGGCTGGGAGGGGCCAACAGAGAAGGAGAGCGTGAAGATGTAGGAAGAGGGGGTGGCATCCCGAGCCCAAGGAGGACTGGCCCCTGTCTTCAGCTCCCACCAGCTGGATGTTCCCTCCCTCTAGCTTTCCACGTAGGCTGTGGAAGTTGCCCCTTGCCTCCTTGGATCAGCCACCCTTGATTCGTTCGTCCTTTTCTTATTTCTCAACACATCTGGGTCATACGTTATGTGAAGACAAACAAATCACCACTGATGCTTAATTTTCTTGAAAAATCCCCAGGCAGGTACCATTTTGGAGACCTACATATTGTGCCTCAGCAAGCCAAAGTAGCCCATATTTCCTCTCTCATTGGGAGAGATTGCTGTTTCTTGGAGAACCTGATGAAGAGGGTGACTCGCACTTAGGAATAACGTTGCTTGAAAAGTGCAAAAGGTGAGGTAGTTTGGCTCTGAGGGGCCTCTGAGGCCTGAGACTTCCTGAGAGATGGCAGACTCACAGCTCCCATTTCCCTCTGCCCCTGGGCTATGAGCTCATCAAATGAGATGGTAAATAAAGTCACTGACATGGTTTAAAGGATAATTTAGTTCTCTCTTGTTCACTCAGAGCAAATTGAATGGGATTTGCATACAACATATGGATGAAATATCCATACGATGGGGCTTGACCATATCCTCATGGTTCCCCTTCCCTTTTCTACATCTGGCCCCTTTAGCTCTGCAGACTTAACCCCACACCATCAGTCCACCCAGTCGGTCCGCTGAACGTCTCTTGCTCCTTCGCATCTGGTCGTTGTCGTCACCTTGTTCTCCACTACCGCCTCCTGCGGTAGCTGTTAGGTCCAGGGAGGTTGGTTCACTGTGAGCAAGTAACTGTCAACTCCATGGACAGGTGGAAGTGACTTGGCAGCCGGGATGCGCCCATCCTGAGTTCATTATACCCATGAGGGTCAAGGAGAATGGGGATGCAGCTGGTCTGCAGAGCCCCGGCAGTTCTGAGACACATGCTCCTGGATCCACACGTTGCTCCATACCCAGCCTTGCCTTGCTTTGTTCTCTGTCTTGACTCCATCCAGGTTTCTGCTCTCCTTGTCCCTTTGGGGAGGGAGGCCAGTACCAGCCCAGGTGTAGTCCCCCAAAGCTTCCTACTTCCAAGCGTCACGTAGGCTTGTACATCCCCTTGCTTGGGTTGCCCTGGCATTCGTGCCAACAAGTTGAGTGGTTTATGCCCTAGGCTCTCTCTTCTGGCAAGAATGTGCCTGAAAATCTCCATCTCTGGTTTGGTGGCCCCCAAAAATTCCCAGTCAGTTTTGGTGAGGGGACACTTGGTGACAGTGTTGTCTTTCGAAATGAGTAGTTCCGTTACCGACAATACTTTGCTCCCCATACATTATTTATAAGGTTTCCCTGTTTGTATGTGCAAACTATTTGTGTGTATATTTGGAGAAATACATTGTACAGCCCTCTTTTTTATTTCTTCCACACACCCTAGAGATGTCATAGAGGCAGTAAATATGTCCAACTTTTTGAGAAATTGGAACAATCAAGACTTACCTGTATGGAATGCTGTTAATGATGTCAATTCCCGCGACAGTACCTTTCATCTGACACACTTAGGGACTGTTAACAGATTAAAAGCAGTAAGAGACACGGATAGAGAGAATTTTCATTATCTTGTGCTCTGAAATCTTGGATTTTCATTGGTTTCAATGGGCCTGAAATTGTATTTTCTTTAGTAGGCACATAGAAGCCTCTAGCGGTATTCTTAATAAAGCAAGGTGAGTTATAAGCAATCATCTGATGGAGGGTAAATGTACCACAGTCCAGTTTAAGAAAAATACAATATAAAAGTCTTACCATGGTAGAAAATCTTTATATGATCTTTTGAAAAAACAAAGCTTCAAGAAACATAAAGACATGACACCATATTCAGTTTAAAGTCAGTGACTTGTAAGCAAGGCAAAGCAAAGACAGTCTGATTAAGACCGTTGCATTGTTCTGGCATTTTTTAGGTCTCACCCATTTCTGTGGCCTTTTTAGAACCTAAGCTTCTAGGGCACAGAGAACTTCATCTTGACGTAGGGCTGAGCAAATGCACGGAGCATTTCTCAATAAGTAGGCATTAAATTCTTAGTCCAGAAGGAGCCTTGAGATGCCCTCTCTTTACTCCTTGGTAGAACTGTTTTAACCATCCCCTGAAAACAGATTTTTTTCTTTAAATCTCAAAATTCAGAGATTCCACAATCAGAAGTTACTTCTCATTATTGCCTTGTGGTCTGCTGTGGGCATCTGTCGAATGGTGTGAACTCTGCGTGGGGAGCCTGGCCTACCCTCCAGGCCCACGGTTTGGGCTGTGGTGGTGCCATGCTGTGCTCAGGGGCCTTCTTTTTTGGAAGTCTGGGCTCCAGTGAGCCTTGGTCGTGTTCTTTTATGGAACCTTGGGTGCTAGACCACTCTGACCCTCAGTCTCATTTGCAGGTTCTGGGGAGGATTAAATGAGCTCATGGGATATCCAGGTGACTGAGGCAGAGTCGGCTCGGGATGAATCTTTGCTTCGTTTTCATTAGCTGCGGAGAAGACGATGACAGCTTGGTGCCTCTCCAACTTTAATATGGGTATGCCTCTCTTGGGGATCTTGTTAAATGCAGGCTGGTATTCAGTAGTTCTGGGTGGGGCCTGGATTCTGTGCTTCTAACAAGCTCCTAGGTGAGGGTGACGCTGAGGGCAAGGGTTTGGCACCTGTGTTTCTCCCTTTCTGGAAGAGCAGGATGTCTGCCCCACCCCCACCCCGAGAGGAGAAAACATCCGCAATGTGACTACTAGGAACCAGCTTCCCTCACATGCAAGGGTCCTGTACCACTGCTCCCAACCATTCCGTCTGAGGCGCAGCAAGCCAAAACACTGAAATGCTGAGGTTTGCAGCAAAGAGGAGGTTTATTCACAGGGCAGCCAAGCGAGGACGTGACGTGACAATAGGTCTCAAATCCGCCTCCCCAAAGGCAAGGGGCTTTGGGTATCTGTGGGATAAAGAATAAAGAAGCAGGGCAGTATGAGGCATGGGGAGCATGAGGAAAGGTGATTGGAAAAACGTGTGCTCATCATTGTTCTGAGCTGGCCTAACTAGGCTACAGGCCTCAGCACATTCTCAGGCTGGAGTTTTCGGCCCTCTGATGGCAGGAGGTCAAAAGGCACTTGCCCGGGTGGAAGATCGGTGGTCCTCTCCACTCTAAACCAGCTCAGCCTAACCAGGCACAGCTGATTCCAAGTTCCTGGAGGATCACGGGGCAAACATCTTATTGCTTATGCTACATGCTACTTGGAGGACGTGCAGGTGTTCAAGCTACCTTGATGAGTGAAGACCGGGATTTGACTAATCATGACACCTTGTTTCACCTCCAGGCGAGCAGAAGAGAGCTGTAGGCTGAGTCTGGCTCCTAGCACCTGGAATTGGAGGCAGGTGGTTTAAAAACGGGCTTTCCCACCCTCTGTGTGATATAAGGTAGATAGATTATTGAACCTTCCTGTGCCTGTTTCTCCACAAGCAGCATGGGGACACTCAGAGTCCCTCTCTTGGGGGCTGTTATGGGGGTTCAGTGAGATATAGATGCATGCACGGGCACACGGGAGACACCCAGTGTGTGTTCCCTTCGTGCTTATTTTTATTAGGACACCAGTATTGTTAGAACATTTCTGGTTTGGACAACAAATTAGATAGGTGGTCATTGCTATAGTTTATGCGAGAGCAATTCACATTGCCATTTGCAAAAAAGTAGTTGGTTGTCCAGTGGGGATTATAAACATCCGTTTAACATGAGCTACTGAACAGATAGTTCACACAGTAAGTACTTTATTTAAAATCAATTCTCTTTGTTTTCTTAAGCAATTGTTAACCCCCAATTTCGTGAGTACTACCAAGTAAGTCACTTGAAAATCATCTAGAGCAATCTATTTCACTTAGCAAGCCTAAAGCTATAGTTCAACCATTTTATTGACTGTTCTATGACAAAAATTACTCTAAACAGCTATTCCCTGGATAAGTAATCAGCTAAAGCTAGTTTGACTGACTAAATCGATTTACTGAGTTAATAAGCCAGTTGTTTTAGAATAGGTCGAATTCATATTTCTCATCCATTCTGCATTAAACTGTTTCCCATTCGTACATACCCACATTCCTACTTCTGTGCTGTAGGGCTTGGCTGAACTACACCTGCCTTCAGTGAAACTTTTCTCTCCTGCACAATTGGAGATAATTTTAGTCTCGTGACTCCCACGGGGTTACCTCTGTTGTGACACTTGACTCTTTGGTGGCATATTTTATTTGAAAAAGCCTTCCGTTACTCCGGGCACGTCAAACAGTAAATGCTTTCTCTTCGTAAACCTGCATAACAATTTTCTGAACTCTTCTGCTCTGGGCAAGATTCATCAGTACACCAGGCAAACATAGTGAAAGAGGAGACAGTACTTGTGTTGCATTCAATTGGGTCTTGATACCTAAGTGTGACTCTTAACCAAGGATTATGCAGTAGTTAAGGACACAGATTCAAGTTGTTTAGGGTGTGTCCTAAAGTGTCAGTGGCAGAATTTAAGTCTCTACTCTGGAAATTGTAGACCTGAGACAAACTACTTCCCTAAACGTCATTTCCTACGTCTGAGAAAGATAATAGTATCTACCTTGTCGTAGACTGAATAATACCATTGCCCCCAAATGTCCACATTCTACTCTCCAGAACCTGTGAATGTGACCTTAAATGGCAGAAGGCACTTTGCCAGTGGGATGAAAGTAATGGTTCTCAGATGGGAAGATTCTCCTGGACTACCTGGATGGGCCCAAATATAACCACTGGTGTTCTCGTAAGAGAGAGGCAGAGGGAATTTGTACTCCAAAGAGAATGTGATGACGAAGTTGGGGTTGCATTGATGTGGCCAGAAGTGAAGGAATGCTGGCGAGGAAACAAACAGATTCTCGCTTAGAGCCTCTAGAAGGAGGATGGATGGCCCTGTCGACTTCTGGTTTCAGCCCAGGGAAACTGGTTTTGGACCTCTGTCTTGCAGAACCATAAGAAAATAAGTGTGTTGTGTTAGAAGCAAGCACATTTGTAGTCATTTGTTACAGCAGCCATAGGGAACTAATGCCTACCTCATAGGAAGTAGTTCTCCAATTAAAATGTGTGACTGGAAACACACTTAGTGGCATGTGTGACACACACTAGTTATGCTACCGTAGGTCGTTCTTGGAAACTGAAGCCTTGGTTTTGAGAGATCATCAAAACCAGTACAATGGTTGCCATGTTTCTCCTTGTTCAGCCTGGTGACCAACCCGGTAGAGAGAGCTCCATCCTTTCCCACAGGACCCCAACTGTGGGTACGTAGAGGGAAGCGGTTATGTCTCCCTTAAGGCACCTTTTTCTTTTCCTTTCTACTTTTGTCTTCATTAATCTTCATCCAACTGACCTTTCTAAATTTTACAGAAAACAAAACCATTTCTCCATGGATTCAGATACTACCCCAAGTTAATATTCCAACCAAGTTCTTGTTCTTCCGGGTCTCATCACCAGAAATTGCTGAGCCTAACTCTACTCTAGTTTCTAGGATCACTCATTTTCTCATTTCTCCCTTCTCCTTTTAGTTCAGAGTCTTGTCAATTTAGTTCCTTCCCTAACCACAACTTATAGTACGGTGGCACAGCAAAGTGATGAAAGTCTAGACGGTCTGGTTTTAATCCCGGGTTTTGCCACCTACTTACTGTGTGGCATTAGGCAAGCTCTTCAACGTCTCTGGGCCTCAGTTGCCCCCAGAAGAGTGAACATTATGAATATTCCCTACATCTAGGGTTGCCATTATGAGGAATAAGTGAGTTAATATTTGGTAAGCCCTTAGAATAGTACTTGTTATAGTCTAAGCACTACAGTTGTGCTTGTTAATAATAATAAATGAAATTCCAAGCGTATAACTTACTCAACATTCTGTCATAACTTTGAAGTGTTGGTCTATCTGTTGGCTCACGTTGCAGGTAAATGAGTCGAGGCATGGGCTGAGGCATTGCTATCACTGGGTGGTGTGTTCCCAGAACTTGGAACAGCGGTGTGAAATGGGTAGTGGTTCTATTGGAGACAGGGCAGACTGGAAAATGACAGCCTGGGAAGGAGGTGTGGTGTCCATAGCTTTGGTGTTAGAGGTGCTGCCTGCTGAAGCACCAGTGCCGGCCTAAGCCATAAATGGGGTGCTGGGGTAAAGAGGAGCAGGATGGAAGATGACAGCGTGGGAAGGAGGTGTGGTGTCCATAGGTTCGGGGTCTGACGGGCTTCCTGCTGAAGCACCGATGCCCGCCAGGGCCGTAAATGGGGTGGTCGGGAAAACAGGAGCAGAACGGAAGATGACAGCGTGTGAAGGTGGTGTGGTGTCCATAGGTTCGGGGTCTGACGGGCTTCCTGCTGAAACACCGATGCCCGCCAGGGCCGTAAATGGGGTGGTCGGGAAAACAGGAGCAGAATGGAAGATGACAGCGTGTGAAGGTGGTGTGGTGTCCATAGGTTCGGGGTCTGACGTGCTTCCTGCTGAAGCACCGATGCCCGCCAGGGCCGTAAATGGGGTGGTCGGGAAAACAGGAGCAGAATGGAAGATGACAGCGTGTGAAGGTGGTGTGGTGTCCATAGGTTCGGGGTCTGACGTGCTTCCTGCTGAAGCACCGATGCCCGCCAGGGCCGTAAATGGGGTGCTGGGGAAAACAGGAGCAGAATGGGAGAGGACAGCGTGTGAAGGAGGTGTGGTGTCCATAGCTTCCATATTAGAGGTACTGCCTGCCTGATCTGAGAGCAGAGAGTGAAAGTGGGAGAGCCTCTTCCTAGATTCTAACTCGTCTGAATTTATAGCACTGGCTCTGCCTGGCTTTATGACATATCCATTGTACGTGTCACAGAGAAAGTGCAGGCGGGGCAGGGGGTGATGCAGGGGTCACATGCAAGCCCAGCTGCTGGCTTAACCCCGGCCCAAAGGCAAAGGGCAGGGCCCCTTCTGGACTTTCTAGTGGCTGGGACTTCTGGCTGTGGGTGGCAGGTGTTTGGCACCAGATGGGCCACCATGCGGAGACTGTTGGGGACTGTGGAAGCCTCCTCCAGAGCTCACCCTGCCTGGCGACTGGCTCTGCAGGCCCCTCAGCCCTGCGTATGTATCGGCCAGGCCTTCCCCACCACGGGGCCAGAGGCCAGAGCCTGCTCAGACCTGAGGGCAGGAGGCAGCCAGAGCTTACCAGGGTGTGGGCCACCTCGTCCGCAGACCTCCCCAGCTCCTCTGCGAGACCTGGAGACAGGATCGCCTTCTCCAGGGCTGCTCAGCTGCCAGCATCACCATGAGCCAGGTGGCCAAGGTTTCTGAGCAGGAGATGCAGAGCCCTGATCCGACTGGATGCTGCAGCCCACGATGTCCCTTCCTGGCAGATAGGTTCTTTCTTCACTTCTGTTTTGAAATTTGGTAAAAGAACATTTAAACCTTGGCCTGTCCTTCAGGGTATATAGATGGTAGTGGCTTAGCCGGGATTCGATCCAAGCCTGTGTGATTCCAGAGCCTGTGCTCTGGACTGTGGTGCCTCCTTATCGTATATGCTTCATGTGTTACTTGTTTTTCTTTTTTTCTTGTAGTCCTTATGGTACTTAGCCCTAAGTGCCATACCTGTAACGAACAGCTACACTGCCCTGTAGGAGGTCTTCTTTTGTTCAACGCATGAATTGGTCATCCACCACACTGTGTTCTAATCTCAGAAGATACAGGTCAGGGAGCACCAGTTGTCAGCATGGCACCATTCCATATTTCTAACTGAGGCTTGAAGCCCGTATTTTCCCTTTGTCTAGTTTGAAGGATCCAGATATGTAAAGATGATATTCTAGATAAATCATGGGCTATCCTGAAAGAAATTCACCAGTGAATTGTTCCATATGGATTAGAAGCCAGCTTCTCTGGCCTTCCTGGAGTATATCCAGTAAGGCGTCTCATTCATGTCTAGAAAGCAAATATATCATTTATTGCAACTTCAGCGTGGAGCGATGTATTGGTATAAAGTACGATCAACACAATTTGGTCATTGTGAGTATGACAGCTGGGTCCACTCTTTACTACCCATATGTAACTCTAGGGATTCTTATGCCCAAGAGAGGAGACGTACTCTTGGCTGTCTAGGACAAGGGAAGCATGTGTTGTTATTCAGGAGCTGGAAGCTTCAGCATGACAGGTAGGAATTGAACAATCCTGGTCTACACATCACTTGACCTTGCTTAAAACTTGTTTCTTTGGCTTGCTTCATTGGAGTGTTTTCTCCCTCCTGGGGCTGACATTGTCTGTTATGTATCACGCATGTGACATGTAGAAGTTTCAGAACCCAAAATCATATAGATCAGTAAAAATGTATATATATATATAAACCTATTGAAACTCACACTGGGCATAATTCATATATTCCAAAATCAGTTTGACCCTCTGCTCTTGAGATTCTTTTTATGGTATGTCCCAGCAAATCTGGGCTTCCATCCCCAATAAATTTTGGGGTTGGAGGACACAAAAGCTTTTGCTCAGACCTAAATTCTGTCTGAAAACAAGGGAAATATTATAAGCCCTTTGTAACCTCTCCAAGAGCAGAAATGATTTACAGCTGTGGCATTGAACCATAATTCCTCGATCTCATTTGAGAAGAGTCCAGTTAGAAACAGTGTCTTGATTTTTGTTTCTTTTGTTTCTTCCCTGTTTTCTTGTCTTGCTTACCAACAATCCATTGTAATTCATGAGTTAGTATGGCAGCAGGCTGAGTGTTCCCTGGAGCTCATTAAATGAAGTGTTTTTCCTAAAATGACGTTTGTCTCCTTGTTTTCAGCCCCTCTTCTTTCCTCTGCCCTTTACTATAACCAGAGCTCAGCAAAAGCTGAGTGACTTTGTGCAGACCTTACTTAGGCTCAGCCTTTTTTTCTTCATTATTTTATTCATGGCTCCTCCATTTCATTGCTTGCCTTCTCGAAATGTGTTGAAATCTTTCTGTGGTTGATGACTTCCAGAATATCTTGGCTTTTATTGGTTGATTAATTTTGGTATTTCTACAGTTTTATTTAGATATGGTTTCAGGAGGAACAGAAAGTAAATATATTTCCTAGTCTGCCATCTTGAGCTGAAAATCCCTGTGGATTTTAGCATCCAATGTTCCCATGGGAAAACACCCAACCATGGCCTTAATAGATGCAACACTCAAGATTTCAGCTTTTGTTGAGCAATCACTAAGGATTTCATATGTGGTCATTTCTAATGGGGAAATAATAACTATCTCATGACGTTGATTTGAGGATTAAATTAGATAATGAACATGAAAATGCTTTCTAAGATTTAAAAATCAGTCAAAATGTTTTTTGTTATTATTTGATTTGTTGCTATTTCAACTTCACTTGACAGTTGTTTATGACCTTGCGTATGTGAGAAAATGTCCTCTGGGTTATTTTTCTGAAAGCCAGAATGTATTTTTCAATAGCTCAATGGAACTGGCATCATTTGTGAAGGTTAAGGGTGAAGGGGTAAATGTTTCTTGACACCTATCACTTTACAGTGTTTTCAGGAACTAACTGACTCATGTATTCCTCTTCCAAATTTGGTTGAGGACCTCCTACCAGCCACATGCTCTACGTCAGGTGTTGGAAAGCATTTTCTGGATTTGAAATATCTTAGGCTTTGTGGGCCATATACAGTTTCTGTAGCTTCTCCTCCTCTTTCCTCTTCAACAAGCTTTCTAAACGTGAGAACCATTATTAGCTCACAGTCCCACAGATCCAGGCTGAGAGCCTGATTTGATTCGTGGCCATTATTTGCCAATTGCTGCTCTGCGTGTTCACTGAGGAGGGGGACCATGTTTGAGTAATCATTTCTTTGAATCAACTGTTGGTCTTCTGGGGCTTGTCCTTGCTCTCCTACAGTCTCTAATCAGCGTGGCATCCAGAGAGATCTTGTTAAAACATAAGTCAGATCATGTCACTCAAATTTCTTCAGTGGCTTCTTCACAGAAAATGCAAAGTCCTCAGAGTGCCTCCACAGACCTAGAAATCTGGGCCTCTGTTTCCTCTCTGACTGTTTCGTTCTCCTCTCCAATTTGCTCGCTCTGTTTTCCACACGCTGACATCCTTTCTGCTCCTTGGATACTCCAAACCTACTCTTGCCTCATTGACTTTCTGCCGCACGCCAGCCGCAGAAAGAGGATTTCACCGCCCAGGGTCAGAAGGGAAGGGGTGAGGACCTGAAGTAGCACTGACGAATGGGGTCAGAAGCCCATGGGGTCAGAAGGCTGCAATGAGAAGCCTACTCACCGCAACAAAGAATAGACCCCCGCTCGCCGAAACTAGAGAAAGCTCGCATGCAGCAATGAAGACCCAATGCAGCCAAAAATAAATAAATAAAACATAAAGTATAGAATCTTAAAAAAGCAACAAAAAAATCGATAAAGAATATTACGAGAATAGAATCACAGGCCAGTTTCTCCTTTGAACATGCATGCAAAATGTGTAAAGAGAAGCACAAACTGTATCCATGGTATGTAAAACAATCATATATCAGAATCAAAGTAGCTTTATTCTGGCAATGCAAGGTTGCTTTAATGTTCAAACATGAAACTGATCCCAGGAATGAATTAGAGTGGGGAAAGAAGTCATTTAAAACTGAAATCTTGGGACTTCCCTGGTGGTCCAGTATTTAGAACATGAAGCTTTCACTGCTGGGGCCCTGGGGTCCAATCCCAGGTCAGGGAACTAAGATCCTGCAAGACATGAGGCAGGGCCCCAAAAAAAACAAAGAAAGGAAAGAAAGAAGTCTTAACCAGGAGACGCACAAGATCGAATAAACATAACAGATAACACCTTATGAAAAGTAGGTGAAGATTATGGAATATTCTAAAATTTAAAACAAAAAGAAAGTTTTAAAGATTCAAAAGGATGTGACAAATATTGTACATCGGCAAAAATAAAATGAAATAAAATATACAAATGATGGGAACCCAAAATTCCAGATGCCCAAGTCCTGTCTCTGAAGAGTCTCATTCAATGGGTTCAGGATTTCCTCTATATTTAAAAACCTGCAGGTGATTCTGGTATGATTCACAGACACAATGTAAAGCTTCTCTTTTACAGGAAAGAATGCCAGATTATTTTGTTATCTTATAGTTATACTAACAGGTTGTACTATTGACGGATAAGTCTGCTGTCAAAATGCACCCCCACTAGGGGTAAAAAAGGAACTAGTAGTCTCTACTGCTACTTGGTGGCAGCATGCATGTATTGCAAGGGCAATTATTGTAGCAGTCCAAATTAGTGGAACATTTTAGAATTGGAAGACTACATACAGATCATCTAGTCAAGGTTCCAACTATTAAAGTTGTGAAAACTAAGGCCCATATAAATGACATGATTTATCTCCAAAGAGCATTAGTGAAAGTATGAAATAAAAAATATCTCTGAACTTTTAATTTAGTGCCGTTTTTATTAATCTCAAGTATTAGCTTAAACTTGAGTGTGCTCACGTTTACTGGTTGCGTGCCTTTTAGTAAGTTACTAAAACACTTTTCTTAAAAATAGACGTATTTATTTATTTATCTTTGGCTGCCTAGGCTCTTCGTTGCTGTGCGCGGGCTTTCTCTAGTTGCGGTGAGCGGGGGCTACTCTTTGTTGCAGTACGCGGGCTTCTCATTGTGGTGGCTTCTCGTTGTTGCTGAGCACGGGGTCTAGGTGCGTGGGCTTCAGTAGCTGTGGTTCACGGGCTCTAGCACGCAGGCTCAGTAGTTGTGGCACATGGTCTTAGTTGCTCCGTGGCATGTGGGATCTTCCCGGACCAGGGCTCAAACGTGTGTCCCGTGCACTGGCAGGTGGATCCTTAACCACCGCGCCAACAGGGAAGCCCTACTAATACACTTTTAACTTTGCTTTTCACGTATGTAAAACGGTGAGCCTTGACTGATATAGAATATGAGATAACCCAGCACTGTTCTTAACACATATATGTAGTTAAAATTTTTTGGCTCTCATCCCACTTAAACAGCCTCTATCCCCTTAATAATGAATGTGTCTTTCAGCTAGCAGAGCGCCCCAGAGCTGACCACATTCTGGCAAGAGATATAGGATTCTTTTTCTTACTGGGGGTTCTTTATACCTGATATTTGAAGCGCACTTAAACTTGAACAACTCTTGTTTATACTGTATTAATGGATTTGATGGATGAATTTTAGAAAGTAATATGCAGGAATTGAGCTGCCTTACTCTCAAGAAATATAATTCGATAGTGGTGGCTAGAACGATAAACAGTGTTTGGACAGGGAGTCCATATTGGATGTGAACTTCCTGTACTCCCATTCGTCTATTAAGAATAAATGGAATCCTTTCAAAATGTGTTCTAAAGGGCAGTTATTTCTTTCTGCCTCATTTAAGTTACCTGCAAGAAAAAGACAATCTCCTGCATCCTTGTTTAATAGGCTTTTAACATAAAGCAGATAAGTTTTTGCAACATTTCCCAAACTTTTCGTTATCCAATTGGCTGAGGCTTCTCAACGATTATCATTTCACAACAATATCTCCATCTTCAGCTTCTTTCAATGAATTGGCCTAATAGATGTGCCATTAAAACAGAGCTTCACTCTCAACGTAGTTTTAATTTTGTATTCAAAGGGTATGAAGGATTCAGCCATAACAGTGAGTGGATTTCTGATACATGCTACATGATGGATGCAACTAATTGAAAGGAGTCAGGCATGAAAGGCTACATATTGTATGGTTCCATTTATATGAAATGTCCAGCAGTGGCAAATCCATACACACAGAAAAGATTCTACATTAGTGGTTGCCAGGGGTTTGGAAGAGAGGGAAATGGGGAATGACTCCTTAAAATGGGTGTAGGTTTCCTCTTGGTTGATGAAAATGTTTTGCAGCTAGGCAGTGGTGATAGTTGCACAACATTGTGACAGTAGTAAATTCCACTGAATGGTACGGTGAATTGTAAAATGATCCAAATGGTGGATTTTGTGTTATGTTCCTTTTACTACAATAAAAAGGAGAAAGAATTCGGGAAAGACTTAGAGTTTGGGCAACTAAGGTGAACTGGTCAAGAAAAAGACAACTCTATTGTTCAGTTTTCTCTCAGCTCTCCCAGTGCATTAATCCTCAGCCAAAAGTAGCCTGGACTTGTAGATGATAGTCATTCAACACAGTCCAGGGAAAAGTAAATAAAATAAAACCCAACTCTTCTTCTTTAGCACATGTAGGAAAGGTTAGCTTGCTGCTCAGCCACGTGGACATTCATGAAGACGTTTCACTTTAGGTGTCCTCTACTTCAGTACTTTACTCACTTGAGCTCATTCACACATGTAGGCAACAGCATTCCTTAATTCGATGGAATCTGCAGCACTGGTTGTGATCGGTCTCATGGAAAGAAAAGGAAAGGTGGCGCGGAAGCCAAGGGAAGAGATTCTCAAGACAGAGACGTTGTTTAAGATCTGACTCGGCTTGGCGGTCACAAAGATAAGGATTGAGAAGTAGTGCCCTGGACTTGTCAACGGAGAAATCATTGGGGGCTTCAAGGAGATCAGTTTCGCGAGAGTAGTGGGGCAGAAACCAGACCGCAGTGTGGATGGGAGGGGAGAAATGGGGGGCAAGTCAAGAAATTGATGGCAAAGGGAAAGAAGGGAGGGGTGGATAGGAGGACAGGAGAATGGAATGGAGGAGAGCATTTCCTTGTGGCTCTTTAATATGGCTGGGAGGGGCCAACAGAGAAGGAGAGCGTGAAGATGTAGGAAGAGGGGGTGGCATCCCGAGCCCAAGGAGGACTGGCCCCTGTCTTCAGCTCCCACCAGCTGGATGTTCCCTCCCTCTAGCTTTCCACGTAGGCTGTGGAAGTTGCCCCTTGCCTCCTTGGATCAGCCACCCTTGATTCGTTCGTCCTTTTCTTATTTCTCAGCACATCTGGGTCATACGTTATGTGAAGACAAACAAATCACCACTGATGCTTAATTTTCTTGAAAAATCCCCAGGCAGGTACCATTTTGGAGACCTACATATTGTGCCTCAGCAAGCCAAAGTAGCCCATATTTCCTCTCTCATTGGGAGAGATTGCTGTTTCTTGGAGAACCTGATGAAGAGGGTGACTCGCACTTAGGAATAACGTTGCTTGAAAAGTGCAAAAGGTGAGGTAGTTTGGCTCTGAGGGGCCTCTGAGGCCTGAGACTTCCTGAGAGATGGCAGACTCACAGCTCCCATTTCCCTCTGCCCCTGGGCTATGAGCTCATCAAATGAGATGGTAAATAAAGTCACTGACATGGTTTAAAGGATAATTTAGTTCTCTCTTGTTCACTCAGAGCAAATTGAATGGGATTTGCATACAACATATGGATGAAATATCCATACGATGGGGCTTGACCATATCCTCATGGTTCCCCTTCCCTTTTCTACATCTGGCCCCTTTAGCTCTGCAGACTTAACCCCACACCATCAGTCCACCCAGTCGGTCCGCTGAACGTCTCTTGCTCCTTCGCATCTGGTCGTTGTCGTCACCTTGTTCTCCACTACCGCCTCCTGCGGTAGCTGTTAGGTCCAGGGAGGTTGGTTCACTGTGAGCAAGTAACTGTCAACTCCATGGACAGGTGGAAGTGACTTGGCAGCCGGGATTTGCCCATCCTGAGTTCATTATACCCATGAGGGTCAAGGAGAATGGGGATGCAGCTGGTCTGCAGAGCCCCGGCAGTTCTGAGACACATGCTCCTGGATCCACACGTTGCTCCATACCCAGCCTTGCCTTGCTTTGTTCTCTGTCTTGACTCCAGCCAGGTTTCTGCTCTCCTTGTCCCTTTGGGGAGGGAGGCCAGTACCAGCCCAGGTGTAGTCCCCCAAAGCTTCCTACTTCCAAGCGTCACGTAGGCTTGTACATCCCCTTGCTTGGGTTGCCCTGGCATTCGTGCCAACAAGTTGAGTGGTTTATGCCCTAGGCTCTCTCTTCTGGCAAGAATGTGCCTGAAAATCTCCATCTCTGGTTTGGTGGCCCCCAAAAATTCCCAGTCAGTTTTGGTGAGGGGACACTTGGTGACAGTGTTGTCTTTCGAAATGAGTAGTTCCGTTACCGACAATCCTTTGCTCCCCATACATTATTTATAAGGTTTCCCTGTTTGTATGTGCAAACTATTTGTGTGTATATTTGGAGAAATACATTGTACAGCCCTCTTTTTTATTTCTTCCACACACCCTAGAGATGTCATAGAGGCAGTAAATATGTCCAACTTTTTGAGAAATTGGAACAATCAAGACTTACCTGTATGGAATGCTGTTAATGATGTCAATTCCCGCGACAGTACCTTTCATCTGACACACTTAGGGACTGTTAGCAGATTAAAAGCAGTAAGAGACGCGGATAGAGAGAATTTTCATTATCTTGTGCTCTGAAATCTTGGATTTTCATTGGTTTCAATGGGCCTGAAATTGTATTTTCTTTAGTAGGCACATAGAAGCCTCTAGCGGTATTCTTAATAAAGCAAGGTGAGTTATAAGCAATCATCTGATGGAGGGTAAATGTACCACAGTCCAGTTTAAGAAAAATACAATATAAAAGTCTTACCATGGTAGAAAATCTTTATATGATCTTTTGAAAAAACAAAGCTTCAAGAAACATAAAGACATGACACCATATTCAGTTTAAAGTCAGTGACTTGTAAGCAAGGCAAAGCAAAGACAGTCTGATTAAGACCGTTGCATTGTTCTGGCATTTTTTAGGTCTCACCCATTTCTGTGGCCTTTTTAGAACCTAAGCTTCTAGGGCACAGAGAACTTCATCTTGACGTAGGGCTGAGCAAATGCACGGAGCATTTCTCAATAAGTAGGCATTAAATTCTTAGTCCAGAAGGAGCCTTGAGATGCCCTCTCTTTACTCCTTGGTAGAACTGTTTTAACCATCCCCTGAAAACAGATTTTTTTCTTTAAATCTCAAAATTCAGAGATTCCACAATCAGAAGTTACTTCTCATTATTGCCTTGTGGTCTGCTGTGGGCATCTGTCGAATGGTGTGAACTCTGCGTGGGGAGCCTGGCCTACCCTCCAGGCCCACGGTTTGGGCTGTGGTGGTGCCATGCTGTGCTCAGGGGCCTTCTTTTTTGGAAGTCTGGGCTCCAGTGAGCCTTGGTCGTGTTCTTTTATGGAACCTTGGGTGCTAGACCACTCTGACCCTCAGTCTCATTTGCAGGTTCTGGGGAGGATTAAATGAGCTCATGGGATATCCAGGTGACTGAGGCAGAGTCGGCTTGGGATGAATCTTTGCTTCGTTTTCATTAGCTGCGGAGAAGACGATGACAGCTTGGTGCCTCTCCAACTTTAATATGGGTATGCCTCTCTTGGGGATCTTGTTAAATGCAGGCTGGTATTCAGTAGTTCTGGGTGGGGCCTGGATTCTGTGCTTCTAACAAGCTCCTAGGTGAGGGTGACGCTGAGGGCAAGGGTTTGGCACCTGTGTTTCTCCCTTTCTGGAAGAGCAGGATGTCTGCCCCACCCCCACCCCGAGAGGAGAAAACATCCGCAATGTGACTACTAGGAACCAGCTTCCCTCACATGCAAGGGTCCTGTACCACTGCTCCCAACCATTCCGTCTGAGGCGCAGCAAGCCAAAACACTGAAATGCTGAGGTTTGCAGCAAAGAGGAGGTTTATTCACAGGGCAGCCAAGCGAGGACGTGACGTGACAATAGGTCTCAAATCCGCCTCCCCAAAGGCAAGGGGCTTTGGGTATCTGTGGGATAAAGAATAAAGAAGCAGGGCAGTATGAGGCATGGGGAGCATGAGGAAAGGTGATTGGAAAAACGTGTGCTCATCATTGTTCTGAGCTGGCCTAACTAGGCTACAGGCCTCAGCACATTCTCAGGCTGGAGTTTTCGGCCCTCTGATGGCAGGAGGTCAAAAGGCACTTGCCCGGGTGGAAGATCGGTGGTCCTCTCCACTCTAAACCAGCTCAGCCTAACCAGGCACAGCTGATTCCAAGTTCCTGGAGGATCACGGGGCAAACATCTTATTGCTTATGCTACATGCTACTTGGAGGACGTGCAGGTGTTCAAGCTACCTTGATGAGTGAAGACCGGGATTTGACTAATCATGACACCTTGTTTCACCTCCAGGCGAGCAGAAGAGAGCTGTAGGCTGAGTCTGGCTCCTAGCACCTGGAATTGGAGGCAGGTGGTTTAAAAACGGGCTTTCCCACCCTCTGTGTGATATAAGGTAGATAGACTATTGAACCTTCCTGTGCCTGTTTCTCCACAAGCAGCATGGGGACACTCAGAGTCCCTCTCTTGGGGGCTGTTATGGGGGTTCAGTGAGATATAGATGCATGCACGGGCACACGGGAGACACCCAGTGTGTGTTCCCTTCGTGCTTATTTTTATTAGGACACCAGTATTGTTAGAACATTTCTGGTTTGGACAACAAATTAGATAGGTGGTCATTGCTATAGTTTATGCGAGAGCAATTCACATTGCCATTTGCAAAAAAGTAGTTGGTTGTCCAGTGGGGATTATAAACATCCGTTTAACATGAGCTACTGAACAGATAGTTCACACAGTAAGTACTTTATTTAAAATCAATTCTCTTTGTTTTCCTAAGCAATTGTTAACCCCCAATTTCGTGAGTACTACCAAGTAAGTCACTTGAAAATCATCTAGAGCAATCTATTTCACTTAGCAAGCCTAAAGCTATAGTTCAACCATTTTATTGACTGTTCTATGACAAAAATTACTCTAAACAGCTATTCCCTGGATAAGTAATCAGCTAAAGCTAGTTTGACTGACTAAATCGATTTACTGAGTTAATAAGCCAGTTGTTTTAGAATAGGTCGAATTCATATTTCTCATCCATTCTGCATTAAACTGTTTCCCATTCGTACATACCCACATTCCTACTTCTGTGCTGTAGGGCTTGGCTGAACTACACCTGCCTTCAGTGAAACTTTTCTCTCCTGCACAATTGGAGATAATTTTAGTCTCGTGACTCCCACGGGGTTACCTCTGTTGTGACACTTGACTCTTTGGTGGCATATTTTATTTGAAAAAGCCTTCCGTTACTCCGGGCACGTCAAACAGTAAATGCTTTCTCTTTGTAAACCTGCATAACAATTTTCTGAACTCTTCTGCTCTGGGCAAGATTCATCAGTACACCAGGCAAACATAGTGAAAGAGGAGACAGTACTTGTGTTGCATTCAATTGGGTCTTGATACCTAAGTGTGACTCTTAACCAAGGATTATGCAGTAGTTAAGGACACAGATTCAAGTTGTTTAGGGTGTGTCCTAAAGTGTCAGTGGCAGAATTTAAGTCTCTACTCTGGAAATTGTAGACCTGAGACAAACTACTTCCCTAAACGTCATTTCCTACGTCTGAGAAAGATAATAGTATCTACCTTGTCGTAGACTGAATAATACCATTGCCCCCAAATGTCCACATTCTACTCTCCAGAACCTGTGAATGTGACCTTAAATGGCAGAAGGCACTTTGCCAGTGGGATGAAAGTAATGGTTCTCAGATGGGAAGATTCTCCTGGACTACCTGGATGGGCCCAAATATAACCACTGGTGTTCTCGTAAGAGAGAGGCAGAGGGAATTTGTACTCCAAAGAGAATGTGATGACGAAGTTGGGGTTGCATTGATGTGGCCAGAAGTGAAGGAATGCTGGCGAGGAAACAAACAGATTCTCGCTTAGAGCCTCTAGAAGGAGGATGGATGGCCCTGTCGACTTCTGGTTTCAGCCCAGGGAAACTGGTTTTGGACCTCTGTCTTGCAGAACCATAAGAAAATAAGTGTGTTGTGTTAGAAGCAAGCACATTTGTAGTCATTTGTTACAGCAGCCATAGGGAACTAATGCCTACCTCATAGGAAGTAGTTCTCCAATTAAAATGTGTGACTGGAAACACACTTAGTGGCATGTGTGACACACACTAGTTATGCTACCGTAGGTCGTTCTTGGAAACTGAAGCCTTGGTTTTGAGAGATCATCAAAACCAGTACAATGGTTGCCATGTTTCTCCTTGTTCAGCCTGGTGACCAACCCGGTAGAGAGAGCTCCATCCTTTCCCACAGGACCCCAACTGTGGGTACGTAGAGGGAAGCGGTTATGTCTCCCTTAAGGCACCTTTTTCTTTTCCTTTCTACTTTTGTCTTCATTAATCTTCATCCAACTGACCTTTCTAAATTTTACAGAAAACAAAACCATTTCTCCATGGATTCAGATACTACCCCAAGTTAATATTCCAACCAAGTTCTTGTTCTTCCGGGTCTCATCACCAGAAATTGCTGAGCCTAACTCTACTCTAGTTTCTAGGATCACTCATTTTCTCATTTCTCCCTTCTCCTTTTAGTTCAGAGTCTTGTCAATTTAGTTCCTTCCCTAACCACAACTTATAGTACGGTGGCACAGCAAAGTGATGAAAGTCTAGACGGTCTGGTTTTAATCCCGGGTTTTGCCACCTACTTACTGTGTGGCATTAGGCAAGCTCTTCAACGTCTCTGGGCCTCAGTTGCCCCCAGAAGAGTGAACATTATGAATATTCCCTACCTCTAGGGTTGCCATTATGAGGAATAAGTGAGTTAATATTTGGTAAGCCCTTAGAATAGTACTTGTTATAGTCTAAGCACTACAGTTGTGCTTGTTAATAATAATAAATGAAATTCCAAGCGTATAACTTACTCAACATTCTGTCATAACTTTGAAGTGTTGGTCTATCTGTTGGCTCACGTTGCAGGTAAATGAGTCGAGGCATGGGCTGAGGCATTGCTATCACTGGGTGGTGTGTTCCCAGAACTTGGAACAGCGGTGTGAAATGGGTAGTGGTTCTATTGGAGACAGGGCAGACTGGAAAATGACAGCCTGGGAAGGAGGTGTGGTGTCCATAGCTTTGGTGTTAGAGGTGCTGCCTGCTGAAGCACCAGTGCCGGCCTAAGCCGTAAATGGGGTGCTGGGGTAAAGAGGAGCAGGATGGAAGATGACAGCGTGGGAAGGAGGTGTGGTGTCCATAGGTTCGGGGTCTGACGGGCTTCCTGCTGAAGCACCGATGCCCGGCAGGGCCGTAAATGGGGTGCTGGGAAAAACAGGAGCAGAATGGAAGATGACAGCGTGTGAAGGTGGTGTGGTGTCCATAGGTTCGGGGTCTGACGTGCTTCCTGCTGAAGCACCGATGCCCGCCAGGGCCGTAAATGGGGTGGTCGGGAAAACAGGAGCAGAACGGAAGATGACAGCGTGTGAAGGTGGTGTGGTGTCCATAGGTTCGGGGTCTGACGTGCTTCCTGCTGAAGCACCGATGCCCGCCAGGGCCGTAAATGGGGTGGTCGGGAAAACAGGAGCAGAATGGAAGATGACAGCGTGTGAAGGTGGTGTGGTGTCCATAGGTTCGGGGTCTGACGTGCTTCCTGCTGAAGCACCGATGCCCGCCAGGGCCGTAAATGGGGTGCTGGGGAAAACAGGAGCAGAATGGGAGAGGACAGCGTGTGAAGGTGGTGTGGTGTCCATAGGTTCGGGGTCTGACGTGCTTCCTGCTGAAGCACCGATGCCCGCCAGGGCCGTAAATGGGGTGCTGGGGAAAACAGGAGCAGAATGGGAGAGGACAGCGTGTGAAGGAGGTGTGGTGTCCATAGCTTCCATATTAGAGGTACTGCCTGCCTGATCTGAGAGCAGAGAGTGAAAGTGGGAGAGCCTCTTCCTAGATTCTAACTCGTCTGAATTTATAGCACTGGCTCTGCCTGGCTTTATGACATATCCATTGTACGTGTCACAGAGAAAGTGCAGGCGGGGCAGGGGGTGATGCAGGGGTCACATGCAAGCCCAGCTGCTGGCTTAACCCCGGCCCAAAGGCAAAGGGCAGGGCCCCTTCTGGACTTTCTAGTGGCTGGGACTTCTGGCTGTGGGTGGCAGGTGTTTGGCACCAGATGGGCCACCATGCGGAGACTGTTGGGGACTGTGGAAGCCTCCTCCAGAGCTCACCCTGCCTGGCGACTGGCTCTGCAGGCCCCTCAGCCCTGCGTATGTATCGGCCAGGCCTTCCCCACCACGGGGCCAGAGGCCAGAGCCTGCTCAGACCTGAGGGCAGGAGGCAGCCAGAGCTTACCAGGGTGTGGGCCACCTCGTCCGCAGACCTCCCCAGCTCCTCTGCGAGACCTGGAGACAGGATCGCCTTCTCCAGGGCTGCTCAGCTGCCAGCATCACCATGAGCCAGGTGGCCAAGGTTTCTGAGCAGGAGATGCAGAGCCCTGATCCGACTGGATGCTGCAGCCCACGATGTCCCTTCCTGGCAGATAGGTTCTTTCTTCACTTCTGTTTTGAAATTTGGTAAAAGAACATTTAAACCTTGGCCTGTCCTTCAGGGTATATAGATGGTAGTGGCTTAGCCGGGATTCGATCCAAGCCTGTGTGATTCCAGAGCCTGTGCTCTGGACTGTGGTGCCTCCTTATCGTATATGCTTCATGTGTTACTTGTTTTTCTTTTTTTCTTGTAGTCCTTATGGTACTTAGCCCTAAGTGCCATACCTGTAACGAACAGCTACACTGCCCTGTAGGAGGTCTTCTTTTGTTCAACGCATGAATTGGTCATCCACCACACTGTGTTCTAATCTCAGAAGATACAGGTCAGGGAGCACCAGTTGTCAGCATGGCACCATTCCATATTTCTAACTGAGGCTTGAAGCCCGTATTTTCCCTTTGTCTAGTTTGAAGGATCCAGATATGTAAAGATGATATTCTAGATAAATCATGGGCTATCCTGAAAGAAATTCACCAGTGAATTGTTCCATATGGATTAGAAGCCAGCTTCTCTGGCCTTCCTGGAGTATATCCAGTAAGGCGTCTCATTCATGTCTAGAAAGCAAATATATCATTTATTGCAACTTCAGCGTGGAGCGATGTATTGGTATAAAGTACGATCAACACAATTTGGTCATTGTGAGTATGACAGCTGGGTCCACACTTTACTACCCATATGTAACTCTAGGGATTCTTATGCCCAAGAGAGGAGACGTACTCTTGGCTGTCTAGGACAAGGGAAGCATGTGTTGTTATTCAGGAGCTGGAAGCTTCAGCATGACAGGTAGGAATTGAACAATCCTGGTCTACACATCACTTGACCTTGCTTAAAACTTGTTTCTTTGGCTTGCTTCATTGGAGTGTTTCCTCCCTCCTGGGGCTGACATTGTCTGTTATGTATCACGCATGTGACATGTAGAAGTTTCAGAACCCAAAATCATATAGATCAGTAAAAATGTATATATATATATATAAACCTATTGAAACTCATACTGGGCATAATTCATATATTCCAAAATCAGTTTGACCCTCTGCTCTTGAGATTCTTTTTATGGTATGTCCCAGCAAATCTGGGCTTCCATCCCCAATAAATTTGGGGGTTGGAGGACACAAAAGCTTTTGCTCAGACCTAAATTCTGTCTGAAAACAAGGGAAATATTATAAGCCCTTTGTAACCTCTCCAAGAGCAGAAATGATTTACAGCTGTGGCATTGAACCATAATTCCTCGATCTCATTTGAGAAGACTCCAGTTAGAAACAGTGTCTTGATTTTTGTTTCTTTTGTTTCTTCCCTGTTTTCTTGTCTTGCTTACCAACAATCCATTGTAATTCATGAGTTAGTATGGCAGCAGGCTGAGTGTTCCCTGGAGCTCATTAAATGAAGTGTTTTTCCTAAAATGACGTTTGTCTCCTTGTTTTCAGCCCCTCTTCTTTCCTCTGCCCTTTACTATAACCAGAGCTCAGCAAAAGCTGAGTGACTTTGTGCAGACCTTACTTAGGCTCAGCCTTTTTTTCTTCATTATTTTATTCATGGCTCCTCCATTTCATTGCTTGCCTTCTCGACATGTGTTGAAATCTTTCTGTGGTTGACGACTTCCAGAATATCTTGGCTTTTATTGGTTGATTAATTTTGGTATTTCTACAGTTTTATTTAGATATGGTTTCAGGAGGAACAGAAAGTAAATATATTTCCTAGTCTGCCATCTTGAGCTGAAAATCCCTGTGGATTTTAGCATCCAATGTTCCCATGGGAAAACACCCAACCATGGCCTTAATAGATGTAACACTCAAGATTTCAGCTTTTGTTGAGCAATCACTAAGGATTTCATATGTGGTCATTTCTAATGGGGAAATAATAACTATCTCATGACGTTGATTTGAGGATTAAATTAGATAATGAACATGAAAATGCTTTCTAAGATTTAAAAATCAGTCAAAATGTTTTTTGTTATTATTTGATTTGTTGCTATTTCAACTTCACTTGACAGTTGTTTATGACCTTGCGTATGTGAGAAAATGTCCTCTGGGTTATTTTTCTGAAAGCCAGAATGTATTTTTCAATAGCTCAATGGAACTGGCATCATTTGTGAAGGTTAAGGGTGAAGGGGTAAATGTTTCTTGACACCTATCACTTTACAGTGTTTTCAGGAACTAACTGACTCATGTATTCCTCTTCCAAATTTGGTTGAGGACCTCCTACCAGCCACATGCTCTACGTCAGGTGTTGGAAAGCATTTTCTGGATTTGAAATATCTTAGGCTTTGTGGGCCATATACAGTTTCTGTAGCTTCTCCTCCTCTTTCCTCTTCAACAAGCTTTCTAAACGTGAGAACCATTATTAGCTCACAGTCCCACAGATCCAGGCTGAGAGCCTGATTTGATTCGTGGGCATTATTTGCCAATTGCTGCTCTGCGTGTTCACTGAGGAGGGGGACCATGTTTGAGTAATCATTTCTTTGAATCAACTGTTGGTCTTCTGGGGCTTGTCCTTGCTCTCCTACAGTCTCTAATCAGCGTGGCATCCAGAGAGATCTTGTTAAAACATAAGTCAGATCATGTCACTCAAATTTCTTCAGTGGCTTCTTCACAGAAAATGCAAAGTCCTCAGAGTGCCTCCACAGACCTAGAAATCTGGGCCTCTGTTTCCTCTCTGACTGTTTCGTTCTCCTCTCCAATTTGCTCGCTCTGTTTTCCACACGCTGACATCCTTTCTGCTCCTTGGATACTCCAAACCTACTCTTGCCTCATTGACTTTCTGCCGCACGCCAGCCGCAGAAAGAGGATTTCACCGCCCAGGGTCAGAAGGGAAGGGGTGAGGACCTGAAGTAGCACTGACGAATGGGGTCAGAAGCCCATGGGGTCAGAAGGCTGCAATGAGAAGCCTACTCACCGCAACAAAGAATAGACCCCCGCTCGCCGAAACTAGAGAAAGCTCGCATGCAGCAATGAAGACCCAATGCAGCCAAAAATAAATAAATAAAACATAAAGTATAGAATCTTAAAAAAGCAACAAAAAAATCGATAAAGAATATTACGAGAATAGAATCACAGGCCAGTTTCTCCTTTGAACATGCATGCAAAATGTGTAAAGAGAAGCACAAACTGTATCCATGGTATGTAAAACAATCATATATCAGAATCAAAGTAGCTTTATTCTGGCAATGCAAGGTTGCTTTAATGTCCAAACATGAAAGTGATCCCAGGAATGAATTAGAGTGGGGAAAGAAGTCATTTAAAACTGAAATCTTGGGACTTCCCTGGTGGTCCAGTATTTAGAACATGAAGCTTTCACTGCTGGGGCCCTGGGGTCCAATCCCAGGTCAGGGAACTAAGATCCTGCAAGACATGAGGCAGGGCCCCGAAAAAAACAAAGAAAGGAAAGAAAGAAGTCTTAACCAGGAGACGCACAAGATCGAATAAACATAACAGATAACACCTTATGAAAAGTAGGTGAAGATTATGGAATATTCTAAAATTTAAAACAAAAAGAAAGTTTTAAAGATTCAAAAGGATGTGACAAATATTGTACATAGGCAAAAATAAAATGAAATAAAATATACAAATGATGGGAACCCAAAATTCCAGATGCCCAAGTCCTGTCTCTGAAGAGTCTCATTCAATGGGTTCAGGATTTCCTCTATATTTAAAAACCTGCAGGTGATTCTGGTATGATTCACAGACACAATGTAAAGCTTCTCTTTTACAGGAAAGAATGCCAGATTATTTTGTTATCTTATAGTTATACTAACAGGTTGTACTATTGACGGATAAGTCTGCTGTCAAAATGCACCCCCACTAGGGGTAAAAAAGGAACTAGTAGTCTCTACTGCTACTTGGTGGCAGCATGCATGTATTGCAAGGGCAATTATTGTAGCAGTCCAAATTAGTGGAACATTTTAGAATTGGAAGACTACATACAGATCATCTAGTCAAGGTTCCAACTATTAAAGTTGTGAAAACTAAGGCCCATATAAATGACATGATTTATCTCCAAAGAGCATTAGTGAAAGTATGAAATAAAAAATATCTCTGAACTTTTAATTTAGTGCCGTTTTTATTAATCTCAAGTATTAGCTTAAACTTGAGTGTGCTCACGTTTACTGGTTGCGTGCCTTTTAGTAAGTTACTAAAACACTTTTCTTAAAAATAGACGTATTTATTTATTTATCTTTGGCTGCCTAGGCTCTTCGTTGCTGTGCGCGGGCTTTCTCTAGTTGCGGTGAGCGGGGGCTACTCTTTGTTGCAGTACGCGGGCTTCTCATTGTGGTGGCTTCTCGTTGTTGCTGAGCACGGGGTCTAGGTGCGTGGGCTTCAGTAGCTGTGGTTCACGGGCTCTAGCACGCAGGCTCAGTAGTTGTGGCACATGGTCTTAGTTGCTCCGTGGCATGTGGGATCTTCCCGGACCAGGGCTCAAACGTGTGTCCCGTGCACTGGCAGGTGGATCCTTAACCACCGCGCCAACAGGGAAGCCCTACTAATACACTTTTAACTTTGCTTTTCACGTATGTCAAACGGTGAGCCTTGACTGATATAGAATATGAGATAACCTAGCACTGTTCTTAACACATATATGTAGTTAAAATTTTTTGGCTCTCATCCCACTTAAACAGCCTCTATCCCCTTAATAATGAATGTGTCTTTCAGCTAGCAGAGCGCCCCAGAGCTGACCACATTCTGGCAAGAGATATAGGATTCTTTTTCTTACTGGGGGTTCTTTATACCTGATATTTGAAGCGCACTTAAACATGAACAACTCTTGTTTGTACTGTATTAATGGATTTGATGGATGAATTTTAGAAAGTAATATGCAGGAATTGAGCTGCCTTACTCTCAAGAAATATAATTCGATAGTGGTGGCTAGAACGATAAACAGTGTTTGGACAGGGAGTCCATATTGGATGTGAACTTCCTGTACTCCCATTCGTCTATTAAGAATAAATAGAATCCTTTCAAAATGTGTTCTAAAGGGCAGTTATTTCTTTCTGCCTCATTTAAGTTACCTGCAAGAAAAAGACAATCTCCTGCATCCTTGTTTAATAGGCTTTTAACATAAAGCAGATAAGTTTTTGCAACATTTCCCAAACTTTTCGTTATCCAATTGGCTGAGGCTTCTCAACGATTATCATTTCACAACACTATCTCCATCTTCAGCTTCTTTCAATGAATTGGCCTAATAGATGTGCCATTAAAACAGAGCTTCACTCTCAACGTAGTTTTAATTTTGTATTCAAAGGGTATGAAGGATTCAGCCATAACAGTGAGTGGATTTCTGATACATGCTACATGATGGATGCAACTAATTGAAAGGAGTCAGGCATGAAAGGCTACATATTGTATGGTTCCATTTATATGAAATGTCCAGCAGTGGCAAATCCATACACACAGAAAAGATTCTACATTAGTGGTTGCCAGGGGTTTGGAAGAGAGGGAAATAGGGAATGACTCCTTAAAATGGGTGTAGGTTTCCTCTTGGTTGATGAAAATGTTTTGCAGCTAGGCAGTGGTGATAGTTGCACAACATTGTGACAGTAGTAAATTCCACTGAATGGTACGGTGAATTGTAAAATGATCCAAATGGTGGATTTTGTGTTATGTTCCTTTTACTACAATAAAAAGGAGAAAGAATTCGGGAAAGACTTAGAGTTTGGGCAACTAAGGTGAACTGGCCAAGAAAAAGACAGCTCTATTGTTCAGTTTTCTCTCAGCTCTCCCAGTGCATTAATCCTCAGCCAAAAGTAGCCTGAACTTGTAGATGATAGTCATTCAACACAGTCCAGGGAAAAGTAAATAAAATAAAACCCAACTCTTCTTCTTTAGCACATGTAGGAAAGGTTAGCTTGCTGCTCAGCCACGTGGACATTCATGAAGACGTTTCACTTTAGGTGTCCTCTACTTCAGTACTTTACTCACTTGAGCTCATTCACACATGTAGGCAACAGCATTCCTTAATTCGATGGAATCTGCAGCACTGGTTGTGATCGGTCTCATGGAAAGAAAAGGAAAGGTGGCGCGGAAGCCAAGGGAAGAGATTCTCAAGACAGAGACGTTGTTTAAGATCTGACTCGGCTTGGCGGTCACAAAGATAAGGATTGAGAAGTAGTGCCCTGGACTTGTCAACGGAGAAATCATTGGGGGCTTCAAGGAGATCAGTTTCACGAGAGTAGTGGGGCAGAAACCAGACCGCAGTGTGGATGGGAGGGGAGAAATGGGGGGCAAGTCAAGAAATTGATGGCAAAGGGAAAGAAGGGAGGGGTGGATAGGAGGACAGGAGAATGGAATGGAGGAGAGCATTTCCTTGTGGCTCTTTAATATGGCTGGGAGGGGCCAACAGAGAAGGAGAGCGTGAAGATGTAGGAAGAGGGGGTGGCATCCCGAGCCCAAGGAGGACTGGCCCCTGTCTTCAGCTCCCACCAGCTGGATGTTCCCTCCCTCTAGCTTTCCACGTAGGCTGTGGAAGTTGCCCCTTGCCTCCTTGGATCAGCCACCCTTGATTCGTTCGTCCTTTTCTTATTTCTCAGCACATCTGGGTCATACGTTATGTGAAGACAAACAAATCACCACGGATGCTTAATTTTCTTGAAAAATCCCCAGGCAGGTACCATTTTGGAGACCTACATATTGTGCCTCAGCAAGCCAAAGTAGCCCATATTTCCTCTCTCATTGGGAGAGATTGCTGTTTCTTGGAGAACCTGATGAAGAGGGTGACTCGCACTTAGGAATAACGTTGCTTGAAAAGTGCAAAAGGTGAGGTAGTTTGGCTCTGAGGGGCCTCTGAGGCCTGAGACTTCCTGAGAGATGGCAGACTCACAGCTCCCATTTCCCTCTGCCCCTGGGCTATGAGCTCATCAAATGAGATGGTAAATAAAGTCACTGACATGGTTTAAAGGATAATTTAGTTCTCTCTTGTTCACTCAGAGCAAATTGAATGGGATTTGCATACAACATATGGATGAAATATCCATACGATGGGGCTTGACCATATCCTCATGGTTCCCCTTCCCTTTTCTACATCTGGCCCCTTTAGCTCTGCAGACTTAACCCCACACCATCAGTCCACCCAGTCGGTCCGCTGAACGTCTCTTGCTCCTTCGCATCTGGTCGTTGTCGTCACCTTGTTCTCCACTACCGCCTCCTGCGGTAGCTGTTAGGTCCAGGGAGGTTGGTTCACTGTGAGCAAGTAACTGTCAACTCCATGGACAGGTGGAAGTGACTTGGCAGCCGGGATTTGCCCATCCTGAGTTCATTATACCCATGAGGGTCAAGGAGAATGGGGATGCAGCTGGTCTGCAGAGCCCCGGCAGTTCTGAGACACATGCTCCTGGATCCACACGTTGCTCCATACCCAGCCTTGCCTTGCTTTGTTCTCTGTCTTGACTCCAGCCAGGTTTCTGCTCTCCTTGTCCCTTTGGGGAGGGAGGCCAGTACCAGCCCAGGTGTAGTCCCCCAAAGCTTCCTACTTCCAAGCGTTACGTAGGCTTGTACATCCCCTTGCTTGGGTTGCCCTGGCATTCGTGCCAACAAGTTGAGTGGTTTATGCCCTAGGCTCTCTCTTCTGGCAAGAATGTGCCTGAAAATCTCCATCTCTGGTTTGGTGGCCCCCAAAAATTCCCAGTCAGTTTTGGTGAGGGGACACTTGGTGACAGTGTTGTCTTTCGAAATGAGTAGTTCCGTTACCGACAATACTTTGCTCCCCATACATTATTTATAAGGTTTCCCTGTTTGTATGTGCAAACTATTTGTGTGTATATTTGGAGAAATACATTGTACAGCCCTCTTTTTTATTTCTTCCACACACCCTAGAGATGTCATAGAGGCAGTAAATATGTCCAACTTTTTGAGAAATTGGAACAATCAAGACTTACCTGTATGGAATGCTGTTAATGATGTCAATTCCCGCGACAGTACCTTTCATCTGACACACTTAGGGACTGTTAACAGATTAAAAGCAGTAAGAGACACGGATAGAGAGAATTTTCATTATCTTGTGCTCTGAAATCTTGGATTTTCATTGGTTTCAATGGGCCTGAAATTGTATTTTCTTTAGTAGGCACATAGAAGCCTCTAGCGGTATTCTTAATAAAGCAAGGTGAGTTATAAGCAATCATCTGATGGAGGGTAAATGTACCACAGTCCAGTTTAAGAAAAATACAATATAAAAGTCTTACCATGGAAGAAAATCTTTATATGATCTTTTGAAAAAACAAAGCTTCAAGAAACATAAAGACATGACACCATATTCAGTTTAAAGTCAGTGACTTGTAAGCAAGGCAAAGCAAAGACAGTCTGATTAAGACCGTTGCATTGTTCTGGCATTTTTTAGGTCTCACCCATTTCTGTGGCCTTTTTAGAACCTAAGCTTCTAGGGCACAGAGAACTTCATCTTGACGTAGGGCTGAGCAAATGCACGGAGCATTTCTCAATAAGTAGGCATTAAATTCTTAGTCCAGAAGGAGCCTTGAGATGCCCTCTCTTTACTCCTTGGTAGAACTGTTTTAACCATCCCCTGAAAACAGATTTTTTTCTTTAAATCTCAAAATTCAGAGATTCCACAATCAGAAGTTACTTCTCATTATTGCCTTGTGGTCTGCTGTGGGCATCTGTCGAATGGTGTGAACTCTGCGTGGGGAGCCTGGCCTACCCTCCAGGCCCACGGTTTGGGCTGCGGTGGTGCCATGCTGTGCTCAGGGGCCTTCTTTTTTGGAAGTCTGGGCTCCAGTGAGCCTTGGTCGTGTTCTTTTATGGAACCTTGGGTGCTAGACCACTCTGACCCTCAGTCTCATTTGCAGGTTCTGGGGAGGATTAAATGAGCTCATGGGATATCCAGGTGACTGAGGCAGAGTCGGCTCGGGATGAATCTTTGCTTCGTTTTCATTAGCTGCGGAGAAGACGATGACAGCTTGGTGCCTCTCCAACTTTAATATGGGTATGCCTCTCTTGGGGATCTTGTTAAATGCAGGCTGGTATTCAGTAGTTCTGGGTGGGGCCTGGATTCTGTGCTTCTAACAAGCTCCTAGGTGAGGGTGACGCTGAGGGCAAGGGTTTGGCACCTGTGTTTCTCCCTTTCTGGAAGAGCAGGATGTCTGCCCCACCCCCACCCCGAGAGGAGAAAACATCCGCAATGTGACTACTAGGAACCAGCTTCCCTCACATGCAAGGGTCCTGTACCACTGCTCCCAACCATTCCGTCTGAGGCGCAGCAAGCCAAAACACTGAAATGCTGAGGTTTGCAGCAAAGAGGAGGTTTATTCACAGGGCAGCCAAGCGAGGACGTGACGTGACAATAGGTCTCAAATCCGCCTCCCCAAAGGCAAGGGGCTTTGGGTATCTGTGGGATAAAGAATAAAGAAGCAGGGCAGTATGAGGCATGGGGAGCATGAGGAAAGGTGATTGGAAAAACGTGTGCTCATCATTGTTCTGAGCTGGCCTAACTAGGCTACAGGCCTCAGCACATTCTCAGGCTGGAGTTTTCGGCCCTCTGATGGCAGGAGGTCAAAAGGCACTTGCCCGGGTGGAAGATCGGTGGTCCTCTCCACTCTAAACCAGCTCAGCCTAACCAGGCACAGCTGATTCCAAGTTCCTGGAGGATCACGGGGCAAACATCTTATTGCTTATGCTACATGCTACTTGGAGGACGTGCAGGTGTTCAAGCTACCTTGATGAGTGAAGACCGGGATTTGACTAATCATGACACCTTGTTTCACCTCCAGGCGAGCAGAAGAGAGCTGTAGGCTGAGTCTGGCTCCTAGCACCTGGAATTGGAGGCAGGTGGTTTAAAAACGGGCTTTCCCACCCTCTGTGTGATATAAGGTAGATAGACTATTGAACCTTCCTGTGCCTGTTTCTCCACAAGCAGCATGGGGACACTCAGAGTCCCTCTCTTGGGGGCTGTTATGGGGGTTCAGTGAGATATAGATGCATGCACGGGCACACGGGAGACACCCAGTGTGTGTTCCCTTCGTGCTTATTTTTATTAGGACACCAGTATTGTTAGAACATTTCTGGTTTGGACAACAAATTAGATAGGTGGTCATTGCTATAGTTTATGCGAGAGCAATTCACATTGCCATTTGCAAAAAAGTAGTTGGTTGTCCAGTGGGGATTATAAACATCCGTTTAACATGAGCTACTGAACAGATAGTTCACACAGTAAGTACTTTATTTAAAATCAATTCTCTTTGTTTTCTTAAGCAATTGTTAACCCCCAATTTCGTGAGTACTACCAAGTAAGTCACTTGAAAATCATCTAGAGCAATCTATTTCACTTAGCAAGCCTAAAGCTATAGTTCAACCATTTTATTGACTGTTCTATGACAAAAATTACTCTAAACAGCTATTCCCTGGATAAGTAATCAGCTAAAGCTAGTTTGACTGACTAAATCGATTTACTGAGTTAATAAGCCAGTTGTTTTAGAATAGGTCGAATTCATATTTCTCATCCATTCTGCATTAAACTGTTTCCCATTCGTACATACCCACATTCCTACTTCTGTGCTGTAGGGCTTGGCTGAACTACACCTGCCTTCAGTGAAACTTTTCTCTCCTGCACAATTGGAGATAATTTTAGTCTCGTGACTCCCACGGGGTTACCTCTGTTGTGACACTTGACTCTTTGGTGGCATATTTTATTTGAAAAAGCCTTCCGTTACTCCGGGCACGTCAAACAGTAAATGCTTTCTCTTCGTAAACCTGCATAACAATTTTCTGAACTCTTCTGCTCTGGGCAAGATTCATCAGTACACCAGGCAAACATAGTGAAAGAGGAGACAGTACTTGTGTTGCATTCAATTGGGTCTTGATACCTAAGTGTGACTCTTAACCAAGGATTATGCAGTAGTTAAGGACACAGATTCAAGTTGTTTAGGGTGTGTCCTAAAGTGTCAGTGGCAGAATTTAAGTCTCTACTCTGGAAATTGTAGACCTGAGACAAACTACTTCCCTAAACGTCATTTCCTACGTCTGAGAAAGATAATAGTATCTACCTTGTCGTAGACTGAATAATACCATTGCCCCCAAATGTCCACATTCTACTCTCCAGAACCTGTGAATGTGACCTTAAATGGCAGAAGGCACTTTGCCAGTGGGATGAAAGTAATGGTTCTCAGATGGGAAGATTCTCCTGGACTACCTGGATGGGCCCAAATATAACCACTGGTGTTCTCGTAAGAGAGAGGCAGAGGGAATTTGTACTCCAAAGAGAATGTGATGACGAAGTTGGGGTTGCATTGATGTGGCCAGAAGTGAAGGAATGCTGGCGAGGAAACAAACAGATTCTCGCTTAGAGCCTCTAGAAGGAGGATGGATGGCCCTGTCGACTTCTGGTTTCAGCCCAGGGAAACTGGTTTTGGACCTCTGTCTTGCAGAACCATAAGAAAATAAGTGTGTTGTGTTAGAAGCAAGCACATTTGTAGTCATTTGTTACAGCAGCCATAGGGAACTAATGCCTACCTCATAGGAAGTAGTTCTCCAATTAAAATGTGTGACTGGAAACACACTTAGTGGCATGTGTGACACACACTAGTTATGCTACCGTAGGTCGTTCTTGGAAACTGAAGCCTTGGTTTTGAGAGATCATCAAAACCAGTACAATGGTTGCCATGTTTCTCCTTGTTCAGCCTGGTGACCAACCCGGTAGAGAGAGCTCCATCCTTTCCCACAGGACCCCAACTGTGGGTACGTAGAGGGAAGCGGTTATGTCTCCCTTAAGGCACCTTTTTCTTTTCCTTTCTACTTTTGTCTTCATTAATCTTCATCCAACTGACCTTTCTAAATTTTACAGAAAACAAAACCATTTCTCCATGGATTCAGATACTACCCCAAGTTAATATTCCAACCAAGTTCTTGTTCTTCCGGGTCTCATCACCAGAAATTGCTGAGCCTAACTCTACTCTAGTTTCTAGGATCACTCATTTTCTCATTTCTCCCTTCTCCTTTTAGTTCAGAGTCTTGTCAATTTAGTTCCTTCCCTAACCACAACTTATAGTACGGTGGCACAGCAAAGTGATGAAAGTCTAGACGGTCTGGTTTTAATCCCGGGTTTTGCCACCTACTTACTGTGTGGCATTAGGCAAGCTCTTCAACGTCTCTGGGCCTCAGTTGCCCCCAGAAGAGTGAACATTATGAATATTCCCTACCTCTAGGGTTGCCATTATGAGGAATAAGTGAGTTAATATTTGGTAAGCCCTTAGAATAGTACTTGTTATAGTCTAAGCACTACAGTTGTGCTTGTTAATAATAATAAATGAAATTCCAAGCGTATAACTTACTCAACATTCTGTCATAACTTTGAAGTGTTGGTCTATCTGTTGGCTCACGTTGCAGGTAAATGAGTCGAGGCATGGGCTGAGGCATTGCTATCACTGGGTGGTGTGTTCCCAGAACTTGGAACAGCGGTGTGAAATGGGTAGTGGTTCTATTGGAGACAGGGCAGACTGGAAAATGACAGCCTGGGAAGGAGGTGTGGTGTCCATAGCTTTGGTGTTAGAGGTGCTGCCTGCTGAAGCACCAGTGCCGGCCTAAGCCGTAAATGGGGTGCTGGGGTAAAGAGGAGCAGGATGGAAGATGACAGCGTGGGAAGGAGGTGTGGTGTCCATAGGTTCGGGGTCTGACGGGCTTCCTGCTGAAGCACCGATGCCCGGCAGGGCCGTAAATGGGGTGCTGGGAAAAACAGGAGCAGAATGGAAGATGACAGCGTGTGAAGGTGGTGTGGTGTCCATAGGTTCGGGGTCTGACGTGCTTCCTGCTGAAGCACCGATGCCCGCCAGGGCCGTAAATGGGGTGGTCGGGAAAACAGGAGCAGAACGGAAGATGACAGCGTGTGAAGGTGGTGTGGTGTCCATAGGTTCGGGGTCTGACGTGCTTCCTGCTGAAGCACCGATGCCCGCCAGGGCCGTAAATGGGGTGGTCGGGAAAACAGGAGCAGAATGGAAGATGACAGCGTGTGAAGGTGGTGTGGTGTCCATAGGTTCGGGGTCTGACGTGCTTCCTGCTGAAGCACCGATGCCCGCCAGGGCCGTAAATGGGGTGCTGGGGAAAACAGGAGCAGAATGGGAGAGGACAGCGTGTGAAGGTGGTGTGGTGTCCATAGGTTCGGGGTCTGACGTGCTTCCTGCTGAAGCACCGATGCCCGCCAGGGCCGTAAATGGGGTGCTGGGGAAAACAGGAGCAGAATGGGAGAGGACAGCGTGTGAAGGAGGTGTGGTGTCCATAGCTTCCATATTAGAGGTACTGCCTGCCTGATCTGAGAGCAGAGAGTGAAAGTGGGAGAGCCTCTTCCTAGATTCTAACTCGTCTGAATTTATAGCACTGGCTCTGCCTGGCTTTATGACATATCCATTGTACGTGTCACAGAGAAAGTGCAGGCGGGGCAGGGGGTGATGCAGGGGTCACATGCAAGCCCAGCTGCTGGCTTAACCCCGGCCCAAAGGCAAAGGGCAGGGCCCCTTCTGGACTTTCTAGTGGCTGGGACTTCTGGCTGTGGGTGGCAGGTGTTTGGCACCAGATGGGCCACCATGCGGAGACTGTTGGGGACTGTGGAAGCCTCCTCCAGAGCTCACCCTGCCTGGCGACTGGCTCTGCAGGCCCCTCAGCCCTGCGTATGTATCGGCCAGGCCTTCCCCACCACGGGGCCAGAGGCCAGAGCCTGCTCAGACCTGAGGGCAGGAGGCAGCCAGAGCTTACCAGGGTGTGGGCCACCTCGTCCGCAGACCTCCCCAGCTCCTCTGCGAGACCTGGAGACAGGATCGCCTTCTCCAGGGCTGCTCAGCTGCCAGCATCACCATGAGCCAGGTGGCCAAGGTTTCTGAGCAGGAGATGCAGAGCCCTGATCCGACTGGATGCTGCAGCCCACGATGTCCCTTCCTGGCAGATAGGTTCTTTCTTCACTTCTGTTTTGAAATTTGGTAAAAGAACATTTAAACCTTGGCCTGTCCTTCAGGGTATATAGATGGTAGTGGCTTAGCCGGGATTCGATCCAAGCCTGTGTGATTCCAGAGCTTGTGCTCTGGACTGTGGTGCCTCCTTATCGTATATGCTTCATGTGTTACTTGTTTTTCTTTTTTTCTTGTAGTCCTTATGGTACTTAGCCCTAAGTGCCATACCTGTAACGAACAGCTACACTGCCCTGTAGGAGGTCTTCTTTTGTTCAACGCATGAATTGGTCATCCACCACACTGTGTTCTAATCTCAGAAGATACAGGTCAGGGAGCACCAGTTGTCAGCATGGCACCATTCCATATTTCTAACTGAGGCTTGAAGCCCGTATTTTCCCTTTGTCTAGTTTGAAGGATCCAGATATGTAAAGATGATATTCTAGATAAATCATGGTCTATCCTGAAAGAAATTCACCAGTGAATTGTTCCATATGGATTAGAAGCCAGCTTCTCTGGCCTTCCTGGAGTATATCCAGTAAGGCGTCTCATTCATGTCTAGAAAGCAAATATATCATTTATTGCAACTTCAGCGTGGAGCGATGTATTGGTATAAAGTACGATCAACACAATTTGGTCATTGTGAGTATGACAGCTGGGTCCACTCTTTACTACCCATATGTAACTCTAGGGATTCTTATGCCCAAGAGAGGAGACGTACTCTTGGCTGTCTAGGACAAGGGAAGCATGTGTTGTTATTCAGGAGCTGGAAGCTTCAGCATGACAGGTAGGAATTGAACAATCCTGGTCTACACATCACTTGACCTTGCTTAAAACTTGTTTCTTTGGCTTGCTTCATTGGAGTGTTTCCTCCCTCCTGGGGCTGACATTGTCTGTTATGTATCACGCATGTGACATGTAGAAGTTTCAGAACCCAAAATCATATAGATCAGTAAAAATGTATATATATATATATAAACCTATTGAAACTCATACTGGGCATAATTCATATATTCCAAAATCAGTTTGACCCTCTGCTCTTGAGATTCTTTTTATGGTATGTCCCAGCAAATCTGGGCTTCCATCCCCAATAAATTTTGGGGTTGGAGGACACAAAAGCTTTTGCTCAGACCTAAATTCTGTCTGAAAACAAGGGAAATATTATAAGCCCTTTGTAACCTCTCCAAGAGCAGAAATGATTTACAGCTGTGGCATTGAACCATAATTCCTCGATCTCATTTGAGAAGACTCCAGTTAGAAACAGTGTCTTGATTTTTGTTTCTTTTGTTTCTTCCCTGTTTTCTTGTCTTGCTTACCAACAATCCATTGTAATTCATGAGTTAGTATGGCAGCAGGCTGAGTGTTCCCTGGAGCTCATTAAATGAAGTGTTTTTCCTAAAATGACGTTTGTCTCCTTGTTTACAGCCCCTCTTCTTTCCTCTGCCCTTTACTATAACCAGAGCTCAGCAAAAGCTGAGTGACTTTGTGCAGACCTTACTTAGGCTCAGCCTTTTTTTCTTCATTATTTTATTCATGGCTCCTCCATTTCATTGCTTGCCTTCTCGACATGTGTTGAAATCTTTCTGTGGTTGACGACTTCCAGAATATCTTGGCTTTTATTGGTTGATTAATTTTGGTATTTCTACAGTTTTATTTAGATATGGTTTCAGGAGGAACAGAAAGTAAATATATTTCCTAGTCTGCCATCTTGAGCTGAAAATCCCTGTGGATTTTAGCATCCAATGTTCCCATGGGAAAACACCCAACCATGGCCTTAATAGATGTAACACTCAAGATTTCAGCTTTTGTTGAGCAATCACTAAGGATTTCATATGTGGTCATTTCTAATGGGGAAATAATAACTATCTCATGACGTTGATTTGAGGATTAAATTAGATAATGAACATGAAAATGCTTTCTAAGATTTAAAAATCAGTCAAAATGTTTTTTGTTATTATTTGATTTGTTGCTATTTCAACTTCACTTGACAGTTGTTTATGACCTTGCGTATGTGAGAAAATGTCCTCTGGGTTATTTTTCTGAAAGCCAGAATGTATTTTTCAATAGCTCAATGGAACTGGCATCATTTGTGAAGGTTAAGGGTGAAGGGGTAAATGTTTCTTGACACCTATCACTTTACAGTGTTTTCAGGAACTAACTGACTCATGTATTCCTCTTCCAAATTTGGTTGAGGACCTCCTACCAGCCACATGCTTTACGTCAGGTGTTGGAAAGCATTTTCTGGATTTGAAATATCTTAGGCTTTGTGGGCCATATACAGTTTCTGTAGCTTCTCCTCCTCTTTCCTCTTCAACAAGCTTTCTAAACGTGAGAACCATTATTAGCTCACAGTCCCACAGATCCAGGCTGAGAGCCTGATTTGATTCGTGGCCATTATTTGCCAATTGCTGCTCTGCGTGTTCACTGAGGAGGGGGACCATGTTTGAGTAATCATTTCTTTGAATCAACTGTTGGTCTTCTGGGGCTTGTCCTTGCTCTCCTACAGTCTCTAATCAGCGTGGCATCCAGAGAGATCTTGTTAAAACATAAGTCAGATCATGTCACTCAAATTTCTTCAGTGGCTTCTTCACAGAAAATGCAAAGTCCTCAGAGTGCCTCCACAGACCTAGAAATCTGGGCCTCTGTTTCCTCTCTGACTGTTTCGTTCTCCTCTCCAATTTGCTCGCTCTGTTTTCCACACGCTGACATCCTTTCTGCTCCTTGGATACTCCAAACCTACTCTTGCCTCATTGACTTTCTGCCGCACGCCAGCCGCAGAAAGAGGATTTCACCGCCCAGGGTCAGAAGGGAAGGGGTGAGGACCTGAAGTAGCACTGACGAATGGGGTCAGAAGCCCATGGGGTCAGAAGGCTGCAATGAGAAGCCTACTCACCGCAACAAAGAATAGACCCCCGCTCGCCGAAACTAGAGAAAGCTCGCATGCAGCAATGAAGACCCAATGCAGCCAAAAATAAATAAATAAAACATAAAGTATAGAATCTTAAAAAAGCAACAAAAAAATCGATAAAGAATATTACGAGAATAGAATCACAGGCCAGTTTCTCCTTTGAACATGCATGCAAAATGTGTAAAGAGAAGCACAAACTGTATCCATGGTATGTAAAACAATCATATATCAGAATCAAAGTAGCTTTATTCTGGCAATGCAAGGTTGCTTTAATGTCCAAACATGAAAGTGATCCCAGGAATGAATTAGAGTGGGGAAAGAAGTCATTTAAAACTGAAATCTTGGGACTTCCCTGGTGGTCCAGTATTTAGAACATGAAGCTTTCACTGCTGGGGCCCTGGGGTCCAATCCCAGGTCAGGGAACTAAGATCCTGCAAGACATGAGGCAGGGCCCCGAAAAAAACAAAGAAAGGAAAGAAAGAAGTCTTAACCAGGAGACGCACAAGATCGAATAAACATAACAGATAACACCTTATGAAAAGTAGGTGAAGATTATGGAATATTCTAAAATTTAAAACAAAAAGAAAGTTTTAAAGATTCAAAAGGATGTGACAAATATTGTACATAGGCAAAATTAAAATGAAATAAAATATACAAATGATGGGAACCCAAAATTCCAGATGCCCAAGTCCTGTCTCTGAAGAGTCTCATTCAATGGGTTCAGGATTTCCTCTATATTTAAAAACCTGCAGGTGATTCTGGTATGATTCACAGACACAATGTAAAGCTTCTCTTTTACAGGAAAGAATGCCAGATTATTTTGTTATCTTATAGTTATACTAACAGGTTGTACTATTGACGGATAAGTCTGCTGTCAAAATGCACCCCCACTAGGGGTAAAAAAGGAACTAGTAGTCTCTACTGCTACTTGGTGGCAGCATGCATGTATTGCAAGGGCAATTATTGTAGCAGTCCAAATTAGTGGAACATTTTAGAATTGGAAGACTACATACAGATCATCTAGTCAAGGTTCCAACTATTAAAGTTGTGAAAACTAAGGCCCATATAAATGACATGATTTATCTCCAAAGAGCATTAGTGAAAGTATGAAATAAAAAATATCTCTGAACTTTTAATTTAGTGCCGTTTTTATTAATCTCAAGTATTAGCTTAAACTTGAGTGTGCTCACGTTTACTGGTTGCGTGCCTTTTAGTAAGTTACTAAAACACTTTTCTTAAAAATAGACGTATTTATTTATTTATCTTTGGCTGCCTAGGCTCTTCGTTGCTGTGCGCGGGCTTTCTCTAGTTGCGGTGAGCGGGGGCTACTCTTTGTTGCAGTACGCGGGCTTCTCATTGTGGTGGCTTCTCGTTGTTGCTGAGCACGGGGTCTAGGTGCGTGGGCTTCAGTAGCTGTGGTTCACGGGCTCTAGCACGCAGGCTCAGTAGTTGTGGCACATGGTCTTAGTTGCTCCGTGGCATGTGGGATCTTCCCGGACCAGGGCTCAAACGTGTGTCCCGTGCACTGGCAGGTGGATCCTTAACCACCGCGCCAACAGGGAAGCCCTACTAATACACTTTTAACTTTGCTTTTCACGTATGTAAAACGGTGAGCCTTGACTGATATAGAATATGAGATAACCTAGCACTGTTCTTAACACATATATGTAGTTAAAATTTTTTGGCTCTCATCCCACTTAAACAGCCTCTATCCCCTTAATAATGAATGTGTCTTTCAGCTAGCAGAGCGCCCCAGAGCTGACCACATTCTGGCAAGAGATATAGGATTCTTTTTCTTACTGGGGGTTCTTTATACCTGATATTTGAAGCGCACTTAAACATGAACAACTCTTGTTTGTACTGTATTAATGGATTTGATGGATGAATTTTAGAAAGTAATATGCAGGAATTGAGCTGCCTTACTCTCAAGAAATATAATTCGATAGTGGTGGCTAGAACGATAAACAGTGTTTGGACAGGGAGTCCATATTGGATGTGAACTTCCTGTACTCCCATTCGTCTATTAAGAATAAATAGAATCCTTTCAAAATGTGTTCTAAAGGGCAGTTATTTCTTTCTGCCTCATTTAAGTTACCTGCAAGAAAAAGACAATCTCCTGCATCCTTGTTTAATAGGCTTTTAACAGAAAGCAGATAATTTTTTGCAACATTTCCCAAACTTTTCGTTATCCAATTGGCTGAGGCTTCTCAACGATTATCATTTCACAACACTATCTCCATCTTCAGCTTCTTTCAATGAATTGGCCTAATAGATGTGCCATTAAAACAGAGCTTCACTCTCAACGTAGTTTTAATTTTGTATTCAAAGGGTATGAAGGATTCAGCCATAACAGTGAGTGGATTTCTGATACATGCTACATGATGGATGCAACTAATTGAAAGGAGTCAGGCATGAAAGGCTACATATTGTATGGTTCCATTTATATGAAATGTCCAGCAGTGGCAAATCCATACACACAGAAAAGATTCTACATTAGTGGTTGCCAGGGGTTTGGAAGAGAGGGAAATAGGGAATGACTCCTTAAAATGGGTGTAGGTTTCCTCTTGGTTGATGAAAATGTTTTGCAGCTAGGCAGTGGTGATAGTTGCACAACATTGTGACAGTAGTAAATTCCACTGAATGGTACGGTGAATTGTAAAATGATCCAAATGGTGGATTTTGTGTTATGTTCCTTTTACTACAATAAAAAGGAGAAAGAATTCGGGAAAGACTTAGAGTTTGGGCAACTAAGGTGAACTGGCCAAGAAAAAGACAGCTCTATTGTTCAGTTTTCTCTCAGCTCTCCCAGTGCATTAATCCTCAGCCAAAAGTAGCCTGAACTTGTAGATGATAGTCATTCAACACAGTCCAGGGAAAAGTAAATAAAATAAAACCCAACTCTTCTTCTTTAGCACATGTAGGAAAGGTTAGCTTGCTGCTCAGCCACGTGGACATTCATGAAGACGTTTCACTTTAGGTGTCCTCTACTTCAGTACTTTACTCACTTGAGCTCATTCGCACATGTAGGCAACAGCATTCCTTAATTCGATGGAATCTGCAGCACTGGTTGTGATCGGTCTCATGGAAAGAAAAGGAAAGGTGGCGCGGAAGCCAAGGGAAGAGATTCTCAAGACAGAGACGTTGTTTAAGATCTGACTCGGCTTGGCGGTCACAAAGATAAGGATTGAGAAGTAGTGCCCTGGACTTGTCAACGGAGAAATCATTGGGGGCTTCAAGGAGATCAGTTTCACGAGAGTAGTGGGGCAGAAACCAGACCGCAGTGTGGATGGGAGGGGAGAAATAGGGGGCAAGTCAAGAAATTGATGGCAAAGGGAAAGAAGGGAGGGGTGGATAGGAGGACAGGAGAATGGAATGGAGGAGAGCATTTCCTTGTGGCTCTTTAATATGGCTGGGAGGGGCCAACAGAGAAGGAGAGCGTGAAGATGTAGGAAGAGGGGGTGGCATCCCGAGCCCAAGGAGGACTGGCCCCTGTCTTCAGCTCCCACCAGCTGGATGTTCCCTCCCTCTAGCTTTCCACGTAGGCTGTGGAAGTTGCCCCTTGCCTCCTTGGATCAGCCACCCTTGATTCGTTCGTCCTTTTCTTATTTCTCAGCACATCTGGGTCATACGTTATGTGAAGACAAACAAATCACCACGGATGCTTAATTTTCTTGAAAAATCCCCAGGCAGGTACCATTTTGGAGACCTACATATTGTGCCTCAGCAAGCCAAAGTAGCCCATATTTCCTCTCTCATTGGGAGAGATTGCTGTTTCTTGGAGAACCTGATGAAGAGGGTGACTCGCACTTAGGAATAACGTTGCTTGAAAAGTGCAAAAGGTGAGGTAGTTTGGCTCTGAGGGGCCTCTGAGGCCTGAGACTTCCTGAGAGATGGCAGACTCACAGCTCCCATTTCCCTCTGACCCTGGGCTATGAGCTCATCAAATGAGATGGTAAATAAAGTCACTGACATGGTTTAAAGGATAATTTAGTTCTCTCTTGTTCACTCAAGCAAATTGAATGGGATTTGCATACAACATATGGATGAAATATCCATACGATGGGGCTTGACCATATCCTCATGGTTCCCCTTCCCTTTTCTACATCTGGCCCCTTTAGCTCTGCAGACTTAACCCCACACCATCAGTCCACCCAGTCGGTCCGCTGAACGTCTCTTGCTCCTTCGCATCTGGTCGTTGTCGTCACCTTGTTCTCCACTACCGCCTCCTGCGGTAGCTGTTAGGTCCAGGGAGGTTGGTTCACTGTGAGCAAGTAACTGTCAACTCCATGGACAGGTGGAAGTGACTTGGCAGCCGGGATTTGCCCATCCTGAGTTCATTATACCCATGAGGGTCAAGGAGAATGGGGATGCAGCTGGTCTGCAGAGCCCCGGCAGTTCTGAGACACATGCTCCTGGATCCACACGTTGCTCCATACCCAGCCTTGCCTTGCTTTGTTCTCTGTCTTGACTCCATCCAGGTTTCTGCTCTCCTTGTCCCTTTGGGGAGGGAGGCCAGTACCAGCCCAGGTGTAGTCCCCCAAAGCTTCCTACTTCCAAGCGTTACGTAGGCTTGTACATCCCCTTGCTTGGGTTGCCCTGGCATTCGTGCCAACAAGTTGAGTGGTTTATGCCCTAGGCTCTCTCTTCTGGCAAGAATGTGCCTGAAAATCTCCATCTCTGGTTTGGTGGCCCCCAAAAATTCCCAGTCAGTTTTGGTGAGGGGACACTTGGTGACAGTGTTGTCTTTCGAAATGAGTAGTTCCGTTACCGACAATACTTTGCTCCCCATACATTATTTATAAGGTTTCCCTGTTTGTATGTGCAAACTATTTGTGTGTATATTTGGAGAAATACATTGTACAGCCCTCTTTTTTATTTCTTCCACACACCCTAGAGATGTCATAGAGGCAGTAAATATGTCCAACTTTTTGAGAAATTGGAACAATCAAGACTTACCTGTATGGAATGCTGTTAATGATGTCAATTCCTGCGACAGTACCTTTCATCTGACACACTTAGGGACTGTTAACAGATTAAAAGCAGTAAGAGACACGGATAGAGAGAATTTTCATTATCTTGTGCTCTGAAATCTTGGATTTTCATTGGTTTCAATGGGCCTGAAATTGTATTTTCTTTAGTAGGGACATAGAAGCCTCTAGCGGTATTCTTAATAAAGCAAGGTGAGTTATAAGCAATCATCTGATGGAGGGTAAATGTACCACAGTCCAGTTTAAGAAAAATACAATATAAAAGTCTTACCATGGTAGAAAATCTTTATATGATCTTTTGAAAAAACAAAGCTTCAAGAAACATAAAGACATGACACCATATTCAGTTTAAAGTCAGTGACTTGTAAGCAAGGCAAAGCAAAGACAGTCTGATTAAGACCGTTGCATTGTTCTGGCATTTTTTAGGTCTCACCCATTTCTGTGGCCTTTTTAGAACCTAAGCTTCTAGGGCACAGAGAACTTCATCTTGACGTAGGGCTGAGCAAATGCACGGAGCATTTCTCAATAAGTAGGCATTAAATTCTTAGTCCAGAAGGAGCCTTGAGATGCCCTCTCTTTACTCCTTGGTAGAACTGTTTTAACCATCCCCTGAAAACAGATTTTTTTCTTTAAATCTCAAAATTCAGAGATTCCACAATCAGAAGTTACTTCTCATTATTGCCTTGTGGTCTGCTGTGGGCATCTGTCGAATGGTGTGAACTCTGCGTGGGGAGCCTGGCCTACCCTCCAGGCCCACGGTTTGGGCTGTGGTGGTGCCATGCTGTGCTCAGGGGCCTTCTTTTTTGGAAGTCTGGGCTCCAGTGAGCCTTGGTCGTGTTCTTTTATGGAACCTTGGGTGCTAGACCACTCTGACCCTCAGTCTCATTTGCAGGTTCTGGGGAGGATTAAATGAGCTCATGGGATATCCAGGTGACTGAGGCAGAGTCGGCTCGGGATGAATCTTTGCTTCGTTTTCATTAGCTGCGGAGAAGACGATGACAGCTTGGTGCCTCTCCAACTTTAATATGGGTATGCCTCTCTTGGGGATCTTGTTAAATGCAGGCTGGTATTCAGTAGTTCTGGGTGGGGCCTGGATTCTGTGCTTCTAACAAGCTCCTAGGTGAGGGTGACGCTGAGGGCAAGGGTTTGGCACCTGTGTTTCTCCCTTTCTGGAAGAGCAGGATGTCTGCCCCACCCCCACCCCGAGAGGAGAAAACATCCGCAATGTGACTACTAGGAACCAGCTTCCCTCACATGCAAGGGTCCTGTACCACTGCTCCCAACCATTCCGTCTGAGGCGCAGCAAGCCAAAACACTGAAATGCTGAGGTTTGCAGCAAAGAGGAGGTTTATTCACAGGGCAGCCAAGCGAGGACGTGACGTGACAATAGGTCTCAAATCCGCCTCCCCAAAGGCAAGGGGCTTTGGGTATCTGTGGGATAAAGAATAAAGAAGCAGGGCAGTATGAGGCATGGGGAGCATGAGGAAAGGTGATTGGAAAAACGTGTGCTCATCATTGTTCTGAGCTGGCCTAACTAGGCTACAGGCCTCAGCACATTCTCAGGCTGGAGTTTTCGGCCCTCTGATGGCAGGAGGTCAAAAGGCACTTGCCCGGGTGGAAGATCGGTGGTCCTCTCCACTCTAAACCAGCTCAGCCTAACCAGGCACAGCTGATTCCAAGTTCCTGGAGGATCACGGGGCAAACATCTTATTGCTTATGCTACATGCTACTTGGAGGACGTGCAGGTGTTCAAGCTACCTTGATGAGTGAAGACCGGGATTTGACTAATCATGACACCTTGTTTCACCTCCAGGCGAGCAGAAGAGAGCTGTAGGCTGAGTCTGGCTCCTAGCACCTGGAATTGGAGGCAGGTGGTTTAAAAACGGGCTTTCCCACCCTCTGTGTGATATAAGGTAGATAGACTATTGAACCTTCCTGTGCCTGTTTCTCCACAAGCAGCATGGGGACACTCAGAGTCCCTCTCTTGGGGGCTGTTATGGGGGTTCAGTGAGATATAGATGCATGCACGGGCACACGGGAGACACCCAGTGTGTGTTCCCTTCGTGCTTATTTTTATTAGGACACCAGTATTGTTAGAACATTTCTGGTTTGGACAACAAATTAGATAGGTGGTCATTGCTATAGTTTATGCGAGAGCAATTCACATTGCCATTTGCAAAAAAGTAGTTGGTTGTCCAGTGGGGATTATAAACATCCGTTTAACATGAGCTACTGAACAGATAGTTCACGCAGTAAGTACTTTATTTAAAATCAATTCTCTTTGTTTTCTTAAGCAATTGTTAACCCCCAATTTCGTGAGTACTACCAAGTAAGTCACTTGAAAATCATCTAGAGCAATCTATTTCACTTAGCAAGCCTAAAGCTATAGTTCAACCATTTTATTGACTGTTCTATGACAAAAATTACTCTAAACAGCTATTCCCTGGATAAGTAATCAGCTAAAGCTAGTTTGACTGACTAAATCGATTTACTGAGTTAATAAGCCAGTTGTTTTAGAATAGGTCGAATTCATATTTCTCATCCATTCTGCATTAAACTGTTTCCCATTCGTACATACCCACATTCCTACTTCTGTGCTGTAGGGCTTGGCTGAACTACACCTGCCTTCAGTGAAACTTTTCTCTCCTGCACAATTGGAGATAATTTTAGTCTCGTGACTCCCACGGGGTTACCTCTGTTGTGACACTTGACTCTTTGGTGGCATATTTTATTTGAAAAAGCCTTCCGTTACTCCGGGCACGTCAAACAGTAAATGCTTTCTCTTCGTAAACCTGCATAACAATTTTCTGAACTCTTCTGCTCTGGGCAAGATTCATCAGTACACCAGGCAAACATAGTGAAAGAGGAGACAGTACTTGTGTTGCATTCAATTGGGTCTTGATACCTAAGTGTGACTCTTAACCAAGGATTATGCAGTAGTTAAGGACACAGATTCAAGTTGTTTAGGGTGTGTCCTAAAGTGTCAGTGGCAGAATTTAAGTCTCTACTCTGGAAATTGTAGACCTGAGACAAACTACTTCCCTAAACGTCATTTCCTACGTCTGAGAAAGATAATAGTATCTACCTTGTCGTAGACTGAATAATACCATTGCCCCCAAATGTCCACATTCTACTCTCCAGAACCTGTGAATGTGACCTTAAATGGCAGAAGGCACTTTGCCAGTGGGATGAAAGTAATGGTTCTCAGATGGGAAGATTCTCCTGGACTACCTGGATGGGCCCAAATATAACCACTGGTGTTCTCGTAAGAGAGAGGCAGAGGGAATTTGTACTCCAAAGAGAATGTGATGACGAAGTTGGGGTTGCATTGATGTGGCCAGAAGTGAAGGAATGCTGGCGAGGAAACAAACAGATTCTCGCTTAGAGCCTCTAGAAGGAGGATGGATGGCCCTGTCGACTTCTGGTTTCAGCCCAGGGAAACTGGTTTTGGACCTCTGTCTTGCAGAACCATAAGAAAATAAGTGTGTTGTGTTAGAAGCAAGCACATTTGTAGTCATTTGTTACAGCAGCCATAGGGAACTAATGCCTACCTCATAGGAAGTAGTTCTCCAATTAAAATGTGTGACTGGAAACACACTTAGTGGCATGTGTGACACACACTAGTTATGCTACCGTAGGTCGTTCTTGGAAACTGAAGCCTTGGTTTTGAGAGATCATCAAAACCAGTACAATGGTTGCCATGTTTCTCCTTGTTCAGCCTGGTGACCAACCCGGTAGAGAGAGCTCCATCCTTTCCCACAGGACCCCAACTGTGGGTACGTAGAGGGAAGCGGTTATGTCTCCCTTAAGGCACCTTTTTCTTTTCCTTTCTACTTTTGTCTTCATTAATCTTCATCCAACTGACCTTTCTAAATTTTACAGAAAACAAAACCATTTCTCCATGGATTCAGATACTACCCCAAGTTAATATTCCAACCAAGTTCTTGTTCTTCCGGGTCTCATCACCAGAAATTGCTGAGCCTAACTCTACTCTAGTTTCTAGGATCACTCATTTTCTCATTTCTCCCTTCTCCTCTTAGTTCAGAGTCTTGTCAATTTAGTTCCTTCCCTAACCACAACTTATAGTACGGTGGCACAGCAAAGTGATGAAAGTCTAGACGGTCTGGTTTTAATCCCGGGTTTTGCCACCTACTTACTGTGTGGCATTAGGCAAGCTCTTCAACGTCTCTGGGCCTCAGTTGCCCCCAGAAGAGTGAACATTATGAATATTCCCTACATCTAGGGTTGCCATTATGAGGAATAAGTGAGTTAATATTTGGTAAGCCCTTAGAATAGTACTTGTTATAGTCTAAGCACTACAGTTGTGCTTGTTAATAATAATAAATGAAATTCCAAGCGTATAACTTACTCAACATTCTGTCATAACTTTGAAGTGTTGGTCTATCTGTTGGCTCACGTTGCAGGTAAATGAGTCGAGGCATGGGCTGAGGCATTGCTATCACTGGGTGGTGTGTTCCCAGAACTTGGAACAGCGGTGTGAAATGGGTAGTGGTTCTATTGGAGACAGGGCAGACTGGAAAATGACAGCCTGGGAAGGAGGTGTGGTGTCCATAGCTTTGGTGTTAGAGGTGCTGCCTGCTGAAGCACCAGTGCCGGCCTAAGCCATAAATGGGGTGCTGGGGTAAAGAGGAGCAGGATGGAAGATGACAGCGTGGGAAGGAGGTGTGGTGTCCATAGGTTCGGGGTCTGACGGGCTTCCTGCTGAAGCACCGATGCCCGGCAGGGCCGTAAATGGGGTGCTGGGAAAAACAGGAGCAGAATGGAAGATGACAGCGTGTGAAGGTGGTGTGGTGTCCATAGGTTCGGGGTCTGACGTGCTTCCTGCTGAAGCACCGATGCCCGCCAGGGCCGTAAATGGGGTGGTCGGGAAAACAGGAGCAGAACGGAAGATGACAGCGTGTGAAGGTGGTGTGGTGTCCATAGGTTCGGGGTCTGACGGGCTTCCTGCTGAAGCACCGATGCCCGCCAGGGACATAAATGGGGTGGTCGGGAAAACAGGAGCAGAATGGAAGATGACAGCGTGTGAAGGTGGTGTGGTGTCCATAGGTTCGGGGTCTGACGTGCTTCCTGCTGAAGCACCGATGCCCGCCAGGGCCGTAAATGGGGTGGTCGGGAAAACAGGAGCAGAATGGAAGATGACAGCGTGTGAAGGTGGTGTGGTGTCCATAGGTTCGGGGTCTGACGTGCTTCCTGCTGAAGCACCGATGCCCACCAGGGCCGTAAATGGGGTGCTGGGGAAAACAGGAGCAGAATGGAAGAGGACAGCGTGTGAAGGAGGTGTGGTGTCCATAGCTTCCATATTAGAGGTACTGCCTGCCTTATCTGAGAGCAGAGAATGAAAGTGGGAGAGCCTCTTCCTAGATTCTAACTCCTCTGAATTTATAGCACTGGCTCTGCCTGGCTTTATGACATATCCATTGTACGTGTCACAGAGAAAGTGCAGGCGGGGCAGGGGGTGATGCAGGGGTCACATGCAAGCCCAGCTGCTGGCTTAACCCCGGCCCAAAGGCAAAGGGCAGGGCCCCTTCTGGACTTTCTAGTGGCTGGGACTTCTGGCTGTGGGTGGCAGGTGTTTGGCACCAGATGGGCCACCATGCGGAGACTGTTGGGGACTGTGGAAGCCTCCTCCAGAGCTCACCCTGCCTGGCGACTGGCTCTGCAGGCCCCTCAGCCCTGCGTATGTATCGGCCAGGCCTTCCCCACCACGGGGCCCAGAGGCCAGAGCCTGCTCAGACCTGAGGGCAGGAGGCAGCCAGAGCTTACCAGGGTGTGGGCCACCTCGTCCGCAGACCTCCCCAGCTCTTCTGCGAGACCTGGAGACAGGATCGCCTTCTCCAGGGCTGCTCAGCTGCCAGCATCACCATGAGCCAGGTGGCCAAGGTTTCTGAGCAGGAGATGCAGAGCCCTGATCCGACTGGATGCTGCAGCCCACTATGTCCCTTCCTGGCAGATAGGTTCTTTCTTCACTTCTGTTTTGAAATTTGGTAAAAGAACATTTAAACCTTGGCCTGTCCTTCAGGGTATATAGATGGTAGTGGCTTAGCCGGGATTCGATCCAAGCCTGTGTGATTCCAGAGCTTGTGCTCTGGACTGTGGTGCCTCCTTATCGTATATGCTTCATGTGTTACTTGTTTTTCTTTTTTTCTTGTAGTCCTTATGGTACTTAGCCCTAAGTGCCATACCTGTAACGAACAGCTACACTGCCCTGTAGGAGGTCTTCTTTTGTTCAACGCATGAATTGGTCATCCACCACACTGTGTTCTAATCTCAGAAGATACAGGTCAGGGAGCACCAGTTGTCAGCATGGCACCATTCCATATTTCTAACTGAGGCTTGAAGCCCGTATTTTCCCTTTGTCTAGTTTGAAGGATCCAGATATGTAAAGATGATATTCTAGATAAATCATGGTCTATCCTGAAAGAAATTCACCAGTGAATTGTTCCATATGGATTAGAAGCCAGCTTCTCTGGCCTTCCTGGATTATATCCAGTAAGGCGTCTCATTCATGTCTAGAAAGCAAATATATCATTTATTGCAACTTCAGCGTGGAGCGATGTATTGGTATAAAGTACGATCAACACAATTTGGTCATTGTGAGTATGACAGCTGGGTCCACTCTTTACTACCCATATGTAACTCTAGGGATTCTTATGCCCAAGAGAGGAGACGTACTCTTGGCTGTCTAGGACAAGGGAAGCATGTGTTGTTATTCAGGAGCTGGAAGCTTCAGCATGACAGGTAGGAATTGAACAATCCTGGTCTACACATCACTTGACCTTGCTTAAAACTTGTTTCTTTGGCTTGCTTCATTGGAGTGTTTTCTCCCTCCTGGGGCTGACATTGTCTGTTATGTATCACGCATGTGACATGTAGAAGTTTCAGAACCCAAAATCATATAGATCAGTAAAAATGTATATATATATATAAACCTATTGAAACTCATACTGGGCATAATTCATATATTCCAAAATCAGTTTGACCCTCTGCTCTTGAGATTCTTTTTATGGTATGTCCCAGCAAATCTGGGCTTCCATCCCCAATAAATTTTGGGGTTGGAGGACACAAAAGCTTTTGCTCAGACCTAAATTCTGTCTGAAAACAAGGGAAATATTATAAGCCCTTTGTAACCTCTCCAAGAGCAGAAATGATTTACAGCTGTGGCATTGAACCATAATTCCTCGATCTCATTTGAGAAGAGTCCAGTTAGAAACAGTGTCTTGATTTTTGTTTCTTTTGTTTCTTCCCTGTTTTCTTGTCTTGCTTACCAACAATCCATTGTAATTCATGAGTTAGTATGGCAGCAGGCTGAGTGTTCCCTGGAGCTCATTAAATGAAGTGTTTTTCCTAAAATGACGTTTGTCTCCTTGTTTTCAGCCCCTCTTCTTTCCTCTGCCCTTTACTATAACCAGAGCTCAGCAAAAGCTGAGTGACTTTGTGCAGACCTTACTTAGGCTCAGCCTTTTTTTCTTCATTATTTTATTCATGGCTCCTCCATTTCATTGCTTGCCTTCTCGACATGTGTTGAAATCTTTCTGTGGTTGATGACTTCCAGAATATCTTGGCTTTTATTGGTTGATTAATTTTGGTATTTCTACAGTTTTATTTAGATATGGTTTCAGGAGGAACAGAAAGTAAATATATTTCCTAGTCTGCCATCTTGAGCTGAAAATCCCTGTGGATTTTAGCATCCAATGTTCCCATGGGAAAACACCCAACCATGGCCTTAATAGATGTAACACTCAAGATTTCAGCTTTTGTTGAGCAATCACTAAGGATTTCATATGTGGTCATTTCTAATGGGGAAATAATAACTATCTCATGACGTTGATTTGAGGATTAAATTAGATAATGAACATGAAAATGCTTTCTAAGATTTAAAAATCAGTCAAAATGTTTTTTGTTATTATTTGATTTGTTGCTATTTCAACTTCACTTGACAGTTGTTTATGACCTTGCGTATGTGAGAAAATGTCCTCTGGGTTATTTTTCTGAAAACCAGAATGTATTTTTCAATAGCTCAATGGAACTGGCATCATTTGTGAAGGTTAAGGGTGAAGGGGTAAATGTTTCTTGACACCTATCACTTTACAGTGTTTTCAGGAACTAACTGACTCATGTATTCCTCTTCCAAATTTGGTTGAGGACCTCCTACCAGCCACATGCTTTACGTCAGGTGTTGGAAAGCATTTTCTGGATTTGAAATATCTTAGGCTTTGTGGGCCATATACAGTTTCTGTAGCTTCTCCTCCTCTTTCCTCTTCAACAAGCTTTCTAAACGTGAGAACCATTATTAGCTCACAGTCCCACAGATCCAGGCTGAGAGCCTGATTTGATTCGTGGCCATTATTTGCCAATTGCTGCTCTGCGTGTTCACTGAGGAGGGGGACCATGTTTGAGTAATCATTTCTTTGAATCAACTGTTGGTCTTCTGGGGCTTGTCCTTGCTCTCCTACAGTCTCTAATCAGCGTGGCATCCAGAGAGATCTTGTTAAAACATAAGTCAGATCATGTCACTCAAATTTCTTCAGTGGCTTCTTCACAGAAAATGCAAAGTCCTCAGAGTGCCTCCACAGACCTAGAAATCTGGGCCTCTGTTTCCTCTCTGACTGTTTCGTTCTCCTCTCCAATTTGCTCGCTCTGTTTTCCACACGCTGACATCCTTTCTGCTCCTTGGATACTCCAAACCTACTCTTGCCTCATTGACTTTCTGCCGCACGCCAGCCGCAGAAAGAGGATTTCACCGCCCAGGGTCAGAAGGGAAGGGGTGAGGACCTGAAGTAGCACTGACGAATGGGGTCAGAAGCCCATGGGGTCAGAAGGCTGCAATGAGAAGCCTACTCACCACAACAAAGAATAGACCCCCGCTCGCCGAAACTAGAGAAAGCTCGCATACAGCAATGAAGACCCAATGCAGCCAAAAATAAATAAATAAAACATAAAGTATAGAATCTTAAAAAAGCAACAAAAAAATCGATAAAGAATATTACGAGAATAGAATCACAGGCCAGTTTCTCCTTTGAACATGCATGCAAAATGTGTAAAGAGAAGCACAAACTGTATCCATGGTATGTAAAACAATCATATATCAGAATCAAAGTAGCTTTATTCTGGCAATGCAAGGTTGCTTTAATGTCCAAACATGAAAGTGATCCCAGGAATGAATTAGAGTGGGGAAAGAAGTCATTTAAAACTGAAATCTTGGGACTTCCCTGGTGGTCCAGTATTTAGAACATGAAGCTTTCACTGCTGGGGCCCTGGGGTCCAATCCCAGGTCAGGGAACTAAGATCCTGCAAGACATGAGGCAGGGCCCCGAAAAAAACAAAGAAAGGAAAGAAAGAAGTCTTAACCAGGAGACGCACAAGATCGAATAAACATAACAGATAACACCTTATGAAAAGTAGGTGAAGATTATGGAATATTCTAAAATTTAAAACAAAAAGAAAGTTTTAAAGATTCAAAAGGATGTGACAAATATTGTACATAGGCAAAAATGAAATGAAATAAAACATACAAATGATGGGAACCCAAAATTCCAGATGCCCAAGTCCTGTCTCTGAAGAGTCTCATTCAATGGGTTCAGGATTTCCTCTATATTTAAAAACCTGCAGGTGATTCTGGTATGATTCACAGACACAATGTAAAGCTTCTCTTTTACAGGAAAGAATGCCAGATTATTTTGTTATCTTATAGTTATACTAACAGGTTGTACTATTGACGGATAAGTCTGCTGTCAAAATGCACCCCCACTAGGGGTAAAAAAGGAACTAGTAGTCTCTACTGCTACTTGGTGGCAGCATGCATGTATTGCAAGGGCAATTATTGTAGCAGTCCAAATTAGTGGAACATTTTAGAATTGGAAGACTATATACAGATCATCTAGTCAAGGTTCCAACTATTAAAGTTGTGAAAACTAAGGCCCATATAAATGACATGATTTATCTCCAAAGAGCATTAGTGAAAGTATGAAATAAAAAATATCTCTGAACTTTTAATTTAGTGCCGTTTTTATTAATCTCAAGTATTAGCTTAAACTTGAGTGTGCTCACGTTTACTGGTTGCGTGCCTTTTAGTAAGTTACTAAAACACTTTTCTTAAAAATAGACGTATTTATTTATTTATCTTTGGCTGCCTAGGCTCTTCGTTGCTGTGCGCGGGCTTTCTCTAGTTGCGGTGAGCGGGGGCTACTCTTTGTTGCAGTACGCGGGCTTCTCATTGTGGTGGCTTCTCGTTGTTGCTGAGCACGGGGTCTAGGTGCGTGGGCTTCAGTAGCTGTGGTTCACGGGCTCTAGCACGCAGGCTCAGTAGTTGTGGCACATGGTCTTAGTTGCTCCGTGGCATGTGGGATCTTCCCGGACCAGGGCTCAAACGTGTGTCCCGTGCACTGGCAGGTGGATCCTTAACCACCGCGCCAACAGGGAAGCCCTACTAATACACTTTTAACTTTGCTTTTCACGTATGTAAAACGGTGAGCCTTGACTGATATAGAATATGAGATAACCCAGCACTGTTCTTAACACATATATGTAGTTAAAATTTTTTGGCTCTCATCCCACTTAAACAGCCTCTATCCCCTTAATAATGAATGTGTCTTTCAGCTAGCAGAGCGCCCCAGAGCTGACCACATTCTGGCAAGAGATATAGGATTCTTTTTCTTACTGGGGGTTCTTTATACCTGATATTTGAAGCGCACTTAAACTTGAACAACTCTTGTTTATACTGTATTAATGGATTTGATGGATGAATTTTAGAAAGTAATATGCAGGAATTGAGCTGCCTTACTCTCAAGAAATATAATTCGATAGTGGTGGCTAGAACGATAAACAGTGTTTGGACAGGGAGTCCATATTGGATGTGAACTTCCTGTACTCCCATTCGTCTATTAAGAATAAATGGAATCCTTTCAAAATGTGTTCTAAAGGGCAGTTATTTCTTTCTGCCTCATTTAAGTTACCTGCAAGAAAAAGACAATCTCCTGCATCCTTGTTTAATAGGCTTTTAACATAAAGCAGATAATTTTTTGCAACATTTCCCAAACTTTTCGTTATCCAATTGGCTGAGGCTTCTCAACGATTATCATTTCACAACAATATCTCCATCTTCAGCTTCTTTCAATGAATTGGCCTAATAGATGTGCCATTAAAACAGAGCTTCACTCTCAACGTAGTTTTAATTTTGTATTCAAAGGGTATGAAGGATTCAGCCATAACAGTGAGTGGATTTCTGATACATGCTACATGATGGATGCAACTAATTGAAAGGAGTCAGGCATGAAAGGCTACATATTGTATGGTTCCATTTATATGAAATGTCCAGCAGTGGCAAATCCATACACACAGAAAAGATTCTACATTAGTGGTTGCCAGGGGTTTGGAAGAGAGGGAAATAGGGAATGACTCCTTAAAATGGGTGTAGGTTTCCTCTTGGTTGATGAAAATGTTTTGCAGCTAGGCAGTGGTGATAGTTGCACAACATTGTGACAGTAGTAAATTCCACTGAATGGTACGGTGAATTGTAAAATGATCCAAATGGTGGATTTTGTGTTATGTTCCTTTTACTACAATAAAAAGGAGAAAGAATTCGGGAAAGACTTAGAGTTTGGGCAACTAAGGTGAACTGGTCAAGAAAAAGACAGCTCTATTGTTCAGTTTTCTCTCAGCTCTCCCAGTGCATTAATCCTCAGCCAAAAGTAGCCTGAACTTGTAGATGATAGTCATTCAACACAGTCCAGGGAAAAGTAAATAAAATAAAACCCAACTCTTCTTCTTTAGCACATGTAGGAAAGGTTAGCTTGCTGCTCAGCCACGTGGACATTCATGAAGACGTTTCACTTTAGGTGTCCTCTACTTCAGTACTTTACTCACTTGAGCTCATTCGCACATGTAGGCAACAGCATTCCTTAATTCGATGGAATCTGCAGCACTGGTTGTGATCGGTCTCATGGAAAGAAAAGGAAAGGTGGCGCGGAAGCCAAGGGAAGAGATTCTCAAGACAGAGACGTTGTTTAAGATCTGACTCGGCTTGGCGGTCACAAAGATAAGGATTGAGAAGTAGTGCCCTGGACTTGTCAACGGAGAAATCATTGGGGGCTTCAAGGAGATCAGTTTCACGAGAGTAGTGGGGCAGAAACCAGACCGCAGTGTGGATGGGAGGGGAGAAATAGGGGGCAAGTCAAGAAATTGATGGCAAAGGGAAAGAAGGGAGGGGTGGATAGGAGGACAGGAGAATGGAATGGAGGAGAGCATTTCCTTGTGGCTCTTTAATATGGCTGGGAGGGGCCAACAGAGAAGGAGAGCGTGAAGATGTAGGAAGAGGGGGTGGCATCCCGAGCCCAAGGAGGACTGGCCCCTGTCTTCAGCTCCCACCAGCTGGATGTTCCCTCCCTCTAGCTTTCCACGTAGGCTGTGGAAGTTGCCCCTTGCCTCCTTGGATCAGCCACCCTTGATTCGTTCGTCCTTTTCTTATTTCTCAGCACATCTGGGTCATACGTTATGTGAAGACAAACAAATCACCACGGATGCTTAATTTTCTTGAAAAATCCCCAGGCAGGTACCATTTTGGAGACCTACATATTGTGCCTCAGCAAGCCAAAGTAGCCCATATTTCCTCTCTCATTGGGAGAGATTGCTGTTTCTTGGAGAACCTGATGAAGAGGGTGACTCGCACTTAGGAATAACGTTGCTTGAAAAGTGCAAAAGGTGAGGTAGTTTGGCTCTGAGGGGCCTCTGAGGCCTGAGACTTCCTGAGAGATGGCAGACTCACAGCTCCCATTTCCCTCTGACCCTGGGCTATGAGCTCATCAAATGAGATGGTAAATAAAGTCACTGACATGGTTTAAAGGATAATTTAGTTCTCTCTTGTTCACTCAAGCAAATTGAATGGGATTTGCATACAACATATGGATGAAATATCCATACGATGGGGCTTGACCATATCCTCATGGTTCCCCTTCCCTTTTCTACATCTGGCCCCTTTAGCTCTGCAGACTTAACCCCACACCATCAGTCCACCCAGTCGGTCCGCTGAACGTCTCTTGCTCCTTCGCATCTGGTCGTTGTCGTCACCTTGTTCTCCACTACCGCCTCCTGCGGTAGCTGTTAGGTCCAGGGAGGTTGGTTCACTGTGAGCAAGTAACTGTCAACTCCATGGACAGGTGGAAGTGACTTGGCAGCCGGGATTTGCCCATCCTGAGTTCATTATACCCATGAGGGTCAAGGAGAATGGGGATGCAGCTGGTCTGCAGAGCCCCGGCAGTTCTGAGACACATGCTCCTGGATCCACACGTTGCTCCATACCCAGCCTTGCCTTGCTTTGTTCTCTGTCTTGACTCCATCCAGGTTTCTGCTCTCCTTGTCCCTTTGGGGAGGGAGGCCAGTACCAGCCCAGGTGTAGTCCCCCAAAGCTTCCTACTTCCAAGCGTTACGTAGGCTTGTACATCCCCTTGCTTGGGTTGCCCTGGCATTCGTGCCAACAAGTTGAGTGGTTTATGCCCTAGGCTCTCTCTTCTGGCAAGAATGTGCCTGAAAATCTCCATCTCTGGTTTGGTGGCCCCCAAAAATTCCCAGTCAGTTTTGGTGAGGGGACACTTGGTGACAGTGTTGTCTTTCGAAATGAGTAGTTCCGTTACCGACAATACTTTGCTCCCCATACATTATTTATAAGGTTTCCCTGTTTGTATGTGCAAACTATTTGTGTGTATATTTGGAGAAATACATTGTACAGCCCTCTTTTTTATTTCTTCCACACACCCTAGAGATGTCATAGAGGCAGTAAATATGTCCAACTTTTTGAGAAATTGGAACAATCAAGACTTACCTGTATGGAATGCTGTTAATGATGTCAATTCCTGCGACAGTACCTTTCATCTGACACACTTAGGGACTGTTAACAGATTAAAAGCAGTAAGAGACACGGATAGAGAGAATTTTCATTATCTTGTGCTCTGAAATCTTGGATTTTCATTGGTTTCAATGGGCCTGAAATTGTATTTTCTTTAGTAGGGACATAGAAGCCTCTAGCGGTATTCTTAATAAAGCAAGGTGAGTTATAAGCAATCATCTGATGGAGGGTAAATGTACCACAGTCCAGTTTAAGAAAAATACAATATAAAAGTCTTACCATGGTAGAAAATCTTTATATGATCTTTTGAAAAAACAAAGCTTCAAGAAACATAAAGACATGACACCATATTCAGTTTAAAGTCAGTGACTTGTAAGCAAGGCAAAGCAAAGACAGTCTGATTAAGACCGTTGCATTGTTCTGGCATTTTTTAGGTCTCACCCATTTCTGTGGCCTTTTTAGAACCTAAGCTTCTAGGGCACAGAGAACTTCATCTTGACGTAGGGCTGAGCAAATGCACGGAGCATTTCTCAATAAGTAGGCATTAAATTCTTAGTCCAGAAGGAGCCTTGAGATGCCCTCTCTTTACTCCTTGGTAGAACTGTTTTAACCATCCCCTGAAAACAGATTTTTTTCTTTAAATCTCAAAATTCAGAGATTCCACAATCAGAAGTTACTTCTCATTATTGCCTTGTGGTCTGCTGTGGGCATCTGTCGAATGGTGTGAACTCTGCGTGGGGAGCCTGGCCTACCCTCCAGGCCCACGGTTTGGGCTGTGGTGGTGCCATGCTGTGCTCAGGGGCCTTCTTTTTTGGAAGTCTGGGCTCCAGTGAGCCTTGGTCGTGTTCTTTTATGGAACCTTGGGTGCTAGACCACTCTGACCCTCAGTCTCATTTGCAGGTTCTGGGGAGGATTAAATGAGCTCATGGGATATCCAGGTGACTGAGGCAGAGTCGGCTCGGGATGAATCTTTGCTTCGTTTTCATTAGCTGCGGAGAAGACGATGACAGCTTGGTGCCTCTCCAACTTTAATATGGGTATGCCTCTCTTGGGGATCTTGTTAAATGCAGGCTGGTATTCAGTAGTTCTGGGTGGGGCCTGGATTCTGTGCTTCTAACAAGCTCCTAGGTGAGGGTGACGCTGAGGGCAAGGGTTTGGCACCTGTGTTTCTCCCTTTCTGGAAGAGCAGGATGTCTGCCCCACCCCCACCCCGAGAGGAGAAAACATCCGCAATGTGACTACTAGGAACCAGCTTCCCTCACATGCAAGGGTCCTGTACCACTGCTCCCAACCATTCCGTCTGAGGCGCAGCAAGCCAAAACACTGAAATGCTGAGGTTTGCAGCAAAGAGGAGGTTTATTCACAGGGCAGCCAAGCGAGGACGTGACGTGACAATAGGTCTCAAATCCGCCTCCCCAAAGGCAAGGGGCTTTGGGTATCTGTGGGATAAAGAATAAAGAAGCAGGGCAGTATGAGGCATGGGGAGCATGAGGAAAGGTGATTGGAAAAACGTGTGCTCATCATTGTTCTGAGCTGGCCTAACTAGGCTACAGGCCTCAGCACATTCTCAGGCTGGAGTTTTCGGCCCTCTGATGGCAGGAGGTCAAAAGGCACTTGCCCGGGTGGAAGATCGGTGGTCCTCTCCACTCTAAACCAGCTCAGCCTAACCAGGCACAGCTGATTCCAAGTTCCTGGAGGATCACGGGGCAAACATCTTATTGCTTATGCTACATGCTACTTGGAGGACGTGCAGGTGTTCAAGCTACCTTGATGAGTGAAGACCGGGATTTGACTAATCATGACACCTTGTTTCACCTCCAGGCGAGCAGAAGAGAGCTGTAGGCTGAGTCTGGCTCCTAGCACCTGGAATTGGAGGCAGGTGGTTTAAAAATGGGCTTTCCCACCCTCTGTGTGATATAAGGTAGATAGATTATTGAACCTTCCTGTGCCTGTTTCTCCACAAGCAGCATGGGGACACTCAGAGTCCCTCTCTTGGGGGCTGTTATGGGGGTTCAGTGAGATATAGATGCATGCACGGGCACACGGGAGACACCCAGTGTGTGTTCCCTTCGTGCTTATTTTTATTAGGACACCAGTATTGTTAGAACATTTCTGGTTTGGACAACAAATTAGATAGGTGGTCATTGCTATAGTTTATGCGAGAGCAATTCACATTGCCATTTGCAAAAAAGTAGTTGGTTGTCCAGTGGGGATTATAAACATCCGTTTAACATGAGCTACTGAACAGATAGTTCACACAGTAAGTACTTTATTTAAAATCAATTCTCTTTGTTTTCTTAAGCAATTGTTAACCCCCAATTTCGTGAGTACTACCAAGTAAGTCACTTGAAAATCATCTAGAGCAATCTATTTCACTTAGCAAGCCTAAAGCTATAGTTCAACCATTTTATTGACTGTTCTATGACAAAAATTACTCTAAACAGCTATTCCCTGGATAAGTAATCAGCTAAAGCTAGTTTGACTGACTAAATCGATTTACTGAGTTAATAAGCCAGTTGTTTTAGAATAGGTCGAATTCATATTTCTCATCCATTCTGCATTAAACTGTTTCCCATTCGTACATACCCACATTCCTACTTCTGTGCTGTAGGGCTTGGCTGAACTACACCTGCCTTCAGTGAAACTTTTCTCTCCTGCACAATTGGAGATAATTTTAGTCTCGTGACTCCCACGGGGTTACCTCTGTTGTGACACTTGACTCTTTGGTGGCATATTTTATTTGAAAAAGCCTTCCGTTACTCCGGGCACGTCAAACAGTAAATGCTTTCTCTTCGTAAACCTGCATAACAATTTTCTGAACTCTTCTGCTCTGGGCAAGATTCATCAGTACACCAGGCAAACATAGTGAAAGAGGAGACAGTACTTGTGTTGCATTCAATTGGGTCTTGATACCTAAGTGTGACTCTTAACCAAGGATTATGCAGTAGTTAAGGACACAGATTCAAGTTGTTTAGGGTGTGTCCTAAAGTGTCAGTGGCAGAATTTAAGTCTCTACTCTGGAAATTGTAGACCTGAGACAAACTACTTCCCTAAACGTCATTTCCTACGTCTGAGAAAGATAATAGTATCTACCTTGTCGTAGACTGAATAATACCATTGCCCCCAAATGTCCACATTCTACTCTCCAGAACCTGTGAATGTGACCTTAAATGGCAGAAGGCACTTTGCCAGTGGGATGAAAGTAATGGTTCTCAGATGGGAAGATTCTCCTGGACTACCTGGATGGGCCCAAATATAACCACTGGTGTTCTCGTAAGAGAGAGGCAGAGGGAATTTGTACTCCAAAGAGAATGTGATGACGAAGTTGGGGTTGCATTGATGTGGCCAGAAGTGAAGGAATGCTGGCGAGGAAACAAACAGATTCTCGCTTAGAGCCTCTAGAAGGAGGATGGATGGCCCTGTCGACTTCTGGTTTCAGCCCAGGGAAACTGGTTTTGGACCTCTGTCTTGCAGAACCATAAGAAAATAAGTGTGTTGTGTTAGAAGCAAGCACATTTGTAGTCATTTGTTACAGCAGCCATAGGGAACTAATGCCTACCTCATAGGAAGTAGTTCTCCAATTAAAATGTGTGACTGGAAACACACTTAGTGGCATGTGTGACACACACTAGTTATGCTACCGTAGGTCGTTCTTGGAAACTGAAGCCTTGGTTTTGAGAGATCATCAAAACCAGTACAATGGTTGCCATGTTTCTCCTTGTTCAGCCTGGTGACCAACCCGGTAGAGAGAGCTCCATCCTTTCCCACAGGACCCCAACTGTGGGTACGTAGAGGGAAGCGGTTATGTCTCCCTTAAGGCACCTTTTTCTTTTCCTTTCTACTTTTGTCTTCATTAATCTTCATCCAACTGACCTTTCTAAATTTTACAGAAAACAAAACCATTTCTCCATGGATTCAGATACTACCCCAAGTTAATATTCCAACCAAGTTCTTGTTCTTCCGGGTCTCATCACCAGAAATTGCTGAGCCTAACTCTACTCTAGTTTCTAGGATCACTCATTTTCTCATTTCTCCCTTCTCCTCTTAGTTCAGAGTCTTGTCAATTTAGTTCCTTCCCTAACCACAACTTATAGTACGGTGGCACAGCAAAGTGATGAAAGTCTAGACGGTCTGGTTTTAATCCCGGGTTTTGCCACCTACTTACTGTGTGGCATTAGGCAAGCTCTTCAACGTCTCTGGGCCTCAGTTGCCCCCAGAAGAGTGAACATTATGAATATTCCCTACATCTAGGGTTGCCATTATGAGGAATAAGTGAGTTAATATTTGGTAAGCCCTTAGAATAGTACTTGTTATAGTCTAAGCACTACAGTTGTGCTTGTTAATAATAATAAATGAAATTCCAAGCGTATAACTTACTCAACATTCTGTCATAACTTTGAAGTGTTGGTCTATCTGTTGGCTCACGTTGCAGGTAAATGAGTCGAGGCATGGGCTGAGGCATTGCTATCACTGGGTGGTGTGTTCCCAGAACTTGGAACAGCGGTGTGAAATGGGTAATGGTTCTATTGGAGACAGGGCAGACTGGAAAATGACAGCCTGGGAAGGAGGTGTGGTGTCCATAGCTTTGGTGTTAGAGGTGCTGCCTGCTGAAGCACCAGTGCCGGCCTAAGCCATAAATGGGGTGCTGGGGTAAAGAGGAGCAGGATGGAAGATGACAGCGTGGGAAGGAGGTGTGGTGTCCATAGGTTCGGGGTCTGACGGGCTTCCTGCTGAAGCACCGATGCCCGGCAGGGCCGTAAATGGGGTGCTGGGAAAAACAGGAGCAGAATGGAAGATGACAGCGTGTGAAGGTGGTGTGGTGTCCATAGGTTCGGGGTCTGACGTGCTTCCTGCTGAAGCACCGATGCCCGCCAGGGCCGTAAATGGGGTGGTCGGGAAAACAGGAGCAGAACGGAAGATGACAGCGTGTGAAGGTGGTGTGGTGTCCATAGGTTCGGGGTCTGACGGGCTTCCTGCTGAAGCACCGATGCCCGCCAGGGACATAAATGGGGTGGTCGGGAAAACAGGAGCAGAATGGAAGATGACAGCGTGTGAAGGTGGTGTGGTGTCCATAGGTTCGGGGTCTGACGTGCTTCCTGCTGAAGCACCGATGCCCGCCAGGGCCGTAAATGGGGTGGTCGGGAAAACAGGAGCAGAATGGAAGATGACAGCGTGTGAAGGTGGTGTGGTGTCCATAGGTTCGGGGTCTGACGTGCTTCCTGCTGAAGCACCGATGCCCACCAGGGCCGTAAATGGGGTGCTGGGGAAAACAGGAGCAGAATGGAAGAGGACAGCGTGTGAAGGAGGTGTGGTGTCCATAGCTTCCATATTAGAGGTACTGCCTGCCTTATCTGAGAGCAGAGAATGAAAGTGGGAGAGCCTCTTCCTAGATTCTAACTCCTCTGAATTTATAGCACTGGCTCTGCCTGGCTTTATGACATATCCATTGTACGTGTCACAGAGAAAGTGCAGGCGGGGCAGGGGGTGATGCAGGGGTCACATGCAAGCCCAGCTGCTGGCTTAACCCCGGCCCAAAGGCAAAGGGCAGGGCCCCTTCTGGACTTTCTAGTGGCTGGGACTTCTGGCTGTGGGTGGCAGGTGTTTGGCACCAGATGGGCCACCATGCGGAGACTGTTGGGGACTGTGGAAGCCTCCTCCAGAGCTCACCCTGCCTGGCGACTGGCTCTGCAGGCCCCTCAGCCCTGCGTATGTATCGGCCAGGCCTTCCCCACCACGGGGCCCAGAGGCCAGAGCCTGCTCAGACCTGAGGGCAGGAGGCAGCCAGAGCTTACCAGGGTGTGGGCCACCTCGTCCGCAGACCTCCCCAGCTCTTCTGCGAGACCTGGAGACAGGATCGCCTTCTCCAGGGCTGCTCAGCTGCCAGCATCACCATGAGCCAGGTGGCCAAGGTTTCTGAGCAGGAGATGCAGAGCCCTGATCCGACTGGATGCTGCAGCCCACGATGTCCCTTCCTGGCAGATAGGTTCTTTCTTCACTTCTGTTTTGAAATTTGGTAAAAGAACATTTAAACCTTGGCCTGTCCTTCAGGGTATATAGATGGTAGTGGCTTAGCCGGGATTCGATCCAAGCCTGTGTGATTCCAGAGCTTGTGCTCTGGACTGTGGTGCCTCCTTATCGTATATGCTTCATGTGTTACTTGTTTTTCTTTTTTTCTTGTAGTCCTTATGGTACTTAGCCCTAAGTGCCATACCTGTAACGAACAGCTACACTGCCCTGTAGGAGGTCTTCTTTTGTTCAACGCATGAATTGGTCATCCACCACACTGTGTTCTAATCTCAGAAGATACAGGTCAGGGAGCACCAGTTGTCAGCATGGCACCATTCCATATTTCTAACTGAGGCTTGAAGCCCGTATTTTCCCTTTGTCTAGTTTGAAGGATCCAGATATGTAAAGATGATATTCTAGATAAATCATGGTCTATCCTGAAAGAAATTCACCAGTGAATTGTTCCATATGGATTAGAAGCCAGCTTCTCTGGCCTTCCTGGATTATATCCAGTAAGGCGTCTCATTCATGTCTAGAAAGCAAATATATCATTTATTGCAACTTCAGCGTGGAGCGATGTATTGGTATAAAGTACGATCAACACAATTTGGTCATTGTGAGTATGACAGCTGGGTCCACTCTTTACTACCCATATGTAACTCTAGGGATTCTTATGCCCAAGAGAGGAGACGTACTCTTGGCTGTCTAGGACAAGGGAAGCATGTGTTGTTATTCAGGAGCTGGAAGCTTCAGCATGACAGGTAGGAATTGAACAATCCTGGTCTACACATCACTTGACCTTGCTTAAAACTTGTTTCTTTGGCTTGCTTCATTGGAGTGTTTTCTCCCTCCTGGGGCTGACATTGTCTGTTATGTATCACGCATGTGACATGTAGAAGTTTCAGAACCCAAAATCATATAGATCAGTAAAAATGTATATATATATATAAACCTATTGAAACTCATACTGGGCATAATTCATATATTCCAAAATCAGTTTGACCCTCTGCTCTTGAGATTCTTTTTATGGTATGTCCCAGCAAATCTGGGCTTCCATCCCCAATAAATTTTGGGGTTGGAGGACACAAAAGCTTTTGCTCAGACCTAAATTCTGTCTGAAAACAAGGGAAATATTATAAGCCCTTTGTAACCTCTCCAAGAGCAGAAATGATTTACAGCTGTGGCATTGAACCATAATTCCTCGATCTCATTTGAGAAGAGTCCAGTTAGAAACAGTGTCTTGATTTTTGTTTCTTTTGTTTCTTCCCTGTTTTCTTGTCTTGCTTACCAACAATCCATTGTAATTCATGAGTTAGTATGGCAGCAGGCTGAGTGTTCCCTGGAGCTCATTAAATGAAGTGTTTTTCCTAAAATGACGTTTGTCTCCTTGTTTTCAGCCCCTCTTCTTTCCTCTGCCCTTTACTATAACCAGAGCTCAGCAAAAGCTGAGTGACTTTGTGCAGACCTTACTTAGGCTCAGCCTTTTTTTCTTCATTATTTTATTCATGGCTCCTCCATTTCATTGCTTGCCTTCTCGACATGTGTTGAAATCTTTCTGTGGTTGATGACTTCCAGAATATCTTGGCTTTTATTGGTTGATTAATTTTGGTATTTCTACAGTTTTATTTAGATATGGTTTCAGGAGGAACAGAAAGTAAATATATTTCCTAGTCTGCCATCTTGAGCTGAAAATCCCTGTGGATTTTAGCATCCAATGTTCCCATGGGAAAACACCCAACCATGGCCTTAATAGATGTAACACTCAAGATTTCAGCTTTTGTTGAGCAATCACTAAGGATTTCATATGTGGTCATTTCTAATGGGGAAATAATAACTATCTCATGACGTTGATTTGAGGATTAAATTAGATAATGAACATGAAAATGCTTTCTAAGATTTAAAAATCAGTCAAAATGTTTTTTGTTATTATTTGATTTGTTGCTATTTCAACTTCACTTGACAGTTGTTTATGACCTTGCGTATGTGAGAAAATGTCCTCTGGGTTATTTTTCTGAAAACCAGAATGTATTTTTCAATAGCTCAATGGAACTGGCATCATTTGTGAAGGTTAAGGGTGAAGGGGTAAATGTTTCTTGACACCTATCACTTTACAGTGTTTTCAGGAACTAACTGACTCATGTATTCCTCTTCCAAATTTGGTTGAGGACCTCCTACCAGCCACATGCTTTACGTCAGGTGTTGGAAAGCATTTTCTGGATTTGAAATATCTTAGGCTTTGTGGGCCATATACAGTTTCTGTAGCTTCTCCTCCTCTTTCCTCTTCAACAAGCTTTCTAAACGTGAGAACCATTATTAGCTCACAGTCCCACAGATCCAGGCTGAGAGCCTGATTTGATTCGTGGCCATTATTTGCCAATTGCTGCTCTGCGTGTTCACTGAGGAGGGGGACCATGTTTGAGTAATCATTTCTTTGAATCAACTGTTGGTCTTCTGGGGCTTGTCCTTGCTCTCCTACAGTCTCTAATCAGCGTGGCATCCAGAGAGATCTTGTTAAAACATAAGTCAGATCATGTCACTCAAATTTCTTCAGTGGCTTCTTCACAGAAAATGCAAAGTCCTCAGAGTGCCTCCACAGACCTAGAAATCTGGGCCTCTGTTTCCTCTCTGACTGTTTCGTTCTCCTCTCCAATTTGCTCGCTCTGTTTTCCACACGCTGACATCCTTTCTGCTCCTTGGATACTCCAAACCTACTCTTGCCTCATTGACTTTCTGCCGCACGCCAGCCGCAGAAAGAGGATTTCACCGCCCAGGGTCAGAAGGGAAGGGGTGAGGACCTGAAGTAGCACTGACGAATGGGGTCAGAAGCCCATGGGGTCAGAAGGCTGCAATGAGAAGCCTACTCACCACAACAAAGAATAGACCCCCGCTCGCCGAAACTAGAGAAAGCTCGCATACAGCAATGAAGACCCAATGCAGCCAAAAATAAATAAATAAAACATAAAGTATAGAATCTTAAAAAAGCAACAAAAAAATCGATAAAGAATATTACGAGAATAGAATCACAGGCCAGTTTCTCCTTTGAACATGCATGCAAAATGTGTAAAGAGAAGCACAAACTGTATCCATGGTATGTAAAACAATCATATATCAGAATCAAAGTAGCTTTATTCTGGCAATGCAAGGTTGCTTTAATGTCCAAACATGAAAGTGATCCCAGGAATGAATTAGAGTGGGGAAAGAAGTCATTTAAAACTGAAATCTTGGGACTTCCCTGGTGGTCCAGTATTTAGAACATGAAGCTTTCACTGCTGGGGCCCTGGGGTCCAATCCCAGGTCAGGGAACTAAGATCCTGCAAGACATGAGGCAGGGCCCCGAAAAAAACAAAGAAAGGAAAGAAAGAAGTCTTAACCAGGAGACGCACAAGATCGAATAAACATAACAGATAACACCTTATGAAAAGTAGGTGAAGATTATGGAATATTCTAAAATTTAAAACAAAAAGAAAGTTTTAAAGATTCAAAAGGATGTGACAAATATTGTACATAGGCAAAAATGAAATGAAATAAAACATACAAATGATGGGAACCCAAAATTCCAGATGCCCAAGTCCTGTCTCTGAAGAGTCTCATTCAATGGGTTCAGGATTTCCTCTATATTTAAAAACCTGCAGGTGATTCTGGTATGATTCACAGACACAATGTAAAGCTTCTCTTTTACAGGAAAGAATGCCAGATTATTTTGTTATCTTATAGTTATACTAACAGGTTGTACTATTGACGGATAAGTCTGCTGTCAAAATGCACCCCCACTAGGGGTAAAAAAGGAACTAGTAGTCTCTACTGCTACTTGGTGGCAGCATGCATGTATTGCAAGGGCAATTATTGTAGCAGTCCAAATTAGTGGAACATTTTAGAATTGGAAGACTATATACAGATCATCTAGTCAAGGTTCCAACTATTAAAGTTGTGAAAACTAAGGCCCATATAAATGACATGATTTATCTCCAAAGAGCATTAGTGAAAGTATGAAATAAAAAATATCTCTGAACTTTTAATTTAGTGCCGTTTTTATTAATCTCAAGTATTAGCTTAAACTTGAGTGTGCTCACGTTTACTGGTTGCGTGCCTTTTAGTAAGTTACTAAAACACTTTTCTTAAAAATAGACGTATTTATTTATTTATCTTTGGCTGCCTAGGCTCTTCGTTGCTGTGCGCGGGCTTTCTCTAGTTGCGGTGAGCGGGGGCTACTCTTTGTTGCAGTACGTGGGCTTCTCATTGTGGTGGCTTCTCGTTGTTGCTGAGCACGGGGTCTAGGTGCGTGGGCTTCAGTAGCTGTGGTTCACGGGCTCTAGCACGCAGGCTCAGTAGTTGTGGCACATGGTCTTAGTTGCTCCGTGGCATGTGGGATCTTCCCGGACCAGGGCTCAAACGTGTGTCCCGTGCACTGGCAGGTGGATCCTTAACCACCGCGCCAACAGGGAAGCCCTACTAATACACTTTTAACTTTGCTTTTCACGTATGTAAAACGGTGAGCCTTGACTGATATAGAATATGAGATAACCCAGCACTGTTCTTAACACATATATGTAGTTAAAATTTTTTGGCTCTCATCCCACTTAAACAGCCTCTATCCCCTTAATAATGAATGTGTCTTTCAGCTAGCAGAGCGCCCCAGAGCTGACCACATTCTGGCAAGAGATATAGGATTCTTTTTCTTACTGGGGGTTCTTTATACCTGATATTTGAAGCGCACTTAAACTTGAACAACTCTTGTTTATACTGTATTAATGGATTTGATGGATGAATTTTAGAAAGTAATATGCAGGAATTGAGCTGCCTTACTCTCAAGAAATATAATTCGATAGTGGTGGCTAGAACGATAAACAGTGTTTGGACAGGGAGTCCATATTGGATGTGAACTTCCTGTACTCCCATTCGTCTATTAAGAATAAATGGAATCCTTTCAAAATGTGTTCTAAAGGGCAGTTATTTCTTTCTGCCTCATTTAAGTTACCTGCAAGAAAAAGACAATCTCCTGCATCCTTGTTTAATAGGCTTTTAACATAAAGCAGATAATTTTTTGCAACATTTCCCAAACTTTTCGTTATCCAATTGGCTGAGGCTTCTCAACGATTATCATTTCACAACAATATCTCCATCTTCAGCTTCTTTCAATGAATTGGCCTAATAGATGTGCCATTAAAACAGAGCTTCACTCTCAACGTAGTTTTAATTTTGTATTCAAAGGGTATGAAGGATTCAGCCATAACAGTGAGTGGATTTCTGATACATGCTACATGATGGATGCAACTAATTGAAAGGAGTCAGGCATGAAAGGCTACATATTGTATGGTTCCATTTATATGAAATGTCCAGCAGTGGCAAATCCATACACACAGAAAAGATTCTACATTAGTGGTTGCCAGGGGTTTGGAAGAGAGGGAAATAGGGAATGACTCCTTAAAATGGGTGTAGGTTTCCTCTTGGTTGATGAAAATGTTTTGCAGCTAGGCAGTGGTGATAGTTGCACAACATTGTGACAGTAGTAAATTCCACTGAATGGTACGGTGAATTGTAAAATGATCCAAATGGTGGATTTTGTGTTATGTTCCTTTTACTACAATAAAAAGGAGAAAGAATTCGGGAAAGACTTAGAGTTTGGGCAACTAAGGTGAACTGGTCAAGAAAAAGACAGCTCTATTGTTCAGTTTTCTCTCAGCTCTCCCAGTGCATTAATCCTCAGCCAAAAGTAGCCTGAACTTGTAGATGATAGTCATTCAACACAGTCCAGGGAAAAGTAAATAAAATAAAACCCAACTCTTCTTCTTTAGCACATGTAGGAAAGGTTAGCTTGCTGCTCAGCCACGTGGACATTCATGAAGACGTTTCACTTTAGGTGTCCTCTACTTCAGTACTTTACTCACTTGAGCTCATTCGCACATGTAGGCAACAGCATTCCTTAATTCGATGGAATCTGCAGCACTGGTTGTGATCGGTCTCATGGAAAGAAAAGGAAAGGTGGCGCGGAAGCCAAGGGAAGAGATTCTCAAGACAGAGACGTTGTTTAAGATCTGACTCGGCTTGGCGGTCACAAAGATAAGGATTGAGAAGTAGTGCCCTGGACTTGTCAACGGAGAAATCATTGGGGGCTTCAAGGAGATCAGTTTCACGAGAGTAGTGGGGCAGAAACCAGACCGCAGTGTGGATGGGAGGGGAGAAATAGGGGGCAAGTCAAGAAATTGATGGCAAAGGGAAAGAAGGGAGGGGTGGATAGGAGGACAGGAGAATGGAATGGAGGAGAGCATTTCCTTGTGGCTCTTTAATATGGCTGGGAGGGGCCAACAGAGAAGGAGAGCGTGAAGATGTAGGAAGAGGGGGTGGCATCCCGAGCCCAAGGAGGACTGGCCCCTGTCTTCAGCTCCCACCAGCTGGATGTTCCCTCCCTCTAGCTTTCCACGTAGGCTGTGGAAGTTGCCCCTTGCCTCCTTGGATCAGCCACCCTTGATTCGTTCGTCCTTTTCTTATTTCTCAGCACATCTGGGTCATACGTTATGTGAAGACAAACAAATCACCACGGATGCTTAATTTTCTTGAAAAATCCCCAGGCAGGTACCATTTTGGAGACCTACATATTGTGCCTCAGCAAGCCAAAGTAGCCCATATTTCCTCTCTCATTGGGAGAGATTGCTGTTTCTTGGAGAACCTGATGAAGAGGGTGACTCGCACTTAGGAATAACGTTGCTTGAAAAGTGCAAAAGGTGAGGTAGTTTGGCTCTGAGGGGCCTCTGAGGCCTGAGACTTCCTGAGAGATGGCAGACTCACAGCTCCCATTTCCCTCTGACCCTGGGCTATGAGCTCATCAAATGAGATGGTAAATAAAGTCACTGACATGGTTTAAAGGATAATTTAGTTCTCTCTTGTTCACTCAAGCAAATTGAATGGGATTTGCATACAACATATGGATGAAATATCCATACGATGGGGCTTGACCATATCCTCATGGTTCCCCTTCCCTTTTCTACATCTGGCCCCTTTAGCTCTGCAGACTTAACCCCACACCATCAGTCCACCCAGTCGGTCCGCTGAACGTCTTTTCCTCCTTCGCATCTGGTCGTTGTCGTCACCTTGTTCTCCACTACCGCCTCCTGCGGTAGCTGTTAGGTCCAGGGAGGTTGGTTCACTGTGAGCAAGTAACTGTCAACTCCATGGACAGGTGGAAGTGACTTGGCAGCCGGGATTTGCCCATCCTGAGTTCATTATACCCATGAGGGTCAAGGAGAATGGGGATGCAGCTGGTCTGCAGAGCCCCGGCAGTTCTGAGACACATGCTCCTGGATCCACACGTTGCTCCATACCCAGCCTTGCCTTGCTTTGTTCTCTGTCTTGACTCCAGCCAGGTTTCTGCTCTCCTTGTCCCTTTGGGGAGGGAGGCCAGTACCAGCCCAGGTGTAGTCCCCCAAAGCTTCCTACTTCCAAGCGTTACGTAGGCTTGTACATCCCCTTGCTTGGGTTGCCCTGGCATTCGTGCCAACAAGTTGAGTGGTTTATGCCCTAGGCTCTCTCTTCTGGCAAGAATGTGCCTGAAAATCTCCATCTCTGGTTTGGTGACCCCCAAAAATTCCCAGTCAGTTTTGGTGAGGGGACACTTGGTGACAGTGTTGTCTTTCGAAATGAGTAGTTCCGTTACCGACAATACTTTGCTCCCCATACATTATTTATAAGGTTTCCCTGTTTGTATGTGCAAACTATTTGTGTGTATATTTGGAGAAATACATTGTACAGCCCTCTTTTTTATTTCTTCCACACACCCTAGAGATGTCATAGAGGCAGTAAATATGTCCAACTTTTTGAGAAATTGGAACAATCAAGACTTACCTGTATGGAATGCTGTTAATGATGTCAATTCCTGCGACAGTACCTTTCATCTGACACACTTAGGGACTGTTAACAGATTAAAAGCAGTAAGAGACACGGATAGAGAGAATTTTCATTATCTTGTGCTCTGAAATCTTGGATTTTCATTGGTTTCAATGGGCCTGAAATTGTATTTTCTTTAGTAGGGACATAGAAGCCTCTAGCGGTATTCTTAATAAAGCAAGGTGAGTTATAAGCAATCATCTGATGGAGGGTAAATGTACCACAGTCCAGTTTAAGAAAAATACAATATAAAAGTCTTACCATGGTAGAAAATCTTTATATGATCTTTTGAAAAAACAAAGCTTCAAGAAACATAAAGACATGACACCATATTCAGTTTAAAGTCAGTGACTTGTAAGCAAGGCAAAGCAAAGACAGTCTGATTAAGACCGTTGCATTGTTCTGGCATTTTTTAGGTCTCACCCATTTCTGTGGCCTTTTTAGAACCTAAGCTTCTAGGGCACAGAGAACTTCATCTTGACGTAGGGCTGAGCAAATGCACGGAGCATTTCTCAATAAGTAGGCATTAAATTCTTAGTCCAGAAGGAGCCTTGAGATGCCCTCTCTTTACTCCTTGGTAGAACTGTTTTAACCATCCCCTGAAAACAGATTTTTTTCTTTAAATCTCAAAATTCAGAGATTCCACAATCAGAAGTTACTTCTCATTATTGCCTTGTGGTCTGCTGTGGGCATCTGTCGAATGGTGTGAACTCTGCGTGGGGAGCCTGGCCTACCCTCCAGGCCCACGGTTTGGGCTGTGGTGGTGCCATGCTGTGCTCAGGGGCCTTCTTTTTTGGAAGTCTGGGCTCCAGTGAGCCTTGGTCGTGTTCTTTTATGGAACCTTGGGTGCTAGACCACTCTGACCCTCAGTCTCATTTGCAGGTTCTGGGGAGGATTAAATGAGCTCATGGGATATCCAGGTGACTGAGGCAGAGTCGGCTCGGGATGAATCTTTGCTTCGTTTTCATTAGCTGCGGAGAAGACGATGACAGCTTGGTGCCTCTCCAACTTTAATATGGGTATGCCTCTCTTGGGGATCTTGTTAAATGCAGGCTGGTATTCAGTAGTTCTGGGTGGGGCCTGGATTCTGTGCTTCTAACAAGCTCCTAGGTGAGGGTGACGCTGAGGGCAAGGGTTTGGCACCTGTGTTTCTCCCTTTCTGGAAGAGCAGGATGTCTGCCCCACCCCCACCCCGAGAGGAGAAAACATCCGCAATGTGACTACTAGGAACCAGCTTCCCTCACATGCAAGGGTCCTGTACCACTGCTCCCAACCATTCCGTCTGAGGCGCAGCAAGCCAAAACACTGAAATGCTGAGGTTTGCAGCAAAGAGGAGGTTTATTCACAGGGCAGCCAAGCGAGGACGTGACGTGACAATAGGTCTCAAATCCGCCTCCCCAAAGGCAAGGGGCTTTGGGTATCTGTGGGATAAAGAATAAAGAAGCAGGGCAGTATGAGGCATGGGGAGCATGAGGAAAGGTGATTGGAAAAACGTGTGCTCATCATTGTTCTGAGCTGGCCTAACTAGGCTACAGGCCTCAGCACATTCTCAGGCTGGAGTTTTCAGCCCTCTGATGGCAGGAGGTCAAAAGGCACTTGCCCGGGTGGAAGATCGGTGGTCCTCTCCACTCTAAACCAGCTCAGCCTAACCAGGCACAGCTGATTCCAAGTTCCTGGAGGATCACGGGGCAAACATCTTATTGCTTATGCTACATGCTACTTGGAGGACGTGCAGGTGTTCAAGCTACCTTGATGAGTGAAGACCGGGATTTGACTAATCATGACACCTTGTTTCACCTCCAGGCGAGCAGAAGAGAGCTGTAGGCTGAGTCTGGCTCCTAGCACCTGGAATTGGAGGCAGGTGGTTTAAAAATGGGCTTTCCCACCCTCTGTGTGATATAAGGTAGATAGATTATTGAACCTTCCTGTGCCTGTTTCTCCACAAGCAGCATGGGGACACTCAGAGTCCCTCTCTTGGGGGCTGTTATGGGGGTTCAGTGAGATATAGATGCATGCACGGGCACACGGGAGACACCCAGTGTGTGTTCCCTTCGTGCTTATTTTTATTAGGACACCAGTATTGTTAGAACATTTCTGGTTTGGACAACAAATTAGATAGGTGGTCATTGCTATAGTTTATGCGAGAGCAATTCACATTGCCATTTGCAAAAAAGTAGTTGGTTGTCCAGTGGGGATTATAAACATCCGTTTAACATGAGCTACTGAACAGATAGTTCACACAGTAAGTACTTTATTTAAAATCAATTCTCTTTGTTTTCTTAAGCAATTGTTAACCCCCAATTTCGTGAGTACTACCAAGTAAGTCACTTGAAAATCATCTAGAGCAATCTATTTCACTTAGCAAGCCTAAAGCTATAGTTCAACCATTTTATTGACTGTTCTATGACAAAAATTACTCTAAACAGCTATTCCCTGGATAAGTAATCAGCTAAAGCTAGTTTGACTGACTAAATCGATTTACTGAGTTAATAAGCCAGTTGTTTTAGAATAGGTCGAATTCATATTTCTCATCCATTCTGCATTAAACTGTTTCCCATTCGTACATACCCACATTCCTACTTCTGTGCTGTAGGGCTTGGCTGAACTACACCTGCCTTCAGTGAAACTTTTCTCTCCTGCACAATTGGAGATAATTTTAGTCTCGTGACTCCCACGGGGTTACCTCTGTTGTGACACTTGACTCTTTGGTGGCATATTTTATTTGAAAAAGCCTTCCGTTACTCCGGGCACGTCAAACAGTAAATGCTTTCTCTTCGTAAACCTGCATAACAATTTTCTGAACTCTTCTGCTCTGGGCAAGATTCATCAGTACACCAGGCAAACATAGTGAAAGAGGAGACAGTACTTGTGTTGCATTCAATTGGGTCTTGATACCTAAGTGTGACTCTTAACCAAGGATTATGCAGTAGTTAAGGACACAGATTCAAGTTGTTTAGGGTGTGTCCTAAAGTGTCAGTGGCAGAATTTAAGTCTCTACTCTGGAAATTGTAGACCTGAGACAAACTACTTCCCTAAACGTCATTTCCTACGTCTGAGAAAGATAATAGTATCTACCTTGTCGTAGACTGAATAATACCATTGCCCCCAAATGTCCACATTCTACTCTCCAGAACCTGTGAATGTGACCTTAAATGGCAGAAGGCACTTTGCCAGTGGGATGAAAGTAATGGTTCTCAGATGGGAAGATTCTCCTGGACTACCTGGATGGGCCCAAATATAACCACTGGTGTTCTCGTAAGAGAGAGGCAGAGGGAATTTGTACTCCAAAGAGAATGTGATGACGAAGTTGGGGTTGCATTGATGTGGCCAGAAGTGAAGGAATGCTGGCGAGGAAACAAACAGATTCTCGCTTAGAGCCTCTAGAAGGAGGATGGATGGCCCTGTCGACTTCTGGTTTCAGCCCAGGGAAACTGGTTTTGGACCTCTGTCTTGCAGAACCATAAGAAAATAAGTGTGTTGTGTTAGAAGCAAGCACATTTGTAGTCATTTGTTACAGCAGCCATAGGGAACTAATGCCTACCTCATAGGAAGTAGTTCTCCAATTAAAATGTGTGACTGGAAACACACTTAGTGGCATGTGTGACACACACTAGTTATGCTACCGTAGGTCGTTCTTGGAAACTGAAGCCTTGGTTTTGAGAGATCATCAAAACCAGTACAATGGTTGCCATGTTTCTCCTTGTTCAGCCTGGTGACCAACCCGGTAGAGAGAGCTCCATCCTTTCCCACAGGACCCCAACTGTGGGTACGTAGAGGGAAGCGGTTATGTCTCCCTTAAGGCACCTTTTTCTTTTCCTTTCTACTTTTGTCTTCATTAATCTTCATCCAACTGACCTTTCTAAATTTTACAGAAAACAAAACCATTTCTCCATGGATTCAGATACTACCCCAAGTTAATATTCCAACCAAGTTCTTGTTCTTCCGGGTCTCATCACCAGAAATTGCTGAGCCTAACTCTACTCTAGTTTCTAGGATCACTCATTTTCTCATTTCTCCCTTCTCCTCTTAGTTCAGAGTCTTGTCAATTTAGTTCCTTCCCTAACCACAACTTATAGTACGGTGGCACAGCAAAGTGATGAAAGTCTAGACGGTCTGGTTTTAATCCCGGGTTTTGCCACCTACTTACTGTGTGGCATTAGGCAAGCTCTTCAACGTCTCTGGGCCTCAGTTGCCCCCAGAAGAGTGAACATTATGAATATTCCCTACATCTAGGGTTGCCATTATGAGGAATAAGTGAGTTAATATTTGGTAAGCCCTTAGAATAGTACTTGTTATAGTCTAAGCACTACAGTTGTGCTTGTTAATAATAATAAATGAAATTCCAAGCGTATAACTTACTCAACATTCTGTCATAACTTTGAAGTGTTGGTCTATCTGTTGGCTCACGTTGCAGGTAAATGAGTCGAGGCATGGGCTGAGGCATTGCTATCACTGGGTGGTGTGTTCCCAGAACTTGGAACAGCGGTGTGAAATGGGTAGTGGTTCTATTGGAGACAGGGCAGACTGGAAAATGACAGCCTGGGAAGGAGGTGTGGTGTCCATAGCTTTGGTGTTAGAGGTGCTGCCTGCTGAAGCACCAGTGCCGGCCTAAGCCATAAATGGGGTGCTGGGGTAAAGAGGAGCAGGATGGAAGATGACAGCGTGGGAAGGAGGTGTGGTGTCCATAGGTTCGGGGTCTGACGGGCTTCCTGCTGAAGCACCGATGCCCGGCAGGGCCGTAAATGGGGTGCTGGGAAAAACAGGAGCAGAATGGAAGATGACAGCGTGTGAAGGTGGTGTGGTGTCCATAGGTTCGGGGTCTGACGTGCTTCCTGCTGAAGCACCGATGCCCGCCAGGGCCGTAAATGGGGTGGTCGGGAAAACAGGAGCAGAACGGAAGATGACAGCGTGTGAAGGTGGTGTGGTGTCCATAGGTTCGGGGTCTGACGGGCTTCCTGCTGAAGCACCGATGCCCGCCAGGGACATAAATGGGGTGGTCGGGAAAACAGGAGCAGAATGGAAGATGACAGCGTGTGAAGGTGGTGTGGTGTCCATAGGTTCGGGGTCTGACGTGCTTCCTGCTGAAGCACCGATGCCCGCCAGGGCCGTAAATGGGGTGGTCGGGAAAACAGGAGCAGAATGGAAGATGACAGCGTGTGAAGGTGGTGTGGTGTCCATAGGTTCGGGGTCTGACGTGCTTCCTGCTGAAGCACCGATGCCCACCAGGGCCGTAAATGGGGTGCTGGGGAAAACAGGAGCAGAATGGAAGAGGACAGCGTGTGAAGGAGGTGTGGTGTCCATAGCTTCCATATTAGAGGTACTGCCTGCCTTATCTGAGAGCAGAGAATGAAAGTGGGAGAGCCTCTTCCTAGATTCTAACTCCTCTGAATTTATAGCACTGGCTCTGCCTGGCTTTATGACATATCCATTGTACGTGTCACAGAGAAAGTGCAGGCGGGGCAGGGGGTGATGCAGGGGTCACATGCAAGCCCAGCTGCTGGCTTAACCCCGGCCCAAAGGCAAAGGGCAGGGCCCCTTCTGGACTTTCTAGTGGCTGGGACTTCTGGCTGTGGGTGGCAGGTGTTTGGCACCAGATGGGCCACCATGCGGAGACTGTTGGGGACTGTGGAAGCCTCCTCCAGAGCTCACCCTGCCTGGCGACTGGCTCTGCAGGCCCCTCAGCCCTGCGTATGTATCGGCCAGGCCTTCCCCACCACGGGGCCCAGAGGCCAGAGCCTGCTCAGACCTGAGGGCAGGAGGCAGCCAGAGCTTACCAGGGTGTGGGCCACCTCGTCCGCAGACCTCCCCAGCTCTTCTGCGAGACCTGGAGACAGGATCGCCTTCTCCAGGGCTGCTCAGCTGCCAGCATCACCATGAGCCAGGTGGCCAAGGTTTCTGAGCAGGAGATGCAGAGCCCTGATCCGACTGGATGCTGCAGCCCACGATGTCCCTTCCTGGCAGATAGGTTCTTTCTTCACTTCTGTTTTGAAATTTGGTAAAAGAACATTTAAACCTTGGCCTGTCCTTCAGGGTATATAGATGGTAGTGGCTTAGCCGGGATTCGATCCAAGCCTGTGTGATTCCAGAGCTTGTGCTCTGGACTGTGGTGCCTCCTTATCGTATATGCTTCATGTGTTACTTGTTTTTCTTTTTTTCTTGTAGTCCTTATGGTACTTAGCCCTAAGTGCCATACCTGTAACGAACAGCTACACTGCCCTGTAGGAGGTCTTCTTTTGTTCAACGCATGAATTGGTCATCCACCACACTGTGTTCTAATCTCAGAAGATACAGGTCAGGGAGCACCAGTTGTCAGCATGGCACCATTCCATATTTCTAACTGAGGCTTGAAGCCCGTATTTTCCCTTTGTCTAGTTTGAAGGATCCAGATATGTAAAGATGATATTCTAGATAAATCATGGTCTATCCTGAAAGAAATTCACCAGTGAATTGTTCCATATGGATTAGAAGCCAGCTTCTCTGGCCTTCCTGGATTATATCCAGTAAGGCGTCTCATTCATGTCTAGAAAGCAAATATATCATTTATTGCAACTTCAGCGTGGAGCGATGTATTGGTATAAAGTACGATCAACACAATTTGGTCATTGTGAGTATGACAGCTGGGTCCACTCTTTACTACCCATATGTAACTCTAGGGATTCTTATGCCCAAGAGAGGAGACGTACTCTTGGCTGTCTAGGACAAGGGAAGCATGTGTTGTTATTCAGGAGCTGGAAGCTTCAGCATGACAGGTAGGAATTGAACAATCCTGGTCTACACATCACTTGACCTTGCTTAAAACTTGTTTCTTTGGCTTGCTTCATTGGAGTGTTTTCTCCCTCCTGGGGCTGACATTGTCTGTTATGTATCACGCATGTGACATGTAGAAGTTTCAGAACCCAAAATCATATAGATCAGTAAAAATGTATATATATATATAAACCTATTGAAACTCATACTGGGCATAATTCATATATTCCAAAATCAGTTTGACCCTCTGCTCTTGAGATTCTTTTTATGGTATGTCCCAGCAAATCTGGGCTTCCATCCCCAATAAATTTTGGGGTTGGAGGACACAAAAGCTTTTGCTCAGACCTAAATTCTGTCTGAAAACAAGGGAAATATTATAAGCCCTTTGTAACCTCTCCAAGAGCAGAAATGATTTACAGCTGTGGCATTGAACCATAATTCCTCGATCTCATTTGAGAAGAGTCCAGTTAGAAACAGTGTCTTGATTTTTGTTTCTTTTGTTTCTTCCCTGTTTTCTTGTCTTGCTTACCAACAATCCATTGTAATTCATGAGTTAGTATGGCAGCAGGCTGAGTGTTCCCTGGAGCTCATTAAATGAAGTGTTTTTCCTAAAATGACGTTTGTCTCCTTGTTTTCAGCCCCTCTTCTTTCCTCTGCCCTTTACTATAACCAGAGCTCAGCAAAAGCTGAGTGACTTTGTGCAGACCTTACTTAGGCTCAGCCTTTTTTTCTTCATTATTTTATTCATGGCTCCTCCATTTCATTGCTTGCCTTCTCGACATGTGTTGAAATCTTTCTGTGGTTGATGACTTCCAGAATATCTTGGCTTTTATTGGTTGATTAATTTTGGTATTTCTACAGTTTTATTTAGATATGGTTTCAGGAGGAACAGAAAGTAAATATATTTCCTAGTCTGCCATCTTGAGCTGAAAATCCCTGTGGATTTTAGCATCCAATGTTCCCATGGGAAAACACCCAACCATGGCCTTAATAGATGTAACACTCAAGATTTCAGCTTTTGTTGAGCAATCACTAAGGATTTCATATGTGGTCATTTCTAATGGGGAAATAATAACTATCTCATGACGTTGATTTGAGGATTAAATTAGATAATGAACATGAAAATGCTTTCTAAGATTTAAAAATCAGTCAAAATGTTTTTTGTTATTATTTGATTTGTTGCTATTTCAACTTCACTTGACAGTTGTTTATGACCTTGCGTATGTGAGAAAATGTCCTCTGGGTTATTTTTCTGAAAACCAGAATGTATTTTTCAATAGCTCAATGGAACTGGCATCATTTGTGAAGGTTAAGGGTGAAGGGGTAAATGTTTCTTGACACCTATCACTTTACAGTGTTTTCAGGAACTAACTGACTCATGTATTCCTCTTCCAAATTTGGTTGAGGACCTCCTACCAGCCACATGCTTTACGTCAGGTGTTGGAAAGCATTTTCTGGATTTGAAATATCTTAGGCTTTGTGGGCCATATACAGTTTCTGTAGCTTCTCCTCCTCTTTCCTCTTCAACAAGCTTTCTAAACGTGAGAACCATTATTAGCTCACAGTCCCACAGATCCAGGCTGAGAGCCTGATTTGATTCGTGGCCATTATTTGCCAATTGCTGCTCTGCGTGTTCACTGAGGAGGGGGACCATGTTTGAGTAATCATTTCTTTGAATCAACTGTTGGTCTTCTGGGGCTTGTCCTTGCTCTCCTACAGTCTCTAATCAGCGTGGCATCCAGAGAGATCTTGTTAAAACATAAGTCAGATCATGTCACTCAAATTTCTTCAGTGGCTTCTTCACAGAAAATGCAAAGTCCTCAGAGTGCCTCCACAGACCTAGAAATCTGGGCCTCTGTTTCCTCTCTGACTGTTTCGTTCTCCTCTCCAATTTGCTCGCTCTGTTTTCCACACGCTGACATCCTTTCTGCTCCTTGGATACTCCAAACCTACTCTTGCCTCATTGACTTTCTGCCGCACGCCAGCCGCAGAAAGAGGATTTCACCGCCCAGGGTCAGAAGGGAAGGGGTGAGGACCTGAAGTAGCACTGACGAATGGGGTCAGAAGCCCATGGGGTCAGAAGGCTGCAATGAGAAGCCTACTCACCACAACAAAGAATAGACCCCCGCTCGCCGAAACTAGAGAAAGCTCGCATACAGCAATGAAGACCCAATGCAGCCAAAAATAAATAAATAAAACATAAAGTATAGAATCTTAAAAAAGCAACAAAAAAATCGATAAAGAATATTACGAGAATAGAATCACAGGCCAGTTTCTCCTTTGAACATGCATGCAAAATGTGTAAAGAGAAGCACAAACTGTATCCATGGTATGTAAAACAATCATATATCAGAATCAAAGTAGCTTTATTCTGGCAATGCAAGGTTGCTTTAATGTCCAAACATGAAAGTGATCCCAGGAATGAATTAGAGTGGGGAAAGAAGTCATTTAAAACTGAAATCTTGGGACTTCCCTGGTGGTCCAGTATTTAGAACATGAAGCTTTCACTGCTGGGGCCCTGGGGTCCAATCCCAGGTCAGGGAACTAAGATCCTGCAAGACATGAGGCAGGGCCCCGAAAAAAACAAAGAAAGGAAAGAAAGAAGTCTTAACCAGGAGACGCACAAGATCGAATAAACATAACAGATAACACCTTATGAAAAGTAGGTGAAGATTATGGAATATTCTAAAATTTAAAACAAAAAGAAAGTTTTAAAGATTCAAAAGGATGTGACAAATATTGTACATAGGCAAAAATGAAATGAAATAAAACATACAAATGATGGGAACCCAAAATTCCAGATGCCCAAGTCCTGTCTCTGAAGAGTCTCATTCAATGGGTTCAGGATTTCCTCTATATTTAAAAACCTGCAGGTGATTCTGGTATGATTCACAGACACAATGTAAAGCTTCTCTTTTACAGGAAAGAATGCCAGATTATTTTGTTATCTTATAGTTATACTAACAGGTTGTACTATTGACGGATAAGTCTGCTGTCAAAATGCACCCCCACTAGGGGTAAAAAAGGAACTAGTAGTCTCTACTGCTACTTGGTGGCAGCATGCATGTATTGCAAGGGCAATTATTGTAGCAGTCCAAATTAGTGGAACATTTTAGAATTGGAAGACTATATACAGATCATCTAGTCAAGGTTCCAACTATTAAAGTTGTGAAAACTAAGGCCCATATAAATGACATGATTTATCTCCAAAGAGCATTAGTGAAAGTATGAAATAAAAAATATCTCTGAACTTTTAATTTAGTGCCGTTTTTATTAATCTCAAGTATTAGCTTAAACTTGAGTGTGCTCACGTTTACTGGTTGCGTGCCTTTTAGTAAGTTACTAAAACACTTTTCTTAAAAATAGACGTATTTATTTATTTATCTTTGGCTGCCTAGGCTCTTCGTTGCTGTGCGCGGGCTTTCTCTAGTTGCGGTGAGCGGGGGCTACTCTTTGTTGCAGTACGCGGGCTTCTCATTGTGGTGGCTTCTCGTTGTTGCTGAGCACGGGGTCTAGGTGCGTGGGCTTCAGTAGCTGTGGTTCACGGGCTCTAGCACGCAGGCTCAGTAGTTGTGGCACATGGTCTTAGTTGCTCCGTGGCATGTGGGATCTTCCCGGACCAGGGCTCAAACGTGTGTCCCGTGCACTGGCAGGTGGATCCTTAACCACCGCGCCAACAGGGAAGCCCTACTAATACACTTTTAACTTTGCTTTTCACGTATGTAAAACGGTGAGCCTTGACTGATATAGAATATGAGATAACCCAGCACTGTTCTTAACACATATATGTAGTTAAAATTTTTTGGCTCTCATCCCACTTAAACAGCCTCTATCCCCTTAATAATGAATGTGTCTTTCAGCTAGCAGAGCGCCCCAGAGCTGACCACATTCTGGCAAGAGATATAGGATTCTTTTTCTTACTGGGGGTTCTTTATACCTGATATTTGAAGCGCACTTAAACTTGAACAACTCTTGTTTATACTGTATTAATGGATTTGATGGATGAATTTTAGAAAGTAATATGCAGGAATTGAGCTGCCTTACTCTCAAGAAATATAATTCGATAGTGGTGGCTAGAACGATAAACAGTGTTTGGACAGGGAGTCCATATTGGATGTGAACTTCCTGTACTCCCATTCGTCTATTAAGAATAAATGGAATCCTTTCAAAATGTGTTCTAAAGGGCAGTTATTTCTTTCTGCCTCATTTAAGTTACCTGCAAGAAAAAGACAATCTCCTGCATCCTTGTTTAATAGGCTTTTAACATAAAGCAGATAATTTTTTGCAACATTTCCCAAACTTTTCGTTATCCAATTGGCTGAGGCTTCTCAACGATTATCATTTCACAACAATATCTCCATCTTCAGCTTCTTTCAATGAATTGGCCTAATAGATGTGCCATTAAAACAGAGCTTCACTCTCAACGTAGTTTTAATTTTGTATTCAAAGGGTATGAAGGATTCAGCCATAACAGTGAGTGGATTTCTGATACATGCTACATGATGGATGCAACTAATTGAAAGGAGTCAGGCATGAAAGGCTACATATTGTATGGTTCCATTTATATGAAATGTCCAGCAGTGGCAAATCCATACACACAGAAAAGATTCTACATTAGTGGTTGCCAGGGGTTTGGAAGAGAGGGAAATAGGGAATGACTCCTTAAAATGGGTGTAGGTTTCCTCTTGGTTGATGAAAATGTTTTGCAGCTAGGCAGTGGTGATAGTTGCACAACATTGTGACAGTAGTAAATTCCACTGAATGGTACGGTGAATTGTAAAATGATCCAAATGGTGGATTTTGTGTTATGTTCCTTTTACTACAATAAAAAGGAGAAAGAATTCGGGAAAGACTTAGAGTTTGGGCAACTAAGGTGAACTGGTCAAGAAAAAGACAGCTCTATTGTTCAGTTTTCTCTCAGCTCTCCCAGTGCATTAATCCTCAGCCAAAAGTAGCCTGAACTTGTAGATGATAGTCATTCAACACAGTCCAGGGAAAAGTAAATAAAATAAAACCCAACTCTTCTTCTTTAGCACATGTAGGAAAGGTTAGCTTGCTGCTCAGCCACGTGGACATTCATGAAGACGTTTCACTTTAGGTGTCCTCTACTTCAGTACTTTACTCACTTGAGCTCATTCGCACATGTAGGCAACAGCATTCCTTAATTCGATGGAATCTGCAGCACTGGTTGTGATCGGTCTCATGGAAAGAAAAGGAAAGGTGGCGCGGAAGCCAAGGGAAGAGATTCTCAAGACAGAGACGTTGTTTAAGATCTGACTCGGCTTGGCGGTCACAAAGATAAGGATTGAGAAGTAGTGCCCTGGACTTGTCAACGGAGAAATCATTGGGGGCTTCAAGGAGATCAGTTTCACGAGAGTAGTGGGGCAGAAACCAGACCGCAGTGTGGATGGGAGGGGAGAAATAGGGGGCAAGTCAAGAAATTGATGGCAAAGGGAAAGAAGGGAGGGGTGGATAGGAGGACAGGAGAATGGAATGGAGGAGAGCATTTCCTTGTGGCTCTTTAATATGGCTGGGAGGGGCCAACAGAGAAGGAGAGCGTGAAGATGTAGGAAGAGGGGGTGGCATCCCGAGCCCAAGGAGGACTGGCCCCTGTCTTCAGCTCCCACCAGCTGGATGTTCCCTCCCTCTAGCTTTCCACGTAGGCTGTGGAAGTTGCCCCTTGCCTCCTTGGATCAGCCACCCTTGATTCGTTCGTCCTTTTCTTATTTCTCAGCACATCTGGGTCATACGTTATGTGAAGACAAACAAATCACCACGGATGCTTAATTTTCTTGAAAAATCCCCAGGCAGGTACCATTTTGGAGACCTACATATTGTGCCTCAGCAAGCCAAAGTAGCCCATATTTCCTCTCTCATTGGGAGAGATTGCTGTTTCTTGGAGAACCTGATGAAGAGGGTGACTCGCACTTAGGAATAACGTTGCTTGAAAAGTGCAAAAGGTGAGGTAGTTTGGCTCTGAGGGGCCTCTGAGGCCTGAGACTTCCTGAGAGATGGCAGACTCACAGCTCCCATTTCCCTCTGACCCTGGGCTATGAGCTCATCAAATGAGATGGTAAATAAAGTCACTGACATGGTTTAAAGGATAATTTAGTTCTCTCTTGTTCACTCAAGCAAATTGAATGGGATTTGCATACAACATATGGATGAAATATCCATACGATGGGGCTTGACCATATCCTCATGGTTCCCCTTCCCTTTTCTACATCTGGCCCCTTTAGCTCTGCAGACTTAACCCCACACCATCAGTCCACCCAGTCGGTCCGCTGAACGTCTTTTCCTCCTTCGCATCTGGTCGTTGTCGTCACCTTGTTCTCCACTACCGCCTCCTGCGGTAGCTGTTAGGTCCAGGGAGGTTGGTTCACTGTGAGCAAGTAACTGTCAACTCCATGGACAGGTGGAAGTGACTTGGCAGCCGGGATTTGCCCATCCTGAGTTCATTATACCCATGAGGGTCAAGGAGAATGGGGATGCAGCTGGTCTGCAGAGCCCCGGCAGTTCTGAGACACATGCTCCTGGATCCACACGTTGCTCCATACCCAGCCTTGCCTTGCTTTGTTCTCTGTCTTGACTCCAGCCAGGTTTCTGCTCTCCTTGTCCCTTTGGGGAGGGAGGCCAGTACCAGCCCAGGTGTAGTCCCCCAAAGCTTCCTACTTCCAAGCGTTACGTAGGCTTGTACATCCCCTTGCTTGGGTTGCCCTGGCATTCGTGCCAACAAGTTGAGTGGTTTATGCCCTAGGCTCTCTCTTCTGGCAAGAATGTGCCTGAAAATCTCCATCTCTGGTTTGGTGACCCCCAAAAATTCCCAGTCAGTTTTGGTGAGGGGACACTTGGTGACAGTGTTGTCTTTCGAAATGAGTAGTTCCGTTACCGACAATACTTTGCTCCCCATACATTATTTATAAGGTTTCCCTGTTTGTATGTGCAAACTATTTGTGTGTATATTTGGAGAAATACATTGTACAGCCCTCTTTTTTATTTCTTCCACACACCCTAGAGATGTCATAGAGGCAGTAAATATGTCCAACTTTTTGAGAAATTGGAACAATCAAGACTTACCTGTATGGAATGCTGTTAATGATGTCAATTCCTGCGACAGTACCTTTCATCTGACACACTTAGGGACTGTTAACAGATTAAAAGCAGTAAGAGACACGGATAGAGAGAATTTTCATTATCTTGTGCTCTGAAATCTTGGATTTTCATTGGTTTCAATGGGCCTGAAATTGTATTTTCTTTAGTAGGGACATAGAAGCCTCTAGCGGTATTCTTAATAAAGCAAGGTGAGTTATAAGCAATCATCTGATGGAGGGTAAATGTACCACAGTCCAGTTTAAGAAAAATACAATATAAAAGTCTTACCATGGTAGAAAATCTTTATATGATCTTTTGAAAAAACAAAGCTTCAAGAAACATAAAGACATGACACCATATTCAGTTTAAAGTCAGTGACTTGTAAGCAAGGCAAAGCAAAGACAGTCTGATTAAGACCGTTGCATTGTTCTGGCATTTTTTAGGTCTCACCCATTTCTGTGGCCTTTTTAGAACCTAAGCTTCTAGGGCACAGAGAACTTCATCTTGACGTAGGGCTGAGCAAATGCACGGAGCATTTCTCAATAAGTAGGCATTAAATTCTTAGTCCAGAAGGAGCCTTGAGATGCCCTCTCTTTACTCCTTGGTAGAACTGTTTTAACCATCCCCTGAAAACAGATTTTTTTCTTTAAATCTCAAAATTCAGAGATTCCACAATCAGAAGTTACTTCTCATTATTGCCTTGTGGTCTGCTGTGGGCATCTGTCGAATGGTGTGAACTCTGCGTGGGGAGCCTGGCCTACCCTCCAGGCCCACGGTTTGGGCTGTGGTGGTGCCATGCTGTGCTCAGGGGCCTTCTTTTTTGGAAGTCTGGGCTCCAGTGAGCCTTGGTCGTGTTCTTTTATGGAACCTTGGGTGCTAGACCACTCTGACCCTCAGTCTCATTTGCAGGTTCTGGGGAGGATTAAATGAGCTCATGGGATATCCAGGTGACTGAGGCAGAGTCGGCTCGGGATGAATCTTTGCTTCGTTTTCATTAGCTGCGGAGAAGACGATGACAGCTTGGTGCCTCTCCAACTTTAATATGGGTATGCCTCTCTTGGGGATCTTGTTAAATGCAGGCTGGTATTCAGTAGTTCTGGGTGGGGCCTGGATTCTGTGCTTCTAACAAGCTCCTAGGTGAGGGTGACGCTGAGGGCAAGGGTTTGGCACCTGTGTTTCTCCCTTTCTGGAAGAGCAGGATGTCTGCCCCACCCCCACCCCGAGAGGAGAAAACATCCGCAATGTGACTACTAGGAACCAGCTTCCCTCACATGCAAGGGTCCTGTACCACTGCTCCCAACCATTCCGTCTGAGGCGCAGCAAGCCAAAACACTGAAATGCTGAGGTTTGCAGCAAAGAGGAGGTTTATTCACAGGGCAGCCAAGCGAGGACGTGACGTGACAATAGGTCTCAAATCCGCCTCCCCAAAGGCAAGGGGCTTTGGGTATCTGTGGGATAAAGAATAAAGAAGCAGGGCAGTATGAGGCATGGGGAGCATGAGGAAAGGTGATTGGAAAAACGTGTGCTCATCATTGTTCTGAGCTGGCCTAACTAGGCTACAGGCCTCAGCACATTCTCAGGCTGGAGTTTTCAGCCCTCTGATGGCAGGAGGTCAAAAGGCACTTGCCCGGGTGGAAGATCGGTGGTCCTCTCCACTCTAAACCAGCTCAGCCTAACCAGGCACAGCTGATTCCAAGTTCCTGGAGGATCACGGGGCAAACATCTTATTGCTTATGCTACATGCTACTTGGAGGACGTGCAGGTGTTCAAGCTACCTTGATGAGTGAAGACCGGGATTTGACTAATCATGACACCTTGTTTCACCTCCAGGCGAGCAGAAGAGAGCTGTAGGCTGAGTCTGGCTCCTAGCACCTGGAATTGGAGGCAGGTGGTTTAAAAATGGGCTTTCCCACCCTCTGTGTGATATAAGGTAGATAGATTATTGAACCTTCCTGTGCCTGTTTCTCCACAAGCAGCATGGGGACACTCAGAGTCCCTCTCTTGGGGGCTGTTATGGGGGTTCAGTGAGATATAGATGCATGCACGGGCACACGGGAGACACCCAGTGTGTGTTCCCTTCGTGCTTATTTTTATTAGGACACCAGTATTGTTAGAACATTTCTGGTTTGGACAACAAATTAGATAGGTGGTCATTGCTATAGTTTATGCGAGAGCAATTCACATTGCCATTTGCAAAAAAGTAGTTGGTTGTCCAGTGGGGATTATAAACATCCGTTTAACATGAGCTACTGAACAGATAGTTCACACAGTAAGTACTTTATTTAAAATCAATTCTCTTTGTTTTCTTAAGCAATTGTTAACCCCCAATTTCGTGAGTACTACCAAGTAAGTCACTTGAAAATCATCTAGAGCAATCTATTTCACTTAGCAAGCCTAAAGCTATAGTTCAACCATTTTATTGACTGTTCTATGACAAAAATTACTCTAAACAGCTATTCCCTGGATAAGTAATCAGCTAAAGCTAGTTTGACTGACTAAATCGATTTACTGAGTTAATAAGCCAGTTGTTTTAGAATAGGTCGAATTCATATTTCTCATCCATTCTGCATTAAACTGTTTCCCATTCGTACATACCCACATTCCTACTTCTGTGCTGTAGGGCTTGGCTGAACTACACCTGCCTTCAGTGAAACTTTTCTCTCCTGCACAATTGGAGATAATTTTAGTCTCGTGACTCCCACGGGGTTACCTCTGTTGTGACACTTGACTCTTTGGTGGCATATTTTATTTGAAAAAGCCTTCCGTTACTCCGGGCACGTCAAACAGTAAATGCTTTCTCTTCGTAAACCTGCATAACAATTTTCTGAACTCTTCTGCTCTGGGCAAGATTCATCAGTACACCAGGCAAACATAGTGAAAGAGGAGACAGTACTTGTGTTGCATTCAATTGGGTCTTGATACCTAAGTGTGACTCTTAACCAAGGATTATGCAGTAGTTAAGGACACAGATTCAAGTTGTTTAGGGTGTGTCCTAAAGTGTCAGTGGCAGAATTTAAGTCTCTACTCTGGAAATTGTAGACCTGAGACAAACTACTTCCCTAAACGTCATTTCCTACGTCTGAGAAAGATAATAGTATCTACCTTGTCGTAGACTGAATAATACCATTGCCCCCAAATGTCCACATTCTACTCTCCAGAACCTGTGAATGTGACCTTAAATGGCAGAAGGCACTTTGCCAGTGGGATGAAAGTAATGGTTCTCAGATGGGAAGATTCTCCTGGACTACCTGGATGGGCCCAAATATAACCACTGGTGTTCTCGTAAGAGAGAGGCAGAGGGAATTTGTACTCCAAAGAGAATGTGATGACGAAGTTGGGGTTGCATTGATGTGGCCAGAAGTGAAGGAATGCTGGCGAGGAAACAAACAGATTCTCGCTTAGAGCCTCTAGAAGGAGGATGGATGGCCCTGTCGACTTCTGGTTTCAGCCCAGGGAAACTGGTTTTGGACCTCTGTCTTGCAGAACCATAAGAAAATAAGTGTGTTGTGTTAGAAGCAAGCACATTTGTAGTCATTTGTTACAGCAGCCATAGGGAACTAATGCCTACCTCATAGGAAGTAGTTCTCCAATTAAAATGTGTGACTGGAAACACACTTAGTGGCATGTGTGACACACACTAGTTATGCTACCGTAGGTCGTTCTTGGAAACTGAAGCCTTGGTTTTGAGAGATCATCAAAACCAGTACAATGGTTGCCATGTTTCTCCTTGTTCAGCCTGGTGACCAACCCGGTAGAGAGAGCTCCATCCTTTCCCACAGGACCCCAACTGTGGGTACGTAGAGGGAAGCGGTTATGTCTCCCTTAAGGCACCTTTTTCTTTTCCTTTCTACTTTTGTCTTCATTAATCTTCATCCAACTGACCTTTCTAAATTTTACAGAAAACAAAACCATTTCTCCATGGATTCAGATACTACCCCAAGTTAATATTCCAACCAAGTTCTTGTTCTTCCGGGTCTCATCACCAGAAATTGCTGAGCCTAACTCTACTCTAGTTTCTAGGATCACTCATTTTCTCATTTCTCCCTTCTCCTCTTAGTTCAGAGTCTTGTCAATTTAGTTCCTTCCCTAACCACAACTTATAGTACGGTGGCACAGCAAAGTGATGAAAGTCTAGACGGTCTGGTTTTAATCCCGGGTTTTGCCACCTACTTACTGTGTGGCATTAGGCAAGCTCTTCAACGTCTCTGGGCCTCAGTTGCCCCCAGAAGAGTGAACATTATGAATATTCCCTACATCTAGGGTTGCCATTATGAGGAATAAGTGAGTTAATATTTGGTAAGCCCTTAGAATAGTACTTGTTATAGTCTAAGCACTACAGTTGTGCTTGTTAATAATAATAAATGAAATTCCAAGCGTATAACTTACTCAACATTCTGTCATAACTTTGAAGTGTTGGTCTATCTGTTGGCTCACGTTGCAGGTAAATGAGTCGAGGCATGGGCTGAGGCATTGCTATCACTGGGTGGTGTGTTCCCAGAACTTGGAACAGCGGTGTGAAATGGGTAGTGGTTCTATTGGAGACAGGGCAGACTGGAAAATGACAGCCTGGGAAGGAGGTGTGGTGTCCATAGCTTTGGTGTTAGAGGTGCTGCCTGCTGAAGCACCAGTGCCAGCCTAAGCCATAAATGGGGTGCTGGGGTAAAGAGGAGCAGGATGGAAGATGACAGCGTGGGAAGGAGGTGTGGTGTCCATAGGTTCGGGGTCTGACGGGCTTCCTGCTGAAGCACCGATGCCCGGCAGGGCCGTAAATGGGGTGCTGGGAAAAACAGGAGCAGAATGGAAGATGACAGCGTGTGAAGGTGGTGTGGTGTCCATAGGTTCGGGGTCTGACGTGCTTCCTGCTGAAGCACCGATGCCCGCCAGGGCCGTAAATGGGGTGGTCGGGAAAACAGGAGCAGAACGGAAGATGACAGCGTGTGAAGGTGGTGTGGTGTCCATAGGTTCGGGGTCTGACGGGCTTCCTGCTGAAGCACCGATGCCCGCCAGGGACATAAATGGGGTGGTCGGGAAAACAGGAGCAGAATGGAAGATGACAGCGTGTGAAGGTGGTGTGGTGTCCATAGGTTCGGGGTCTGACGTGCTTCCTGCTGAAGCACCGATGCCCGCCAGGGCCGTAAATGGGGTGGTCGGGAAAACAGGAGCAGAATGGAAGATGACAGCGTGTGAAGGTGGTGTGGTGTCCATAGGTTCGGGGTCTGACGTGCTTCCTGCTGAAGCACCGATGCCCACCAGGGCCGTAAATGGGGTGCTGGGGAAAACAGGAGCAGAATGGAAGAGGACAGCGTGTGAAGGAGGTGTGGTGTCCATAGCTTCCATATTAGAGGTACTGCCTGCCTTATCTGAGAGCAGAGAATGAAAGTGGGAGAGCCTCTTCCTAGATTCTAACTCCTCTGAATTTATAGCACTGGCTCTGCCTGGCTTTATGACATATCCATTGTACGTGTCACAGAGAAAGTGCAGGCGGGGCAGGGGGTGATGCAGGGGTCACATGCAAGCCCAGCTGCTGGCTTAACCCCGGCCCAAAGGCAAAGGGCAGGGCCCCTTCTGGACTTTCTAGTGGCTGGGACTTCTGGCTGTGGGTGGCAGGTGTTTGGCACCAGATGGGCCACCATGCGGAGACTGTTGGGGACTGTGGAAGCCTCCTCCAGAGCTCACCCTGCCTGGCGACTGGCTCTGCAGGCCCCTCAGCCCTGCGTATGTATCGGCCAGGCCTTCCCCACCACGGGGCCCAGAGGCCAGAGCCTGCTCAGACCTGAGGGCAGGAGGCAGCCAGAGCTTACCAGGGTGTGGGCCACCTCGTCCGCAGACCTCCCCAGCTCTTCTGCGAGACCTGGAGACAGGATCGCCTTCTCCAGGGCTGCTCAGCTGCCAGCATCACCATGAGCCAGGTGGCCAAGGTTTCTGAGCAGGAGATGCAGAGCCCTGATCCGACTGGATGCTGCAGCCCACGATGTCCCTTCCTGGCAGATAGGTTCTTTCTTCACTTCTGTTTTGAAATTTGGTAAAAGAACATTTAAACCTTGGCCTGTCCTTCAGGGTATATAGATGGTAGTGGCTTAGCCGGGATTCGATCCAAGCCTGTGTGATTCCAGAGCTTGTGCTCTGGACTGTGGTGCCTCCTTATCGTATATGCTTCATGTGTTACTTGTTTTTCTTTTTTTCTTGTAGTCCTTATGGTACTTAGCCCTAAGTGCCATACCTGTAACGAACAGCTACACTGCCCTGTAGGAGGTCTTCTTTTGTTCAACGCATGAATTGGTCATCCACCACACTGTGTTCTAATCTCAGAAGATACAGGTCAGGGAGCACCAGTTGTCAGCATGGCACCATTCCATATTTCTAACTGAGGCTTGAAGCCCGTATTTTCCCTTTGTCTAGTTTGAAGGATCCAGATATGTAAAGATGATATTCTAGATAAATCATGGTCTATCCTGAAAGAAATTCACCAGTGAATTGTTCCATATGGATTAGAAGCCAGCTTCTCTGGCCTTCCTGGATTATATCCAGTAAGGCGTCTCATTCATGTCTAGAAAGCAAATATATCATTTATTGCAACTTCAGCGTGGAGCGATGTATTGGTATAAAGTACGATCAACACAATTTGGTCATTGTGAGTATGACAGCTGGGTCCACTCTTTACTACCCATATGTAACTCTAGGGATTCTTATGCCCAAGAGAGGAGACGTACTCTTGGCTGTCTAGGACAAGGGAAGCATGTGTTGTTATTCAGGAGCTGGAAGCTTCAGCATGACAGGTAGGAATTGAACAATCCTGGTCTACACATCACTTGACCTTGCTTAAAACTTGTTTCTTTGGCTTGCTTCATTGGAGTGTTTTCTCCCTCCTGGGGCTGACATTGTCTGTTATGTATCACGCATGTGACATGTAGAAGTTTCAGAACCCAAAATCATATAGATCAGTAAAAATGTATATATATATATAAACCTATTGAAACTCATACTGGGCATAATTCATATATTCCAAAATCAGTTTGACCCTCTGCTCTTGAGATTCTTTTTATGGTATGTCCCAGCAAATCTGGGCTTCCATCCCCAATAAATTTTGGGGTTGGAGGACACAAAAGCTTTTGCTCAGACCTAAATTCTGTCTGAAAACAAGGGAAATATTATAAGCCCTTTGTAACCTCTCCAAGAGCAGAAATGATTTACAGCTGTGGCATTGAACCATAATTCCTCGATCTCATTTGAGAAGAGTCCAGTTAGAAACAGTGTCTTGATTTTTGTTTCTTTTGTTTCTTCCCTGTTTTCTTGTCTTGCTTACCAACAATCCATTGTAATTCATGAGTTAGTATGGCAGCAGGCTGAGTGTTCCCTGGAGCTCATTAAATGAAGTGTTTTTCCTAAAATGACGTTTGTCTCCTTGTTTTCAGCCCCTCTTCTTTCCTCTGCCCTTTACTATAACCAGAGCTCAGCAAAAGCTGAGTGACTTTGTGCAGACCTTACTTAGGCTCAGCCTTTTTTTCTTCATTATTTTATTCATGGCTCCTCCATTTCATTGCTTGCCTTCTCGACATGTGTTGAAATCTTTCTGTGGTTGATGACTTCCAGAATATCTTGGCTTTTATTGGTTGATTAATTTTGGTATTTCTACAGTTTTATTTAGATATGGTTTCAGGAGGAACAGAAAGTAAATATATTTCCTAGTCTGCCATCTTGAGCTGAAAATCCCTGTGGATTTTAGCATCCAATGTTCCCATGGGAAAACACCCAACCATGGCCTTAATAGATGTAACACTCAAGATTTCAGCTTTTGTTGAGCAATCACTAAGGATTTCATATGTGGTCATTTCTAATGGGGAAATAATAACTATCTCATGACGTTGATTTGAGGATTAAATTAGATAATGAACATGAAAATGCTTTCTAAGATTTAAAAATCAGTCAAAATGTTTTTTGTTATTATTTGATTTGTTGCTATTTCAACTTCACTTGACAGTTGTTTATGACCTTGCGTATGTGAGAAAATGTCCTCTGGGTTATTTTTCTGAAAACCAGAATGTATTTTTCAATAGCTCAATGGAACTGGCATCATTTGTGAAGGTTAAGGGTGAAGGGGTAAATGTTTCTTGACACCTATCACTTTACAGTGTTTTCAGGAACTAACTGACTCATGTATTCCTCTTCCAAATTTGGTTGAGGACCTCCTACCAGCCACATGCTTTACGTCAGGTGTTGGAAAGCATTTTCTGGATTTGAAATATCTTAGGCTTTGTGGGCCATATACAGTTTCTGTAGCTTCTCCTCCTCTTTCCTCTTCAACAAGCTTTCTAAACGTGAGAACCATTATTAGCTCACAGTCCCACAGATCCAGGCTGAGAGCCTGATTTGATTCGTGGCCATTATTTGCCAATTGCTGCTCTGCGTGTTCACTGAGGAGGGGGACCATGTTTGAGTAATCATTTCTTTGAATCAACTGTTGGTCTTCTGGGGCTTGTCCTTGCTCTCCTACAGTCTCTAATCAGCGTGGCATCCAGAGAGATCTTGTTAAAACATAAGTCAGATCATGTCACTCAAATTTCTTCAGTGGCTTCTTCACAGAAAATGCAAAGTCCTCAGAGTGCCTCCACAGACCTAGAAATCTGGGCCTCTGTTTCCTCTCTGACTGTTTCGTTCTCCTCTCCAATTTGCTCGCTCTGTTTTCCACACGCTGACATCCTTTCTGCTCCTTGGATACTCCAAACCTACTCTTGCCTCATTGACTTTCTGCCGCACGCCAGCCGCAGAAAGAGGATTTCACCGCCCAGGGTCAGAAGGGAAGGGGTGAGGACCTGAAGTAGCACTGACGAATGGGGTCAGAAGCCCATGGGGTCAGAAGGCTGCAATGAGAAGCCTACTCACCACAACAAAGAATAGACCCCCGCTCGCCGAAACTAGAGAAAGCTCGCATACAGCAATGAAGACCCAATGCAGCCAAAAATAAATAAATAAAACATAAAGTATAGAATCTTAAAAAAGCAACAAAAAAATCGATAAAGAATATTACGAGAATAGAATCACAGGCCAGTTTCTCCTTTGAACATGCATGCAAAATGTGTAAAGAGAAGCACAAACTGTATCCATGGTATGTAAAACAATCATATATCAGAATCAAAGTAGCTTTATTCTGGCAATGCAAGGTTGCTTTAATGTCCAAACATGAAAGTGATCCCAGGAATGAATTAGAGTGGAGAAAGAAGTCATTTAAAACTGAAATCTTGGGACTTCCCTGGTGGTCCAGTATTTAGAACATGAAGCTTTCACTGCTGGGGCCCTGGGGTCCAATCCCAGGTCAGGGAACTAAGATCCTGCAAGACATGAGGCAGGGCCCCGAAAAAAACAAAGAAAGGAAAGAAAGAAGTCTTAACCAGGAGACGCACAAGATCGAATAAACATAACAGATAACACCTTATGAAAAGTAGGTGAAGATTATGGAATATTCTAAAATTTAAAACAAAAAGAAAGTTTTAAAGATTCAAAAGGATGTGACAAATATTGTACATAGGCAAAAATGAAATGAAATAAAACATACAAATGATGGGAACCCAAAATTCCAGATGCCCAAGTCCTGTCTCTGAAGAGTCTCATTCAATGGGTTCAGGATTTCCTCTATATTTAAAAACCTGCAGGTGATTCTGGTATGATTCACAGACACAATGTAAAGCTTCTCTTTTACAGGAAAGAATGCCAGATTATTTTGTTATCTTATAGTTATACTAACAGGTTGTACTATTGACGGATAAGTCTGCTGTCAAAATGCACCCCCACTAGGGGTAAAAAAGGAACTAGTAGTCTCTACTGCTACTTGGTGGCAGCATGCATGTATTGCAAGGGCAATTATTGTAGCAGTCCAAATTAGTGGAACATTTTAGAATTGGAAGACTATATACAGATCATCTAGTCAAGGTTCCAACTATTAAAGTTGTGAAAACTAAGGCCCATATAAATGACATGATTTATCTCCAAAGAGCATTAGTGAAAGTATGAAATAAAAAATATCTCTGAACTTTTAATTTAGTGCCGTTTTTATTAATCTCAAGTATTAGCTTAAACTTGAGTGTGCTCACGTTTACTGGTTGCGTGCCTTTTAGTAAGTTACTAAAACACTTTTCTTAAAAATAGACGTATTTATTTATTTATCTTTGGCTGCCTAGGCTCTTCGTTGCTGTGCGCGGGCTTTCTCTAGTTGCGGTGAGCGGGGGCTACTCTTTGTTGCAGTACGCGGGCTTCTCATTGTGGTGGCTTCTCGTTGTTGCTGAGCACGGGGTCTAGGTGCGTGGGCTTCAGTAGCTGTGGTTCACGGGCTCTAGCACGCAGGCTCAGTAGTTGTGGCACATGGTCTTAGTTGCTCCGTGGCATGTGGGATCTTCCCGGACCAGGGCTCAAACGTGTGTCCCGTGCACTGGCAGGTGGATCCTTAACCACCGCGCCAACAGGGAAGCCCTACTAATACACTTTTAACTTTGCTTTTCACGTATGTAAAACGGTGAGCCTTGACTGATATAGAATATGAGATAACCCAGCACTGTTCTTAACACATATATGTAGTTAAAATTTTTTGGCTCTCATCCCACTTAAACAGCCTCTATCCCCTTAATAATGAATGTGTCTTTCAGCTAGCAGAGCGCCCCAGAGCTGACCACATTCTGGCAAGAGATATAGGATTCTTTTTCTTACTGGGGGTTCTTTATACCTGATATTTGAAGCGCACTTAAACTTGAACAACTCTTGTTTATACTGTATTAATGGATTTGATGGATGAATTTTAGAAAGTAATATGCAGGAATTGAGCTGCCTTACTCTCAAGAAATATAATTCGATAGTGGTGGCTAGAACGATAAACAGTGTTTGGACAGGGAGTCCATATTGGATGTGAACTTCCTGTACTCCCATTCGTCTATTAAGAATAAATGGAATCCTTTCAAAATGTGTTCTAAAGGGCAGTTATTTCTTTCTGCCTCATTTAAGTTACCTGCAAGAAAAAGACAATCTCCTGCATCCTTGTTTAATAGGCTTTTAACATAAAGCAGATAATTTTTTGCAACATTTCCCAAACTTTTCGTTATCCAATTGGCTGAGGCTTCTCAACGATTATCATTTCACAACAATATCTCCATCTTCAGCTTCTTTCAATGAATTGGCCTAATAGATGTGCCATTAAAACAGAGCTTCACTCTCAACGTAGTTTTAATTTTGTATTCAAAGGGTATGAAGGATTCAGCCATAACAGTGAGTGGATTTCTGATACATGCTACATGATGGATGCAACTAATTGAAAGGAGTCAGGCATGAAAGGCTACATATTGTATGGTTCCATTTATATGAAATGTCCAGCAGTGGCAAATCCATACACACAGAAAAGATTCTACATTAGTGGTTGCCAGGGGTTTGGAAGAGAGGGAAATAGGGAATGACTCCTTAAAATGGGTGTAGGTTTCCTCTTGGTTGATGAAAATGTTTTGCAGCTAGGCAGTGGTGATAGTTGCACAACATTGTGACAGTAGTAAATTCCACTGAATGGTACGGTGAATTGTAAAATGATCCAAATGGTGGATTTTGTGTTATGTTCCTTTTACTACAATAAAAAGGAGAAAGAATTCGGGAAAGACTTAGAGTTTGGGCAACTAAGGTGAACTGGTCAAGAAAAAGACAGCTCTATTGTTCAGTTTTCTCTCAGCTCTCCCAGTGCATTAATCCTCAGCCAAAAGTAGCCTGAACTTGTAGATGATAGTCATTCAACACAGTCCAGGGAAAAGTAAATAAAATAAAACCCAACTCTTCTTCTTTAGCACATGTAGGAAAGGTTAGCTTGCTGCTCAGCCACGTGGACATTCATGAAGACGTTTCACTTTAGGTGTCCTCTACTTCAGTACTTTACTCACTTGAGCTCATTCGCACATGTAGGCAACAGCATTCCTTAATTCGATGGAATCTGCAGCACTGGTTGTGATCGGTCTCATGGAAAGAAAAGGAAAGGTGGCGCGGAAGCCAAGGGAAGAGATTCTCAAGACAGAGACGTTGTTTAAGATCTGACTCGGCTTGGCGGTCACAAAGATAAGGATTGAGAAGTAGTGCCCTGGACTTGTCAACGGAGAAATCATTGGGGGCTTCAAGGAGATCAGTTTCACGAGAGTAGTGGGGCAGAAACCAGACCGCAGTGTGGATGGGAGGGGAGAAATAGGGGGCAAGTCAAGAAATTGATGGCAAAGGGAAAGAAGGGAGGGGTGGATAGGAGGACAGGAGAATGGAATGGAGGAGAGCATTTCCTTGTGGCTCTTTAATATGGCTGGGAGGGGCCAACAGAGAAGGAGAGCGTGAAGATGTAGGAAGAGGGGGTGGCATCCCGAGCCCAAGGAGGACTGGCCCCTGTCTTCAGCTCCCACCAGCTGGATGTTCCCTCCCTCTAGCTTTCCACGTAGGCTGTGGAAGTTGCCCCTTGCCTCCTTGGATCAGCCACCCTTGATTCGTTCGTCCTTTTCTTATTTCTCAGCACATCTGGGTCATACGTTATGTGAAGACAAACAAATCACCACGGATGCTTAATTTTCTTGAAAAATCCCCAGGCAGGTACCATTTTGGAGACCTACATATTGTGCCTCAGCAAGCCAAAGTAGCCCATATTTCCTCTCTCATTGGGAGAGATTGCTGTTTCTTGGAGAACCTGATGAAGAGGGTGACTCGCACTTAGGAATAACGTTGCTTGAAAAGTGCAAAAGGTGAGGTAGTTTGGCTCTGAGGGGCCTCTGAGGCCTGAGACTTCCTGAGAGATGGCAGACTCACAGCTCCCATTTCCCTCTGACCCTGGGCTATGAGCTCATCAAATGAGATGGTAAATAAAGTCACTGACATGGTTTAAAGGATAATTTAGTTCTCTCTTGTTCACTCAAGCAAATTGAATGGGATTTGCATACAACATATGGATGAAATATCCATACGATGGGGCTTGACCATATCCTCATGGTTCCCCTTCCCTTTTCTACATCTGGCCCCTTTAGCTCTGCAGACTTAACCCCACACCATCAGTCCACCCAGTCGGTCCGCTGAACGTCTCTTGCTCCTTCGCATCTGGTCGTTGTCGTCACCTTGTTCTCCACTACCGCCTCCTGCGGTAGCTGTTAGGTCCAGGGAGGTTGGTTCACTGTGAGCAAGTAACTGTCAACTCCATGGACAGGTGGAAGTGACTTGGCAGCCGGGATTTGCCCATCCTGAGTTCATTATACCCATGAGGGTCAAGGAGAATGGGGATGCAGCTGGTCTGCAGAGCCCCGGCAGTTCTGAGACACATGCTCCTGGATCCACACGTTGCTCCATACCCAGCCTTGCCTTGCTTTGTTCTCTGTCTTGACTCCATCCAGGTTTCTGCTCTCCTTGTCCCTTTGGGGAGGGAGGCCAGTACCAGCCCAGGTGTAGTCCCCCAAAGCTTCCTACTTCCAAGCGTTACGTAGGCTTGTACATCCCCTTGCTTGGGTTGCCCTGGCATTCGTGCCAACAAGTTGAGTGGTTTATGCCCTAGGCTCTCTCTTCTGGCAAGAATGTGCCTGAAAATCTCCATCTCTGGTTTGGTGACCCCCAAAAATTCCCAGTCAGTTTTGGTGAGGGGACACTTGGTGACAGTGTTGTCTTTCGAAATGAGTAGTTCCGTTACCGACAATACTTTGCTCCCCATACATTATTTATAAGGTTTCCCTGTTTGTATGTGCAAACTATTTGTGTGTATATTTGGAGAAATACATTGTACAGCCCTCTTTTTTATTTCTTCCACACACCCTAGAGATGTCATAGAGGCAGTAAATATGTCCAACTTTTTGAGAAATTGGAACAATCAAGACTTACCTGTATGGAATGCTGTTAATGATGTCAATTCCTGCGACAGTACCTTTCATCTGACACACTTAGGGACTGTTAACAGATTAAAAGCAGTAAGAGACACGGATAGAGAGAATTTTCATTATCTTGTGCTCTGAAATCTTGGATTTTCATTGGTTTCAATGGGCCTGAAATTGTATTTTCTTTAGTAGGGACATAGAAGCCTCTAGCGGTATTCTTAATAAAGCAAGGTGAGTTATAAGCAATCATCTGATGGAGGGTAAATGTACCACAGTCCAGTTTAAGAAAAATACAATATAAAAGTCTTACCATGGTAGAAAATCTTTATATGATCTTTTGAAAAAACAAAGCTTCAAGAAACATAAAGACATGACACCATATTCAGTTTAAAGTCAGTGACTTGTAAGCAAGGCAAAGCAAAGACAGTCTGATTAAGACCGTTGCATTGTTCTGGCATTTTTTAGGTCTCACCCATTTCTGTGGCCTTTTTAGAACCTAAGCTTCTAGGGCACAGAGAACTTCATCTTGACGTAGGGCTGAGCAAATGCACGGAGCATTTCTCAATAAGTAGGCATTAAATTCTTAGTCCAGAAGGAGCCTTGAGATGCCCTCTCTTTACTCCTTGGTAGAACTGTTTTAACCATCCCCTGAAAACAGATTTTTTTCTTTAAATCTCAAAATTCAGAGATTCCACAATCAGAAGTTACTTCTCATTATTGCCTTGTGGTCTGCTGTGGGCATCTGTCGAATGGTGTGAACTCTGCGTGGGGAGCCTGGCCTACCCTCCAGGCCCACGGTTTGGGCTGTGGTGGTGCCATGCTGTGCTCAGGGGCCTTCTTTTTTGGAAGTCTGGGCTCCAGTGAGCCTTGGTCGTGTTCTTTTATGGAACCTTGGGTGCTAGACCACTCTGACCCTCAGTCTCATTTGCAGGTTCTGGGGAGGATTAAATGAGCTCATGGGATATCCAGGTGACTGAGGCAGAGTCGGCTCGGGATGAATCTTTGCTTCGTTTTCATTAGCTGCGGAGAAGACGATGACAGCTTGGTGCCTCTCCAACTTTAATATGGGTATGCCTCTCTTGGGGATCTTGTTAAATGCAGGCTGGTATTCAGTAGTTCTGGGTGGGGCCTGGATTCTGTGCTTCTAACAAGCTCCTAGGTGAGGGTGACGCTGAGGGCAAGGGTTTGGCACCTGTGTTTCTCCCTTTCTGGAAGAGCAGGATGTCTGCCCCACCCCCACCCCGAGAGGAGAAAACATCCGCAATGTGACTACTAGGAACCAGCTTCCCTCACATGCAAGGGTCCTGTACCACTGCTCCCAACCATTCCGTCTGAGGCGCAGCAAGCCAAAACACTGAAATGCTGAGGTTTGCAGCAAAGAGGAGGTTTATTCACAGGGCAGCCAAGCGAGGACGTGACGTGACAATAGGTCTCAAATCCGCCTCCCCAAAGGCAAGGGGCTTTGGGTATCTGTGGGATAAAGAATAAAGAAGCAGGGCAGTATGAGGCATGGGGAGCATGAGGAAAGGTGATTGGAAAAACGTGTGCTCATCATTGTTCTGAGCTGGCCTAACTAGGCTACAGGCCTCAGCACATTCTCAGGCTGGAGTTTTCGGCCCTCTGATGGCAGGAGGTCAAAAGGCACTTGCCCGGGTGGAAGATCGGTGGTCCTCTCCACTCTAAACCAGCTCAGCCTAACCAGGCACAGCTGATTCCAAGTTCCTGGAGGATCACGGGGCAAACATCTTATTGCTTATGCTACATGCTACTTGGAGGACGTGCAGGTGTTCAAGCTACCTTGATGAGTGAAGACCGGGATTTGACTAATCATGACACCTTGTTTCACCTCCAGGCGAGCAGAAGAGAGCTGTAGGCTGAGTCTGGCTCCTAGCACCTGGAATTGGAGGCAGGTGGTTTAAAAACGGGCTTTCCCACCCTCTGTGTGATATAAGGTAGATAGACTATTGAACCTTCCTGTGCCTGTTTCTCCACAAGCAGCATGGGGACACTCAGAGTCCCTCTCTTGGGGGCTGTTATGGGGGTTCAGTGAGATATAGATGCATGCACGGGCACACGGGAGACACCCAGTGTGTGTTCCCTTCGTGCTTATTTTTATTAGGACACCAGTATTGTTAGAACATTTCTGGTTTGGACAACAAATTAGATAGGTGGTCATTGCTATAGTTTATGCGAGAGCAATTCACATTGCCATTTGCAAAAAAGTAGTTGGTTGTCCAGTGGGGATTATAAACATCCGTTTAACATGAGCTACTGAACAGATAGTTCACACAGTAAGTACTTTATTTAAAATCAATTCTCTTTGTTTTCTTAAGCAATTGTTAACCCCCAATTTCGTGAGTACTACCAAGTAAGTCACTTGAAAATCATCTAGAGCAATCTATTTCACTTAGCAAGCCTAAAGCTATAGTTCAACCATTTTATTGACTGTTCTATGACAAAAATTACTCTAAACAGCTATTCCCTGGATAAGTAATCAGCTAAAGCTAGTTTGACTGACTAAATCGATTTACTGAGTTAATAAGCCAGTTGTTTTAGAATAGGTCGAATTCATATTTCTCATCCATTCTGCATTAAACTGTTTCCCATTCGTACATACCCACATTCCTACTTCTGTGCTGTAGGGCTTGGCTGAACTACACCTGCCTTCAGTGAAACTTTTCTCTCCTGCACAATTGGAGATAATTTTAGTCTCGTGACTCCCACGGGGTTACCTCTGTTGTGACACTTGACTCTTTGGTGGCATATTTTATTTGAAAAAGCCTTCCGTTACTCCGGGCACGTCAAACAGTAAATGCTTTCTCTTCGTAAACCTGCATAACAATTTTCTGAACTCTTCTGCTCTGGGCAAGATTCATCAGTACACCAGGCAAACATAGTGAAAGAGGAGACAGTACTTGTGTTGCATTCAATTGGGTCTTGATACCTAAGTGTGACTCTTAACCAAGGATTATGCAGTAGTTAAGGACACAGATTCAAGTTGTTTAGGGTGTGTCCTAAAGTGTCAGTGGCAGAATTTAAGTCTCTACTCTGGAAATTGTAGACCTGAGACAAACTACTTCCCTAAACGTCATTTCCTACGTCTGAGAAAGATAATAGTATCTACCTTGTCGTAGACTGAATAATACCATTGCCCCCAAATGTCCACATTCTACTCTCCAGAACCTGTGAATGTGACCTTAAATGGCAGAAGGCACTTTGCCAGTGGGATGAAAGTAATGGTTCTCAGATGGGAAGATTCTCCTGGACTACCTGGATGGGCCCAAATATAACCACTGGTGTTCTCGTAAGAGAGAGGCAGAGGGAATTTGTACTCCAAAGAGAATGTGATGACGAAGTTGGGGTTGCATTGATGTGGCCAGAAGTGAAGGAATGCTGGCGAGGAAACAAACAGATTCTCGCTTAGAGCCTCTAGAAGGAGGATGGATGGCCCTGTCGACTTCTGGTTTCAGCCCAGGGAAACTGGTTTTGGACCTCTGTCTTGCAGAACCATAAGAAAATAAGTGTGTTGTGTTAGAAGCAAGCACATTTGTAGTCATTTGTTACAGCAGCCATAGGGAACTAATGCCTACCTCATAGGAAGTAGTTCTCCAATTAAAATGTGTGACTGGAAACACACTTAGTGGCATGTGTGACACACACTAGTTATGCTACCGTAGGTCGTTCTTGGAAACTGAAGCCTTGGTTTTGAGAGATCATCAAAACCAGTACAATGGTTGCCATGTTTCTCCTTGTTCAGCCTGGTGACCAACCCGGTAGAGAGAGCTCCATCCTTTCCCACAGGACCCCAACTGTGGGTACGTAGAGGGAAGCGGTTATGTCTCCCTTAAGGCACCTTTTTCTTTTCCTTTCTACTTTTGTCTTCATTAATCTTCATCCAACTGACCTTTCTAAATTTTACAGAAAACAAAACCATTTCTCCATGGATTCAGATACTACCCCAAGTTAATATTCCAACCAAGTTCTTGTTCTTCCGGGTCTCATCACCAGAAATTGCTGAGCCTAACTCTACTCTAGTTTCTAGGATCACTCATTTTCTCATTTCTCCCTTCTCCTCTTAGTTCAGAGTCTTGTCAATTTAGTTCCTTCCCTAACCACAACTTATAGTACGGTGGCACAGCAAAGTGATGAAAGTCTAGACGGTCTGGTTTTAATCCCGGGTTTTGCCACCTACTTACTGTGTGGCATTAGGCAAGCTCTTCAACGTCTCTGGGCCTCAGTTGCCCCCAGAAGAGTGAACATTATGAATATTCCCTACATCTAGGGTTGCCATTATGAGGAATAAGTGAGTTAATATTTGGTAAGCCCTTAGAATAGTACTTGTTATAGTCTAAGCACTACAGTTGTGCTTGTTAATAATAATAAATGAAATTCCAAGCGTATAACTTACTCAACATTCTGTCATAACTTTGAAGTGTTGGTCTATCTGTTGGCTCACGTTGCAGGTAAATGAGTCGAGGCATGGGCTGAGGCATTGCTATCACTGGGTGGTGTGTTCCCAGAACTTGGAACAGCGGTGTGAAATGGGTAGTGGTTCTATTGGAGACAGGGCAGACTGGAAAATGACAGCCTGGGAAGGAGGTGTGGTGTCCATAGCTTTGGTGTTAGAGGTGCTGCCTGCTGAAGCACCAGTGCCGGCCTAAGCCATAAATGGGGTGCTGGGGTAAAGAGGAGCAGGATGGAAGATGACAGCGTGGGAAGGAGGTGTGGTGTCCATAGGTTCGGGGTCTGACGGGCTTCCTGCTGAAGCACCGATGCCCGGCAGGGCCGTAAATGGGGTGCTGGGAAAAACAGGAGCAGAATGGAAGATGACAGCGTGTGAAGGTGGTGTGGTGTCCATAGGTTCGGGGTCTGACGTGCTTCCTGCTGAAGCACCGATGCCCGCCAGGGCCGTAAATGGGGTGGTCGGGAAAACAGGAGCAGAACGGAAGATGACAGCGTGTGAAGGTGGTGTGGTGTCCATAGGTTCGGGGTCTGACGGGCTTCCTGCTGAAGCACCGATGCCCGCCAGGGACATAAATGGGGTGGTCGGGAAAACAGGAGCAGAATGGAAGATGACAGCGTGTGAAGGTGGTGTGGTGTCCATAGGTTCGGGGTCTGACGTGCTTCCTGCTGAAGCACCGATGCCCACCAGGGCCGTAAATGGGGTGCTGGGGAAAACAGGAGCAGAATGGAAGAGGACAGCGTGTGAAGGAGGTGTGGTGTCCATAGCTTCCATATTAGAGGTACTGCCTGCCTTATCGAGAGCAGAGAATGAAAGTGGGAGAGCCTCTTCCTAGATTCTAACTCCTCTGAATTTATAGCACTGGCTCTGCCTGGCTTTATGACATATCCATTGTACGTGTCACAGAGAAAGTGCAGGCGGGGCAGGGGGTGATGCAGGGGTCACATGCAAGCCCAGCTGCTGGCTTAACCCCGGCCCAAAGGCAAAGGGCAGGGCCCCTTCTGGACTTTCTAGTGGCTGGGACTTCTGGCTGTGGGTGGCAGGTGTTTGGCACCAGATGGGCCACCATGCGGAGACTGTTGGGGACTGTGGAAGCCTCCTCCAGAGCTCACCCTGCCTGGCGACTGGCTCTGCAGGCCCCTCAGCCCTGCGTATGTATCGGCCAGGCCTTCCCCACCACGGGGCCCAGAGGCCAGAGCCTGCTCAGACCTGAGGGCAGGAGGCAGCCAGAGCTTACCAGGGTGTGGGCCACCTCGTCCGCAGACCTCCCCAGCTCTTCTGCGAGACCTGGAGACAGGATCGCCTTCTCCAGGGCTGCTCAGCTGCCAGCATCACCATGAGCCAGGTGGCCAAGGTTTCTGAGCAGGAGATGCAGAGCCCTGATCCGACTGGATGCTGCAGCCCACGATGTCCCTTCCTGGCAGATAGGTTCTTTCTTCACTTCTGTTTTGAAATTTGGTAAAAGAACATTTAAACCTTGGCCTGTCCTTCAGGGTATATAGATGGTAGTGGCTTAGCCGGGATTCGATCCAAGCCTGTGTGATTCCAGAGCTTGTGCTCTGGACTGTGGTGCCTCCTTATCGTATATGCTTCATGTGTTACTTGTTTTTCTTTTTTTCTTGTAGTCCTTATGGTACTTAGCCCTAAGTGCCATACCTGTAACGAACAGCTACACTGCCCTGTAGGAGGTCTTCTTTTGTTCAACGCATGAATTGGTCATCCACCACACTGTGTTCTAATCTCAGAAGATACAGGTCAGGGAGCACCAGTTGTCAGCATGGCACCATTCCATATTTCTAACTGAGGCTTGAAGCCCGTATTTTCCCTTTGTCTAGTTTGAAGGATCCAGATATGTAAAGATGATATTCTAGATAAATCATGGTCTATCCTGAAAGAAATTCACCAGTGAATTGTTCCATATGGATTAGAAGCCAGCTTCTCTGGCCTTCCTGGATTATATCCAGTAAGGCGTCTCATTCATGTCTAGAAAGCAAATATATCATTTATTGCAACTTCAGCGTGGAGCGATGTATTGGTATAAAGTACGATCAACACAATTTGGTCATTGTGAGTATGACAGCTGGGTCCACTCTTTACTACCCATATGTAACTCTAGGGATTCTTATGCCCAAGAGAGGAGACGTACTCTTGGCTGTCTAGGACAAGGGAAGCATGTGTTGTTATTCAGGAGCTGGAAGCTTCAGCATGACAGGTAGGAATTGAACAATCCTGGTCTACACATCACTTGACCTTGCTTAAAACTTGTTTCTTTGGCTTGCTTCATTGGAGTGTTTTCTCCCTCCTGGGGCTGACATTGTCTGTTATGTATCACGCATGTGACATGTAGAAGTTTCAGAACCCAAAATCATATAGATCAGTAAAAATGTATATATATATATAAACCTATTGAAACTCATACTGGGCATAATTCATATATTCCAAAATCAGTTTGACCCTCTGCTCTTGAGATTCTTTTTATGGTATGTCCCAGCAAATCTGGGCTTCCATCCCCAATAAATTTTGGGGTTGGAGGACACAAAAGCTTTTGCTCAGACCTAAATTCTGTCTGAAAACAAGGGAAATATTATAAGCCCTTTGTAACCTCTCCAAGAGCAGAAATGATTTACAGCTGTGGCATTGAACCATAATTCCTCGATCTCATTTGAGAAGAGTCCAGTTAGAAACAGTGTCTTGATTTTTGTTTCTTTTGTTTCTTCCCTGTTTTCTTGTCTTGCTTACCAACAATCCATTGTAATTCATGAGTTAGTATGGCAGCAGGCTGAGTGTTCCCTGGAGCTCATTAAATGAAGTGTTTTTCCTAAAATGACGTTTGTCTCCTTGTTTTCAGCCCCTCTTCTTTCCTCTGCCCTTTACTATAACCAGAGCTCAGCAAAAGCTGAGTGACTTTGTGCAGACCTTACTTAGGTTCAGCCTTTTTTTCTTCATTATTTCATTCATGGCTCCTCCATTTCATTGCTTGCCTTCTCGACATGTGTTGAAATCTTTCTGTGGTTGACGACTTCCAGAATATCTTGGCTTTTATTGGTTGATTAATTTTGGTATTTCTACAGTTTTATTTAGATATGGTTTCAGGAGGAACAGAAAGTAAATATATTTCCTAGTCTGCCATCTTGAGCTGAAAATCCCTGTGGATTTTAGCATCCAATGTTCCCATGGGAAAACACCCAACCATGGCCTTAATAGATGTAACACTCAAGATTTCAGCTTTTGTTGAGCAATCACTAAGGATTTCATATGTGGTCATTTCTAATGGGGAAATAATAACTATCTCATGACGTTGATTTGAGGATTAAATTAGATAATGAACATGAAAATGCTTTCTAAGATTTAAAAATCAGTCAAAATGTTTTTTGTTATTATTTGATTTGTTGCTATTTCAACTTCACTTGACAGTTGTTTATGACCTTGTGTATGTGAGAAAATGTCCTCTGGGTTATTTTTCTGAAAGCCAGAATGTATTTTTCAATAGCTCAATGGAACTGGCATCATTTGTGAAGGTTAAGGGTGAAGGGGTAAATGTTTCTTGACACCTATCACTTTACAGTGTTTTCAGGAACTAACTGACTCATGTATTCCTCTTCCAAATTTGGTTGAGGACCTCCTACCAGCCACATGCTTTACGTCAGGTGTTGGAAAGCATTTTCTGGATTTGAAATATCTTAGGCTTTGTGGGCCATATACAGTTTCTGTAGCTTCTCCTCCTCTTTCCTCTTCAACAAGCTTTCTAAACGTGAGAACCATTATTAGCTCACAGTCCCACAGATCCAGGCTGAGAGCCTGATTTGATTCGTGGGCATTATTTGCCAATTGCTGCTCTGCGTGTTCACTGAGGAGGGGGACCATGTTTGAGTAATCATTTCTTTGAATCAACTGTTGGTCTTCTGGGGCTTGTCCTTGCTCTCCTACAGTCTCTAATCAGCATGGCATCCAGAGAGATCTTGTTAAAACATAAGTCAGATCATGTCACTCAAATTTCTTCAGTGGCTTCTTCACAGAAAATGCAAAGTCCTCAGAGTGCCTCCACAGACCTAGAAATCTGGGCCTCTGTTTCCTCTCTGACTGTTTCGTTCTCCTCTCCAATTTGCTCGCTCTGTTTTCCACATGCTGACATCCTTTCTGCTCCTTGGATACTCCAAACCTACTCTTGCCTCATTGACTTTCTGCCGCACGCCAGCCGAAGAAAGAGGATTTCACCGCCCAGGGTCAGAAGGGAAGGGGTGAGGACCTGAAGTAGCACTGACGAATGGGGTCAGAAGCCCATGGGGTCAGAAGGCTGCAATGAGAAGCCTACTCACCGCAACAAAGAATAGACCCCCGCTCGCCGAAACTAGAGAAAGCTCGCATGCAGCAATGAAGACCCAATACAGCCAAAAATAAATAAATAAAACATAAAGTATAGAATCTTAAAAAAGCAACAAAAAATCTATAAAGAATATTACGAGAATAGAATCACAGGCCAGTTTCTCCTTTGAATATGCATGCAAAATGTGTAAAGAGAAGCACAAACTGTATCCATGGTATGTAAAACAATCATATATCAGAATCAAAGTAGCTTTATTCTGGCAATGCAAGGTTGCTTTAATGTCCAAACATGAAACTGATCCCAGGAATGAATTAGAGTGGGGAAAGAAGTCATTTAAAACTGAAATCTTGGGACTTCCCTGGTGGTCCAGTATTTAGAACATGACGCTTTCACTGCTGGGGCCCTGGGGTCCAATCCCAGGTCAGGGAACTAAGATCCTGCAAGACATGAGGCAGGGCCCCGAAAAAAACAAAAAAAGGAAAGAAAGAAGTCTTAACCAGGAGACGCACAAGATCGAATAAACATAACAGATAACACCTTATGAAAAGTAGGTGAAGATTATGGAATATTCTAACATTTAAAACAAAAAGAAAGTTTTAAAGATTCAAAAGGATGTGACAAATATTGTACATCGGCAAAAATGAAATGAAATAAAATATAAAAATGATGGGAACCCAAAATTCCAGATGCCCAAGTCCTGTCTCTGAAGAGTCTCATTCAATGGGTTCAGGATTTCCTCTATATTTAAAAACCTGCAGGTGATTCTGGTATGATTCACAGACACAATGTAAAGCTTCTCTTTTACAGGAAAGAATGCCAGATTATTTTGTTATCTTATAGTTATACTAACAGGTTGTACTATTGACGGATAAGTCTGCTGTCAAAATGCACCCCCACTAGGGGTAAAAAAGGAACTAGTAGTCTCTACTGCTACTTGGTGGCAACATGCATGTATTGCAAGGGCAATTATTGTAACAGTCCAAATTAGTGGAACATTTTAGAATTGGAAGACTACATACAGATCATCTAGTCAAGCTTCCAACTATTAAAGTTGTGAAAACTAAGGCCCATATAAATGACATGATTTATCTCCAAAGAGCATTAGTGAAAGTATGAAATAAAAAATATCTCTGAACTTTTAATTTAGTGCCGTTTTTATTAATCTCAAGTATTAGCTTAAACTTGAGTGTGACAGATTTGGGATTGAATTCTTGCTCACGTTTACTGGTTGCGTGCCTTTTAGTAAGTTACTAAAACACTTTTCTTAAAAATAGACGTATTTATTTATTTATCTTTGGCTGCCTAGGCTCTTCGTTGCTGTGCGCGGGCTTTCTCTAGTTGCGGTGAGCGGGGGCTACTCTTTGTTGCAGTACGCGGGCTTCTCATTGTGGTGGCTTCTCGTTGTTGCTGAGCACGGGGTCTAGGTGCGTGGGCTTCAGTAGCTGTGGTTCACGGGCTCTAGCACGCAGGCTCAGTAGTTGTGGCACATGGTCTTAGTTGCTCCGTGGCATGTGGGATCTTCCCGGACCAGGGCTCAAACGTGTGTCCCGTGCACTGGCAGGTGGATCCTTAACCACCGCGCCAACAGGGAAGCCCTACTAATACACTTTTAACTTTGCTTTTCACGTATGTAAAACGGTGAGCCTTGACTGATATAGAATATGAGATAACCCAGCACTGTTCTTAACACATATATGTAGTTAAAATTTTTTGGCTCTCATCCCACTTAAACAGCCTCTATCCCCTTAATAATGAATGTGTCTTTCAGCTAGCAGAGCGCCCCAGAGCTGACCACATTCTGGCAAGAGATATAGGATTCTTTTTCTTACTGGGGGTTCTTTATACCTGATATTTGAAGCGCACTTAAACTTGAACAACTCTTGTTTATACTGTATTAATGGATTTGATGGATGAATTTTAGAAAGTAATATGCAGGAATTGAGCTGCCTTACTCTCAAGAAATATAATTCGATAGTGGTGGCTAGAACGATAAACAGTGTTTGGACAGGGAGTCCATATTGGATGTGAACTTCCTGTACTCCCATTCGTCTATTAAGAATAAATGGAATCCTTTCAAAATGTGTTCTAAAGGGCAGTTATTTCTTTCTGCCTCATTTAAGTTACCTGCAAGAAAAAGACAATCTCCTGCATCCTTGTTTAATAGGCTTTTAACATAAAGCAGATAATTTTTTGCAACATTTCCCAAACTTTTCGTTATCCAATTGGCTGAGGCTTCTCAACGATTATCATTTCACAACAATATCTCCATCTTCAGCTTCTTTCAATGAATTGGCCTAATAGATGTGCCATTAAAACAGAGCTTCACTCTCAACGTAGTTTTAATTTTGTATTCAAAGGGTATGAAGGATTCAGCCATAACAGTGAGTGGATTTCTGATACATGCTACATGATGGATGCAACTAATTGAAAGGAGTCAGGCATGAAAGGCTACATATTGTATGGTTCCATTTATATGAAATGTCCAGCAGTGGCAAATCCATACACACAGAAAAGATTCTACATTAGTGGTTGCCAGGGGTTTGGAAGAGAGGGAAATAGGGAATGACTCCTTAAAATGGGTGTAGGTTTCCTCTTGGTTGATGAAAATGTTTTGCAGCTAGGCAGTGGTGATAGTTGCACAACATTGTGACAGTAGTAAATTCCACTGAATGGTACGGTGAATTGTAAAATGATCCAAATGGTGGATTTTGTGTTATGTTCCTTTTACTACAATAAAAAGGAGAAAGAATTCGGGAAAGACTTAGAGTTTGGGCAACTAAGGTGAACTGGTCAAGAAAAAGACAGCTCTATTGTTCAGTTTTCTCTCAGCTCTCCCAGTGCATTAATCCTCAGCCAAAAGTAGCCTGAACTTGTAGATGATAGTCATTCAACACAGTCCAGGGAAAAGTAAATAAAATAAAACCCAACTCTTCTTCTTTAGCACATGTAGGAAAGGTTAGCTTGCTGCTCAGCCACGTGGACATTCATGAAGACGTTTCACTTTAGGTGTCCTCTACTTCAGTACTTTACTCACTTGAGCTCATTCGCACATGTAGGCAACAGCATTCCTTAATTCGATGGAATCTGCAGCACTGGTTGTGATCGGTCTCATGGAAAGAAAAGGAAAGGTGGCGCGGAAGCCAAGGGAAGAGATTCTCAAGACAGAGACGTTGTTTAAGATCTGACTCGGCTTGGCGGTCACAAAGATAAGGATTGAGAAGTAGTGCCCTGGACTTGTCAACGGAGAAATCATTGGGGGCTTCAAGGAGATCAGTTTCACGAGAGTAGTGGGGCAGAAACCAGACCGCAGTGTGGATGGGAGGGGAGAAATGGGGGGCAAGTCAAGAAATTGATGGCAAAGGGAAAGAAGGGAGGGGTGGATAGGAGGACAGGAGAATGGAATGGAGGAGAGCATTTCCTTGTGGCTCTTTAATATGGCTGGGAGGGGCCAACAGAGAAGGAGAGCGTGAAGATGTAGGAAGAGGGGGTGGCATCCCGAGCCCAAGGAGGACTGGCCCCTGTCTTCAGCTCCCACCAGCTGGATGTTCCCTCCCTCTAGCTTTCCACGTAGGCTGTGGAAGTTGCCCCTTGCCTCCTTGGATCAGCCACCCTTGATTCGTTCGTCCTTTTCTTATTTCTCAGCACATCTGGGTCATACGTTATGTGAAGACAAACAAATCACCACGGATGCTTAATTTTCTTGAAAAATCCCCAGGCAGGTACCATTTTGGAGACCTACATATTGTGCCTCAGCAAGCCAAAGTAGCCCATATTTCCTCTCTCATTGGGAGAGATTGCTGTTTCTTGGAGAACCTGATGAAGAGGGTGACTCGCACTTAGGAATAACGTTGCTTGAAAAGTGCAAAAGGTGAGATAGTTTGGCTCTGAGGGGCCTCTGAGGCCTGAGACTTCCTGAGAGATGGCAGACTCACAGCTCCCATTTCCCTCTGACCCTGGGCTATGAGCTCATCAAATGAGATGGTAAATAAAGTCACTGACATGGTTTAAAGGATAATTTAGTTCTCTCTTGTTCACTCAGAGCAAATTGAATGGGATTTGCATACAACATATGGATGAAATATCCATACGATGGGGCTTGACCATATCCTCATGGTTCCCCTTCCCTTTTCTACATCTGGCCCCTTTAGCTCTGCAGACTTAACCCCACACCATCAGTCCACCCAGTCGGTCCGCTGAACGTCTCTTGCTCCTTCGCATCTGGTCGTTGTCGTCACCTTGTTCTCCACTACCGCCTCCTGCGGTAGCTGTTAGGTCCAGGGAGGTTGGTTCACTGTGAGCAAGTAACTGTCAACTCCATGGACAGGTGGAAGTGACTTGGCAGCCGGGATGCGCCCATCCTGAGTTCATTATACCCATGAGGGTCAAGGAGAATGGGGATGCAGCTGGTCTGCAGAGCCCCGGCAGTTCTGAGACACATGCTCCTGGATCCACACGTTGCTCCATACCCAGCCTTGCCTTGCTTTGTTCTCTGTCTTGACTCCATCCAGGTTTCTGCTCTCCTTGTCCCTTTGGGGAGGGAGGCCAGTACCAGCCCAGGTGTAGTCCCCCAAAGCTTCCTACTTCCAAGCGTCACGTAGGCTTGTACATCCCCTTGCTTGGGTTGCCCTGGCATTCGTGCCAACAAGTTGAGTGGTTTATGCCCTAGGCTCTCTCTTCTGGCAAGAATGTGCCTGAAAATCTCCATCTCTGGTTTGGTGGCCCCCAAAAATTCCCAGTCAGTTTTGGTGAGGGGACACTTGGTGACAGTGTTGTCTTTCGAAATGAGTAGTTCCGTTACCGACAATACTTTGCTCCCCATACATTATTTATAAGGTTTCCCTGTTTGTATGTGCAAACTATTTGTGTGTATATTTGGAGAAATACATTGTACAGCCCTCTTTTTTATTTCTTCCACACACCCTAGAGATGTCATAGAGGCAGTAAATATGTCCAACTTTTTGAGAAATTGGAACAATCAAGACTTACCTGTATGGAATGCTGTTAATGATGTCAATTCCCGCGACAGTACCTTTCATCTGACACACTTAGGGACTGTTAACAGATTAAAAGCAGTAAGAGACACGGATAGAGAGAATTTTCATTATCTTGTGCTCTGAAATCTTGGATTTTCATTGGTTTCAATGGGCCTGAAATTGTATTTTCTTTAATAGGCACATAGAAGCCTCTAGCGGTATTCTTAATAAAGCAAGGTGAGTTATAAGCAATCATCTGATGGAGGGTAAATGTACCACAGTCCAGTTTAAGAAAAATACAATATAAAAGTCTTACCATGGTAGAAAATCTTTATATGATCTTTTGAAAAAACAAAGCTTCAAGAAACATAAAGACATGACACCATATTCAGTTTAAAGTCAGTGACTTGTAAGCAAGGCAAAGCAAAGACAGTCTGATTAAGACCGTTGCATTGTTCTGGCATTTTTTAGGTCTCACCCATTTCTGTGGCCTTTTTAGAACCTAAGCTTCTAGGGCACAGAGAACTTCATCTTGACGTAGGGCTGAGCAAATGCACGGAGCATTTCTCAATAAGTAGGCATTAAATTCTTAGTCCAGAAGGAGCCTTGAGATGCCCTCTCTTTACTCCTTGGTAGAACTGTTTTAACCATCCCCTGAAAACAGATTTTTTTCTTTAAATCTCAAAATTCAGAGATTCCACAATCAGAAGTTACTTCTCATTATTGCCTTGTGGTCTGCTGTGGGCATCTGTCGAATGGTGTGAACTCTGCGTGGGGAGCCTGGCCTACCCTCCAGGCCCACGGTTTGGGCTGTGGTGGTGCCATGCTGTGCTCAGGGGCCTTCTTTTTTGGAAGTCTGGGCTCCAGTGAGCCTTGGTCGTGTTCTTTTATGGAACCTTGGGTGCTAGACCACTCTGACCCTCAGTCTCATTTGCAGGTTCTGGGGAGGATTAAATGAGCTCATGGGATATCCAGGTGACTGAGGCAGAGTCGGCTCGGGATGAATCTTTGCTTCGTTTTCATTAGCTGCGGAGAAGACGATGACAGCTTGGTGCCTCTCCAACTTTAATATGGGTATGCCTCTCTTGGGGATCTTGTTAAATGCAGGCTGGTATTCAGTAGTTCTGGGTGGGGCCTGGATTCTGTGCTTCTAACAAGCTCCTAGGTGAGGGTGACGCTGAGGGCAAGGGTTTGGCACCTGTGTTTCTCCCTTTCTGGAAGAGCAGGATGTCTGCCCCACCCCCACCCCGAGAGGAGAAAACATCCGCAATGTGACTACTAGGAACCAGCTTCCCTCACATGCAAGGGTCCTGTACCACTGCTCCCAACCATTCCGTCTGAGGCGCAGCAAGCCAAAACACTGAAATGCTGAGGTTTGCAGCAAAGAGGAGGTTTATTCACAGGGCAGCCAAGCGAGGACGTGACGTGACAATAGGTCTCAAATCCGCCTCCCCAAAGGCAAGGGGCTTTGGGTATCTGTGGGATAAAGAATAAAGAAGCAGGGCAGTATGAGGCATGGGGAGCATGAGGAAAGGTGATTGGAAAAACGTGTGCTCATCATTGTTCTGAGCTGGCCTAACTAGGCTACAGGCCTCAGCACATTCTCAGGCTGGAGTTTTCGGCCCTCTGATGGCAGGAGGTCAAAAGGCACTTGCCCGGGTGGAAGATCGGTGGTCCTCTCCACTCTAAACCAGCTCAGCCTAACCAGGCACAGCTGATTCCAAGTTCCTGGAGGATCACGGGGCAAACATCTTATTGCTTATGCTACATGCTACTTGGAGGACGTGCAGGTGTTCAAGCTACCTTGATGAGTGAAGACCGGGATTTGACTAATCATGACACCTTGTTTCACCTCCAGGCGAGCAGAAGAGAGCTGTAGGCTGAGTCTGGCTCCTAGCACCTGGAATTGGAGGCAGGTGGTTTAAAAATGGGCTTTCCCACCCTCTGTGTGATATAAGGTAGATAGATTATTGAACCTTCCTGTGCCTGTTTCTCCACAAGCAGCATGGGGACACTCAGAGTCCCTCTCTTGGGGGCTGTTATGGGGGTTCAGTGAGATATAGATGCATGCACGGGCACACGGGAGACACCCAGTGTGTGTTCCCTTCGTGCTTATTTTTATTAGGACACCAGTATTGTTAGAACATTTCTGGTTTGGACAACAAATTAGATAGGTGGTCATTGCTATAGTTTATGCGAGAGCAATTCACATTGCCATTTGCAAAAAAGTAGTTGGTTGTCCAGTGGGGATTATAAACATCCGTTTAACATGAGCTACTGAACAGATAGTTCACACAGTAAGTACTTTATTTAAAATCAATTCTCTTTGTTTTCTTAAGCAATTGTTAACCCCCAATTTCGTGAGTACTACCAAGTAAGTCACTTGAAAATCATCTAGAGCAATCTATTTCACTTAGCAAGCCTAAAGCTATAGTTCAACCATTTTATTGACTGTTCTATGACAAAAATTACTCTAAACAGCTATTCCCTGGATAAGTAATCAGCTAAAGCTAGTTTGACTGACTAAATCGATTTACTGAGTTAATAAGCCAGTTGTTTTAGAATAGGTCGAATTCATATTTCTCATCCATTCTGCATTAAACTGTTTCCCATTCGTACATACCCACATTCCTACTTCTGTGCTGTAGGGCTTGGCTGAACTACACCTGCCTTCAGTGAAACTTTTCTCTCCTGCACAATTGGAGATAATTTTAGTCTCGTGACTCCCACGGGGTTACCTCTGTTGTGACACTTGACTCTTTGGTGGCATATTTTATTTGAAAAAGCCTTCCGTTACTCCGGGCACGTCAAACAGTAAATGCTTTCTCTTCGTAAACCTGCATAACAATTTTCTGAACTCTTCTGCTCTGGGCAAGATTCATCAGTACACCAGGCAAACATAGTGAAAGAGGAGACAGTACTTGTGTTGCATTCAATTGGGTCTTGATACCTAAGTGTGACTCTTAACCAAGGATTATGCAGTAGTTAAGGACACAGATTCAAGTTGTTTAGGGTGTGTCCTAAAGTGTCAGTGGCAGAATTTAAGTCTCTACTCTGGAAATTGTAGACCTGAGACAAACTACTTCCCTAAACGTCATTTCCTACGTCTGAGAAAGATAATAGTATCTACCTTGTCGTAGACTGAATAATACCATTGCCCCCAAATGTCCACATTCTACTCTCCAGAACCTGTGAATGTGACCTTAAATGGCAGAAGGCACTTTGCCAGTGGGATGAAAGTAATGGTTCTCAGATGGGAAGATTCTCCTGGACTACCTGGATGGGCCCAAATATAACCACTGGTGTTCTCGTAAGAGAGAGGCAGAGGGAATTTGTACTCCAAAGAGAATGTGATGACGAAGTTGGGGTTGCATTGATGTGGCCAGAAGTGAAGGAATGCTGGCGAGGAAACAAACAGATTCTCGCTTAGAGCCTCTAGAAGGAGGATGGATGGCCCTGTCGACTTCTGGTTTCAGCCCAGGGAAACTGGTTTTGGACCTCTGTCTTGCAGAACCATAAGAAAATAAGTGTGTTGTGTTAGAAGCAAGCACATTTGTAGTCATTTGTTACAGCAGCCATAGGGAACTAATGCCTACCTCATAGGAAGTAGTTCTCCAATTAAAATGTGTGACTGGAAACACACTTAGTGGCATGTGTGACACACACTAGTTATGCTACCGTAGGTCGTTCTTGGAAACTGAAGCCTTGGTTTTGAGAGATCATCAAAACCAGTACAATGGTTGCCATGTTTCTCCTTGTTCAGCCTGGTGACCAACCCGGTAGAGAGAGCTCCATCCTTTCCCACAGGACCCCAACTGTGGGTACGTAGAGGGAAGCGGTTATGTCTCCCTTAAGGCACCTTTTTCTTTTCCTTTCTACTTTTGTCTTCATTAATCTTCATCCAACTGACCTTTCTAAATTTTACAGAAAACAAAACCATTTCTCCATGGATTCAGATACTACCCCAAGTTAATATTCCAACCAAGTTCTTGTTCTTCCGGGTCTCATCACCAGAAATTGCTGAGCCTAACTCTACTCTAGTTTCTAGGATCACTCATTTTCTCATTTCTCCCTTCTCCTCTTAGTTCAGAGTCTTGTCAATTTAGTTCCTTCCCTAACCACAACTTATAGTACGGTGGCACAGCAAAGTGATGAAAGTCTAGACGGTCTGGTTTTAATCCCGGGTTTTGCCACCTACTTACTGTGTGGCATTAGGCAAGCTCTTCAACGTCTCTGGGCCTCAGTTGCCCCCAGAAGAGTGAACATTATGAATATTCCCTACATCTAGGGTTGCCATTATGAGGAATAAGTGAGTTAATATTTGGTAAGCCCTTAGAATAGTACTTGTTATAGTCTAAGCACTACAGTTGTGCTTGTTAATAATAATAAATGAAATTCCAAGCGTATAACTTACTCAACATTCTGTCATAACTTTGAAGTGTTGGTCTATCTGTTGGCTCACGTTGCAGGTAAATGAGTCGAGGCATGGGCTGAGGCATTGCTATCACTGGGTGGTGTGTTCCCAGAACTTGGAACAGCGGTGTGAAATGGGTAGTGGTTCTATTGGAGACAGGGCAGACTGGAAAATGACAGCCTGGGAAGGAGGTGTGGTGTCCATAGCTTTGGTGTTAGAGGTGCTGCCTGCTGAAGCACCAGTGCCGGCCTAAGCCATAAATGGGGTGCTGGGGTAAAGAGGAGCAGGATGGAAGATGACAGCGTGGGAAGGAGGTGTGGTGTCCATAGGTTCGGGGTCTGACGGGCTTCCTGCTGAAGCACCGATGCCCGGCAGGGCCGTAAATGGGGTGCTGGGAAAAACAGGAGCAGAATGGAAGATGACAGCGTGTGAAGGTGGTGTGGTGTCCATAGGTTCGGGGTCTGACGTGCTTCCTGCTGAAGCACCGATGCCCGCCAGGGCCGTAAATGGGGTGGTCGGGAAAACAGGAGCAGAACGGAAGATGACAGCGTGTGAAGGTGGTGTGGTGTCCATAGGTTCGGGGTCTGACGGGCTTCCTGCTGAAGCACCGATGCCCGCCAGGGACATAAATGGGGTGGTCGGGAAAACAGGAGCAGAATGGAAGATGACAGCGTGTGAAGGTGGTGTGGTGTCCATAGGTTCGGGGTCTGACGTGCTTCCTGCTGAAGCACCGATGCCCACCAGGGCCGTAAATGGGGTGCTGGGGAAAACAGGAGCAGAATGGAAGAGGACAGCGTGTGAAGGAGGTGTGGTGTCCATAGCTTCCATATTAGAGGTACTGCCTGCCTTATCTGAGAGCAGAGAATGAAAGTGGGAGAGCCTCTTCCTAGATTCTAACTCCTCTGAATTTATAGCACTGGCTCTGCCTGGCTTTATGACATATCCATTGTACGTGTCACAGAGAAAGTGCAGGCGGGGCAGGGGGTGATGCAGGGGTCACATGCAAGCCCAGCTGCTGGCTTAACCCCGGCCCAAAGGCAAAGGGCAGGGCCCCTTCTGGACTTTCTAGTGGCTGGGACTTCTGGCTGTGGGTGGCAGGTGTTTGGCACCAGATGGGCCACCATGCGGAGACTGTTGGGGACTGTGGAAGCCTCCTCCAGAGCTCACCCTGCCTGGCGACTGGCTCTGCAGGCCCCTCAGCCCTGCGTATGTATCGGCCAGGCCTTCCCCACCACGGGGCCCAGAGGCCAGAGCCTGCTCAGACCTGAGGGCAGGAGGCAGCCAGAGCTTACCAGGGTGTGGGCCACCTCGTCCGCACACCTCCCCAGCTCTTCTGCGAGACCTGGAGACAGGATCGCCTTCTCCAGGGCTGCTCAGCTGCCAGCATCACCATGAGCCAGGTGGCCAAGGTTTCTGAGCAGGAGATGCAGAGCCCTGATCCGACTGGATGCTGCAGCCCACGATGTCCCTTCCTGGCAGATAGGTTCTTTCTTCACTTCTGTTTTGAAATTTGGTAAAAGAACATTTAAACCTTGGCCTGTCCTTCAGGGTATATAGATGGTAGTGGCTTAGCCGGGATTCGATCCAAGCCTGTGTGATTCCAGAGCTTGTGCTCTGGACTGTGGTGCCTCCTTATCGTATATGCTTCATGTGTTACTTGTTTTTCTTTTTTTCTTGTAGTCCTTATGGTACTTAGCCCTAAGTGCCATACCTGTAACGAACAGCTACACTGCCCTGTAGGAGGTCTTCTTTTGTTCAACGCATGAATTGGTCATCCACCACACTGTGTTCTAATCTCAGAAGATACAGGTCAGGGAGCACCAGTTGTCAGCATGGCACCATTCCATATTTCTAACTGAGGCTTGAAGCCCGTATTTTCCCTTTGTCTAGTTTGAAGGATCCAGATATGTAAAGATGATATTCTAGATAAATCATGGTCTATCCTGAAAGAAATTCACCAGTGAATTGTTCCATATGGATTAGAAGCCAGCTTCTCTGGCCTTCCTGGATTATATCCAGTAAGGCGTCTCATTCATGTCTAGAAAGCAAATATATCATTTATTGCAACTTCAGCGTGGAGCGATGTATTGGTATAAAGTACGATCAACACAATTTGGTCATTGTGAGTATGACAGCTGGGTCCACTCTTTACTACCCATATGTAACTCTAGGGATTCTTATGCCCAAGAGAGGAGACGTACTCTTGGCTGTCTAGGACAAGGGAAGCATGTGTTGTTATTCAGGAGCTGGAAGCTTCAGCATGACAGGTAGGAATTGAACAATCCTGGTCTACACATCACTTGACCTTGCTTAAAACTTGTTTCTTTGGCTTGCTTCATTGGAGTGTTTTCTCCCTCCTGGGGCTGACATTGTCTGTTATGTATCACGCATGTGACATGTAGAAGTTTCAGAACCCAAAATCATATAGATCAGTAAAAATGTATATATATATATAAACCTATTGAAACTCATACTGGGCATAATTCATATATTCCAAAATCAGTTTGACCCTCTGCTCTTGAGATTCTTTTTATGGTATGTCCCAGCAAATCTGGGCTTCCATCCCCAATAAATTTTGGGGTTGGAGGACACAAAAGCTTTTGCTCAGACCTAAATTCTGTCTGAAAACAAGGGAAATATTATAAGCCCTTTGTAACCTCTCCAAGAGCAGAAATGATTTACAGCTGTGGCATTGAACCATAATTCCTCGATCTCATTTGAGAAGAGTCCAGTTAGAAACAGTGTCTTGATTTTTGTTTCTTTTGTTTCTTCCCTGTTTTCTTGTCTTGCTTACCAACAATCCATTGTAATTCATGAGTTAGTATGGCAGCAGGCTGAGTGTTCCCTGGAGCTCATTAAATGAAGTGTTTTTCCTAAAATGACGTTTGTCTCCTTGTTTTCAGCCCCTCTTCTTTCCTCTGCCCTTTACTATAACCAGAGCTCAGCAAAAGCTGAGTGACTTTGTGCAGACCTTACTTAGGTTCAGCCTTTTTTTCTTCATTATTTCATTCATGGCTCCTCCATTTCATTGCTTGCCTTCTCGACATGTGTTGAAATCTTTCTGTGGTTGACGACTTCCAGAATATCTTGGCTTTTATTGGTTGATTAATTTTGGTATTTCTACAGTTTTATTTAGATATGGTTTCAGGAGGAACAGAAAGTAAATATATTTCCTAGTCTGCCATCTTGAGCTGAAAATCCCTGTGGATTTTAGCATCCAATGTTCCCATGGGAAAACACCCAACCATGGCCTTAATAGATGTAACACTCAAGATTTCAGCTTTTGTTGAGCAATCACTAAGGATTTCATATGTGGTCATTTCTAATGGGGAAATAATAACTATCTCATGACGTTGATTTGAGGATTAAATTAGATAATGAACATGAAAATGCTTTCTAAGATTTAAAAATCAGTCAAAATGTTTTTTGTTATTATTTGATTTGTTGCTATTTCAACTTCACTTGACAGTTGTTTATGACCTTGCGTATGTGAGAAAATGTCCTCTGGGTTATTTTTCTGAAAGCCAGAATGTATTTTTCAATAGCTCAATGGAACTGGCATCATTTGTGAAGGTTAAGGGTGAAGGGGTAAATGTTTCTTGACACCTCTCACTTTACAGTGTTTTCAGGAACTAACTGACTCATGTATTCCTCTTCCAAATTTGGTTGAGGACCTCCTACCAGCCACATGCTTTACGTCAGGTGTTGGAAAGCATTTTCTGGATTTGAAATATCTTAGGCTTTGTGGGCCATATACAGTTTCTGTAGCTTCTCCTCCTCTTTCCTCTTCAACAAGCTTTCTAAACGTGAGAACCATTATTAGCTCACAGTCCCACAGATCCAGGCTGAGAGCCTGATTTGATTCGTGGGCATTATTTGCCAATTGCTGCTCTGCGTGTTCACTGAGGAGGGGGACCATGTTTGAGTAATCATTTCTTTGAATCAACTGTTGGTCTTCTGGGGCTTGTCCTTGCTCTCCTACAGTCTCTAATCAGCATGGCATCCAGAGAGATCTTGTTAAAACATAAGTCAGATCATGTCACTCAAATTTCTTCAGTGGCTTCTTCACAGAAAATGCAAAGTCCTCAGAGTGCCTCCACAGACCTAGAAATCTGGGCCTCTGTTTCCTCTCTGACTGTTTCGTTCTCCTCTCCAATTTGCTCGCTCTGTTTTCCACATGCTGACATCCTTTCTGCTCCTTGGATACTCCAAACCTACTCTTGCCTCATTGACTTTCTGCCGCACGCCAGCCGAAGAAAGAGGATTTCACCGCCCAGGGTCAGAAGGGAAGGGGTGAGGACCTGAAGTAGCACTGACGAATGGGGTCAGAAGCCCATGGGGTCAGAAGGCTGCAATGAGAAGCCTACTCACCGCAACAAAGAATAGACCCCCGCTCGCCGAAACTAGAGAAAGCTCGCATGCAGCAATGAAGACCCAATACAGCCAAAAATAAATAAATAAAACATAAAGTATAGAATCTTAAAAAAGCAACAAAAAATCTATAAAGAATATTACGAGAATAGAATCACAGGCCAGTTTCTCCTTTGAATATGCATGCAAAATGTGTAAAGAGAAGCACAAACTGTATCCATGGTATGTAAAACAATCATATATCAGAATCAAAGTAGCTTTATTCTGGCAATGCAAGGTTGCTTTAATGTCCAAACATGAAACTGATCCCAGGAATGAATTAGAGTGGGGAAAGAAGTCATTTAAAACTGAAATCTTGGGACTTCCCTGGTGGTCCAGTATTTAGAACATGACGCTTTCACTGCTGGGGCCCTGGGGTCCAATCCCAGGTCAGGGAACTAAGATCCTGCAAGACATGAGGCAGGGCCCCGAAAAAAACAAAAAAAGGAAAGAAAGAAGTCTTAACCAGGAGACGCACAAGATCGAATAAACATAACAGATAACACCTTATGAAAAGTAGGTGAAGATTATGGAATATTCTAACATTTAAAACAAAAAGAAAGTTTTAAAGATTCAAAAGGATGTGACAAATATTGTACATCGGCAAAAATGAAATGAAATAAAATATACAAATGATGGGAACCCAAAATTCCAGATGCCCAAGTCCTGTCTCTGAAGAGTCTCATTCAATGGGTTCAGGATTTCCTCTATATTTAAAAACCTGCAGGTGATTCTGGTATGATTCACAGACACAATGTAAAGCTTCTCTTTTACAGGAAAGAATGCCAGATTATTTTGTTATCTTATAGTTATACTAACAGGTTGTACTATTGACGGATAAGTCTGCTGTCAAAATGCACCCCCACTAGGGGTAAAAAAGGAACTAGTAGTCTCTACTGCTACTTGGTGGCAGCATGCATGTATTGCAAGGGCAATTATTGTAGCAGTCCAAATTAGTGGAACATTTTAGAATTGGAAGACTACATACAGATCATCTAGTCAAGCTTCCAACTATTAAAGTTGTGAAAACTAAGGCCCATATAAATGACATGATTTATCTCCAAAGAGCATTAGTGAAAGTATGAAATAAAAAATATCTCTGAACTTTTAATTTAGTGCCGTTTTTATTAATCTCAAGTATTAGCTTAAACTTGAGTGTGACAGATTTGGGATTGAATTCTTGCTCACGTTTACTGGTTGCGTGCCTTTTAGTAAGTTACTAAAACACTTTTCTTAAAAATAGACGTATTTATTTATTTATCTTTGGCTGCCTAGGCTCTTCGTTGCTGTGCGCGGGCTTTCTCTAGTTGCGGTGAGCGGGGGCTACTCTTTGTTGCAGTACGCGGGCTTCTCATTGTGGTGGCTTCTCGTTGTTGCTGAGCACGGGGTCTAGGTGCGTGGGCTTCAGTAGCTGTGGTTCACGGGCTCTAGCACGCAGGCTCAGTAGTTGTGGCACATGGTCTTAGTTGCTCCGTGGCATGTGGGATCTTCCCGGACCAGGGCTCAAACGTGTGTCCCGTGCACTGGCAGGTGGATCCTTAACCACCGCGCCAACAGGGAAGCCCTACTAATACACTTTTAACTTTGCTTTTCACGTATGTAAAACGGTGAGCCTTGACTGATATAGAATATGAGATAACCCAGCACTGTTCTTAACACATATATGTAGTTAAAATTTTTTGGCTCTCATCCCACTTAAACAGCCTCTATCCCCTTAATAATGAATGTGTCTTTCAGCTAGCAGAGCGCCCCAGAGCTGACCACATTCTGGCAAGAGATATAGGATTCTTTTTCTTACTGGGGGTTCTTTATACCTGATATTTGAAGCGCACTTAAACTTGAACAACTCTTGTTTATACTGTATTAATGGATTTGATGGATGAATTTTAGAAAGTAATATGCAGGAATTGAGCTGCCTTACTCTCAAGAAATATAATTCGATAGTGGTGGCTAGAACGATAAACAGTGTTTGGACAGGGAGTCCATATTGGATGTGAACTTCCTGTACTCCCATTCGTCTATTAAGAATAAATGGAATCCTTTCAAAATGTGTTCTAAAGGGCAGTTATTTCTTTCTGCCTCATTTAAGTTACCTGCAAGAAAAAGACAATCTCCTGCATCCTTGTTTAATAGGCTTTTAACATAAAGCAGATAATTTTTTGCAACATTTCCCAAACTTTTCGTTATCCAATTGGCTGAGGCTTCTCAACGATTATCATTTCACAACAATATCTCCATCTTCAGCTTCTTTCAATGAATTGGCCTAGTAGATGTGCCATTAAAACAGAGCTTCACTCTCAACGTAGTTTTAATTTTGTATTCAAAGGGTATGAAGGATTCAGCCATAACAGTGAGTGGATTTCTGATACATGCTACATGATGGATGCAACTAATTGAAAGGAGTCAGGCATGAAAGGCTACATATTGTATGGTTCCATTTATATGAAATGTCCAGCAGTGGCAAATCCATACACACAGAAAAGATTCTACATTAGTGGTTGCCAGGGGTTTGGAAGAGAGGGAAATAGGGAATGACTCCTTAAAATGGGTGTAGGTTTCCTCTTGGTTGATGAAAATGTTTTGCAGCTAGGCAGTGGTGATAGTTGCACAACATTGTGACAGTAGTAAATTCCACTGAATGGTACGGTGAATTGTAAAATGATCCAAATGGTGGATTTTGTGTTATGTTCCTTTTACTACAATAAAAAGGAGAAAGAATTCGGGAAAGACTTAGAGTTTGGGCAACTAAGGTGAACTGGTCAAGAAAAAGACAGCTCTATTGTTCAGTTTTCTCTCAGCTCTCCCAGTGCATTAATCCTCAGCCAAAAGTAGCCTGAACTTGTAGATGATAGTCATTCAACACAGTCCAGGGAAAAGTAAATAAAATAAAACCCAACTCTTCTTCTTTAGCACATGTAGGAAAGGTTAGCTTGCTGCTCAGCCACGTGGACATTCATGAAGACGTTTCACTTTAGGTGTCCTCTACTTCAGTACTTTACTCACTTGAGCTCATTCGCACATGTAGGCAACAGCATTCCTTAATTCGATGGAATCTGCAGCACTGGTTGTGATCGGTCTCATGGAAAGAAAAGGAAAGGTGGCGCGGAAGCCAAGGGAAGAGATTCTCAAGACAGAGACGTTGTTTAAGATCTGACTCGGCTTGGCGGTCACAAAGATAAGGATTGAGAAGTAGTGCCCTGGACTTGTCAACGGAGAAATCATTGGGGGCTTCAAGGAGATCAGTTTCACGAGAGTAGTGGGGCAGAAACCAGACCGCAGTGTGGATGGGAGGGGAGAAATGGGGGGCAAGTCAAGAAATTGATGGCAAAGGGAAAGAAGGGAGGGGTGGATAGGAGGACAGGAGAATGGAATGGAGGAGAGCATTTCCTTGTGGCTCTTTAATATGGCTGGGAGGGGCCAACAGAGAAGGAGAGCATGAAGATGTAGGAAGAGGGGGTGGCATCCCGAGCCCAAGGAGGACTGGCCCCTGTCTTCAGCTCCCACCAGCTGGATGTTCCCTCCCTCTAGCTTTCCACGTAGGCTGTGGAAGTTGCCCCTTGCCTCCTTGGATCAGCCACCCTTGATTCGTTCGTCCTTTTCTTATTTCTCAGCACATCTGGGTCATACGTTATGTGAAGACAAACAAATCACCACGGATGCTTAATTTTCTTGAAAAATCCCCAGGCAGGTACCATTTTGGAGACCTACATATTGTGCCTCAGCAAGCCAAAGTAGCCCATATTTCCTCTCTCATTGGGAGAGATTGCTGTTTCTTGGAGAACCTGATGAAGAGGGTGACTCGCACTTAGGAATAACGTTGCTTGAAAAGTGCAAAAGGTGAGATAGTTTGGCTCTGAGGGGCCTCTGAGGCCTGAGACTTCCTGAGAGATGGCAGACTCACAGCTCCCATTTCCCTCTGACCCTGGGCTATGAGCTCATCAAATGAGATGGTAAATAAAGTCACTGACATGGTTTAAAGGATAATTTAGTTCTCTCTTGTTCACTCAGAGCAAATTGAATGGGATTTGCATACAACATATGGATGAAATATCCATACGATGGGGCTTGACCATATCCTCATGGTTCCCCTTCCCTTTTCTACATCTGGCCCCTTTAGCTCTGCAGACTTAACCCCACACCATCAGTCCACCCAGTCGGTCCGCTGAACGTCTCGTGCTCCTTCGCATCTGGTCGTTGTCGTCACCTTGTTCTCCACTACCGCCTCCTGCGGTAGCTGTTAGGTCCAGAGAGGTTGGTTCACTGTGAGCAAGTAACTGTCAACTCCATGGACAGGTGGAAGTGACTTGGCAGCCGGGATTTGCCCATCCTGAGTTCATTATACCCATGAGGGTCAAGGAGAATGGGGATGCAGCTGGTCTGCAGAGCCCCGGCAGTTCTGAGACACATGCTCCTGGATCCACACGTTGCTCCATACCCAGCCTTGCCTTGCTTTGTTCTCTGTCTTGACTCCATTCAGGTTTCTGCTCTCCTTGTCCCTTTGGGGAGGGAGGCCAGTACCAGCCCAGGTGTAGTCCCCCAAAGCTTCCTACTTCCAAGCGTCACGTAGGCTTGTACATCCCCTTGCTTGGGTTGCCCTGGCATTCGTGCCAACAAGTTGAGTGGTTTATGCCCTAGGCTCTCTCTTCTGGCAAGAATGTGCCTGAAAATCTCCATCTCTGGTTTGGTGGCCCCCAAAAATTCCCAGTCAGTTTTGGTGAGGGGACACTTGGTGACAGTGTTGTCTTTCGAAATGAGTAGTTCCGTTACCGACAATACTTTGCTCCCCATACATTATTTATAAGGTTTCCCTGTTTGTATGTGCAAACTATTTGTGTGTATATTTGGAGAAATACATTGTACAGCCCTCTTTTTTATTTCTTCCACACACCCTAGAGATGTCATAGAGGCAGTAAATATGTCCAACTTTTTGAGAAATTGGAACAATCAAGACTTACCTGTATGGAATGCTGTTAATGATGTCAATTCCCGCGACAGTACCTTTCATCTGACACACTTAGGGACTGTTAACAGATTAAAAGCAGTAAGAGACACGGATAGAGAGAATTTTCATTATCTTGTGCTCTGAAATCTTGGATTTTCATTGGTTTCAATGGGCCTGAAATTGTATTTTCTTTAATAGGCACATAGAAGCCTCTAGCGGTATTCTTAATAAAGCAAGGTGAGTTATAAGCAATCATCTGATGGAGGGTAAATGTACCACAGTCCAGTTTAAGAAAAATACAATATAAAAGTCTTACCATGGAAGAAAATCTTTATATGATCTTTTGAAAAAACAAAGCTTCAAGAAACATAAAGACATGACACCATATTCAGTTTAAAGTCAGTGACTTGTAAGCAAGGCAAAGCAAAGACAGTCTGATTAAGACCGTTGCATTGTTCTGGCATTTTTTAGGTCTCACCCATTTCTGTGGCCTTTTTAGAACCTAAGCTTCTAGGGCACAGAGAACTTCATCTTGACGTAGGGCTGAGCAAATGCACGGAGCATTTCTCAATAAGTAGGCATTAAATTCTTAGTCCAGAAGGAGCCTTGAGATGCCCTCTCTTTACTCCTTGGTAGAACTGTTTTAACCATCCCCTGAAAACAGATTTTTTTCTTTAAATCTCAAAATTCAGAGATTCCACAATCAGAAGTTACTTCTCATTATTGCCTTGTGGTCTGCTGTGGGCATCTGTCGAATGGTGTGAACTCTGCGTGGGGAGCCTGGCCTACCCTCCAGGCCCACGGTTTGGGCTGTGGTGGTGCCATGCTGTGCTCAGGGGCCTTCTTTTTTGGAAGTCTGGGCTCCAGTGAGCCTTGGTCGTGTTCTTTTATGGAACCTTGGGTGCTAGACCACTCTGACCCTCAGTCTCATTTGCAGGTTCTGGGGAGGATTAAATGAGCTCATGGGATATCCAGGTGACTGAGGCAGAGTCGGCTCGGGATGAATCTTTGCTTCGTTTTCATTAGCTGCGGAGAAGACGATGACAGCTTGGTGCCTCTCCAACTTTAATATGGGTATGCCTCTCTTGGGGATCTTGTTAAATGCAGGCTGGTATTCAGTAGTTCTGGGTGGGGCCTGGATTCTGTGCTTCTAACAAGCTCCTAGGTGAGGGTGACGCTGAGGGCAAGGGTTTGGCACCTGTGTTTCTCCCTTTCTGGAAGAGCAGGATGTCTGCCCCACCCCCACCCCGAGAGGAGAAAACATCCGCAATGTGACTACTAGGAACCAGCTTCCCTCACATGCAAGGGTCCTGTACCACTGCTCCCAACCATTCCGTCTGAGGCGCAGCAAGCCAAAACACTGAAATGCTGAGGTTTGCAGCAAAGAGGAGGTTTATTCACAGGGCAGCCAAGCGAGGACGTGACGTGACAATAGGTCTCAAATCCGCCTCCCCAAAGGCAAGGGGCTTTGGGTATCTGTGGGATAAAGAATAAAGAAGCAGGGCAGTATGAGGCATGGGGAGCATGAGGAAAGGTGATTGGAAAAACGTGTGCTCATCATTGTTCTGAGCTGGCCTAACTAGGCTACAGGCCTCAGCACATTCTCAGGCTGGAGTTTTCGGCCCTCTGATGGCAGGAGGTCAAAAGGCACTTGCCCGGGTGGAAGATCGGTGGTCCTCTCCACTCTAAACCAGCTCAGCCTAACCAGGCACAGCTGATTCCAAGTTCCTGGAGGATCACGGGGCAAACATCTTATTGCTTATGCTACATGCTACTTGGAGGACGTGCAGGTGTTCAAGCTACCTTGATGAGTGAAGACCGGGATTTGACTAATCATGACACCTTGTTTCACCTCCAGGCGAGCAGAAGAGAGCTGTAGGCTGAGTCTGGCTCCTAGCACCTGGAATTGGAGGCAGGTGGTTTAAAAACGGGCTTTCCCACCCTCTGTGTGATATAAGGTAGATAGATTATTGAACCTTCCTGTGCCTGTTTCTCCACAAGCAGCATGGGGACACTCAGAGTCCCTCTCTTGGGGGCTGTTATGGGGGTTCAGTGAGATATAGATGCATGCACGGGCACACGGGAGACACCCAGTGTGTGTTCCCTTCGTGCTTATTTTTATTAGGACACCAGTATTGTTAGAACATTTCTGGTTTGGACAACAAATTAGATAGGTGGTCATTGCTATAGTTTATGCGAGAGCAATTCACATTGCCATTTGCAAAAAAGTAGTTGGTTGTCCAGTGGGGATTATAAACATCCGTTTAACATGAGCTACTGAACAGATAGTTCACACAGTAAGTACTTTATTTAAAATCAATTCTCTTTGTTTTCTTAAGCAATTGTTAACCCCCAATTTCGTGAGTACTACCAAGTAAGTCACTTGAAAATCATCTAGAGCAATCTATTTCACTTAGCAAGCCTAAAGCTATAGTTCAACCATTTTATTGACTGTTCTATGACAAAAATTACTCTAAACAGCTATTCCCTGGATAAGTAATCAGCTAAAGCTAGTTTGACTGACTAAATCGATTTACTGAGTTAATAAGCCAGTTGTTTTAGAATAGGTCGAATTCATATTTCTCATCCATTCTGCATTAAACTGTTTCCCATTCGTACATACCCACATTCCTACTTCTGTGCTGTAGGGCTTGGCTGAACTACACCTGCCTTCAGTGAAACTTTTCTCTCCTGCACAATTGGAGATAATTTTAGTCTCGTGACTCCCACGGGGTTACCTCTGTTGTGACACTTGACTCTTTGGTGGCATATTTTATTTGAAAAAGCCTTCCGTTACTCCGGGCACGTCAAACAGTAAATGCTTTCTCTTCGTAAACCTGCATAACAATTTTCTGAACTCTTCTGCTCTGGGCAAGATTCATCAGTACACCAGGCAAACATAGTGAAAGAGGAGACAGTACTTGTGTTGCATTCAATTGGGTCTTGATACCTAAGTGTGACTCTTAACCAAGGATTATGCAGTAGTTAAGGACACAGATTCAAGTTGTTTAGGGTGTGTCCTAAAGTGTCAGTGGCAGAATTTAAGTCTCTACTCTGGAAATTGTAGACCTGAGACAAACTACTTCCCTAAACGTCATTTCCTACGTCTGAGAAAGATAATAGTATCTACCTTGTCGTAGACTGAATAATACCATTGCCCCCAAATGTCCACATTCTACTCTCCAGAACCTGTGAATGTGACCTTAAATGGCAGAAGGCACTTTGCCAGTGGGATGAAAGTAATGGTTCTCAGATGGGAAGATTCTCCTGGACTACCTGGATGGGCCCAAATATAACCACTGGTGTTCTCGTAAGAGAGAGGCAGAGGGAATTTGTACTCCAAAGAGAATGTGATGACGAAGTTGGGGTTGCATTGATGTGGCCAGAAGTGAAGGAATGCTGGCGAGGAAACAAACAGATTCTCGCTTAGAGCCTCTAGAAGGAGGATGGATGGCCCTGTCGACTTCTGGTTTCAGCCCAGGGAAACTGGTTTTGGACCTCTGTCTTGCAGAACCATAAGAAAATAAGTGTGTTGTGTTAGAAGCAAGCACATTTGTAGTCATTTGTTACAGCAGCCATAGGGAACTAATGCCTACCTCATAGGAAGTAGTTCTCCAATTAAAATGTGTGACTGGAAACACACTTAGTGGCATGTGTGACACACACTAGTTATGCTACCGTAGGTCGTTCTTGGAAACTGAAGCCTTGGTTTTGAGAGATCATCAAAACCAGTACAATGGTTGCCATGTTTCTCCTTGTTCAGCCTGGTGACCAACCCGGTAGAGAGAGCTCCATCCTTTCCCACAGGACCCCAACTGTGGGTACGTAGAGGGAAGCGGTTATGTCTCCCTTAAGGCACCTTTTTCTTTTCCTTTCTACTTTTGTCTTCATTAATCTTCATCCAACTGACCTTTCTAAATTTTACAGAAAACAAAACCATTTCTCCATGGATTCAGATACTACCCCAAGTTAATATTCCAACCAAGTTCTTGTTCTTCCGGGTCTCATCACCAGAAATTGCTGAGCCTAACTCTACTCTAGTTTCTAGGATCACTCATTTTCTCATTTCTCCCTTCTCCTTTTAGTTCAGAGTCTTGTCAATTTAGTTCCTTCCCTAACCACAACTTATAGTACGGTGGCACAGCAAAGTGATGAAAGTCTAGACGGTCTGGTTTTAATCCCGGGTTTTGCCACCTACTTACTGTGTGGCATTAGGCAAGCTCTTCAACGTCTCTGGGCCTCAGTTGCCCCCAGAAGAGTGAACATTATGAATATTCCCTACATCTAGGGTTGCCATTATGAGGAATAAGTGAGTTAATATTTGGTAAGCACTTAGAATAGTACTTGTTATAGTCTAAGCACTACAGTTGTGCTTGTTAATAATAATAAATGAAATTCCAAGCGTATAACTTACTCAACATTCTGTCATAACTTTGAAGTGTTGGTCTATCTGTTGGCTCACGTTGCAGGTAAATGAGTCGAGGCATGGGCTGAGGCATTGCTATCACTGGGTGGTGTGTTCCCAGAACTTGGAACAGCGGTGTGAAATGGGTAGTGGTTCTATTGGAGACAGGGCAGACTGGAAAATGACAGCCTGGGAAGGAGGTGTGGTGTCCATAGCTTTGGTGTTAGAGGTGCTGCCTGCTGAAGCACCAGTGCCGGCCTAAGCCATAAATGGGGTGCTGGGGTAAAGAGGAGCAGGATGGAAGATGACAGCGTGGGAAGGAGGTGTGGTGTCCATAGGTTCGGGGTCTGACGGGCTTCCTGCTGAAGCACCGATGCCCGGCAGGGCCGTAAATGGGGTGCTGGGAAAAACAGGAGCAGAATGGAAGATGACAGCGTGTGAAGGTGGTGTGGTGTCCATAGGTTCGGGGTCTGACGTGCTTCCTGCTGAAGCACCGATGCCCGCCAGGGCCGTAAATGGGGTGGTCGGGAAAACACGAACAGAACGGAAGATGACAGCGTGTGAAGGTGGTGTGGTGTCCATAGGTTCGGGGTCTGACGGGCTTCCTGCTGAAGCACCGATGCCCGCCAGGGCCGTAAATGGGGTGGTCGGGAAAACAGGAGCAGAATGGAAGATGACAGCGTGTGAAGGTGGTGTGGTGTCCATAGCTTCCATATTAGAGGTACTGCCTGCCTTATCTGAGAGCAGAGAATGAAAGTGGGAGAGCCTCTTCCTAGATTCTAACTCCTCTGAATTTATAGCACTGGCTCTGCCTGGCTTTATGACATATCCATTGTACGTGTCACAGAGAAAGTGCAGGCGGGGCAGGGGGTGATGCAGGGGTCACATGCAAGCCCAGCTGCTGGCTTAACCCCGGCCCAAAGGCAAAGGGCAGGGCCCCTTCTGGACTTTCTAGTGGCTGGGACTTCTGGCTGTGGGTGGCAGGTGTTTGGCACCAGATGGGCCACCATGCGGAGACTGTTGGGGACTGTGGAAGCCTCCTCCAGAGCTCACCCTGCCTGGCGACTGGCTCTGCAGGCCCCTCAGCCCTGCGTATGTATCGGCCAGGCCTTCCCCACCACGGGGCCCAGAGGCCAGAGCCTGCTCAGACCTGAGGGCAGGAGGCAGCCAGAGCTTACCAGGGTGTGGGCCACCTCGTCCGCAGACCTCCCCAGCTCTTCTGCGAGACCTGGAGACAGGATCGCCTTCTCCAGGGCTGCTCAGCTGCCAGCATCACCATGAGCCAGGTGGCCAAGGTTTCTGAGCAGGAGATGCAGAGCCCTGATCCGACTGGATGCTGCAGCCCACGATGTCCCTTCCTGGCAGATAGGTTCTTTCTTCACTTCTGTTTTGAAATTTGGTAAAAGAACATTTAAACCTTGGCCTGTCCTTCAGGGTATATAGATGGTAGTGGCTTAGCCGGGATTCAATCCAAGCCTGTGTGATTCCAGAGCTTGTGCTCTGGACTGTGGTGCCTCCTTATCGTATATGCTTCATGTGTTACTTGTTTTTCTTTTTTTCTTGTAGTCCTTATGGTACTTAGCCCTAAGTGCCATACCTGTAACGAACAGCTACACTGCCCTGTAGGAGGTCTTCTTTTGTTCAACGCATGAATTGGTCATCCACCACACTGTGTTCTAATCTCAGAAGATACAGGTCAGGGAGCACCAGTTGTCAGCATGGCACCATTCCATATTTCTAACTGAGGCTTGAAGCCCGTATTTTCCCTTTGTCTAGTTTGAAGGATCCAGATATGTAAAGATGATATTCTAGATAAATCATGGTCTATCCTGAAAGAAATTCACCAGTGAATTGTTCCATATGGATTAGAAGCCAGCTTCTCTGGCCTTCCTGGATTATATCCAGTAAGGCGTCTCATTCATGTCTAGAAAGCAAATATATCATTTATTGCAACTTCAGCGTGGAGCGATGTATTGGTATAAAGTACGATCAACACAATTTGGTCATTGTGAGTATGACAGCTGGGTCCACTCTTTACTACCCATATGTAACTCTAGGGATTCTTATGCCCAAGAGAGGAGACGTACTCTTGGCTGTCTAGGACAAGGGAAGCATGTGTTGTTATTCAGGAGCTGGAAGCTTCAGCATGACAGGTAGGAATTGAACAATCCTGGTCTACACATCACTTGACCTTGCTTAAAACTTGTTTCTTTGGCTTGCTTCATTGGAGTGTTTTCTCCCTCCTGGGGCTGACATTGTCTGTTATGTATCACGCATGTGACATGTAGAAGTTTCAGAACCCAAAATCATATAGATCAGTAAAAATGTATATATATATATAAACCTATTGAAACTCATACTGGGCATAATTCATATATTCCAAAATCAGTTTGACCCTCTGCTCTTGAGATTCTTTTTATGGTATGTCCCAGCAAATCTGGGCTTCCATCCCCAATAAATTTTGGGGTTGGAGGACACAAAAGCTTTTGCTCAGACCTAAATTCTGTCTGAAAACAAGGGAAATATTATAAGCCCTTTGTAACCTCTCCAAGAGCAGAAATGATTTACAGCTGTGGCATTGAACCATAATTCCTCGATCTCATTTGAGAAGAGTCCAGTTAGAAACAGTGTCTTGATTTTTGTTTCTTTTGTTTCTTCCCTGTTTTCTTGTCTTGCTTACCAACAATCCATTGTAATTCATGAGTTAGTATGGCAGCAGGCTGAGTGTTCCCTGGAGCTCATTAAATGAAGTGTTTTTCCTAAAATGACGTTTGTCTCCTTGTTTTCAGCCCCTCTTCTTTCCTCTGCCCTTTACTATAACCAGAGCTCAGCAAAAGCTGAGTGACTTTGTGCAGACCTTACTTAGGTTCAGCCTTTTTTTCTTCATTATTTCATTCATGGCTCCTCCATTTCATTGCTTGCCTTCTCGACATGTGTTGAAATCTTTCTGTGGTTGACGACTTCCAGAATATCTTGGCTTTTATTGGTTGATTAATTTTGGTATTTCTACAGTTTTATTTAGATATGGTTTCAGGAGGAACAGAAAGTAAATATATTTCCTAGTCTGCCATCTTGAGCTGAAAATCCCTGTGGATTTTAGCATCCAATGTTCCCATGGGAAAACACCCAACCATGGCCTTAATAGATGTAACACTCAAGATTTCAGCTTTTGTTGAGCAATCACTAAGGATTTCATATGTGGTCATTTCTAATGGGGAAATAATAACTATCTCATGACGTTGATTTGAGGATTAAATTAGATAATGAACATGAAAATGCTTTCTAAGATTTAAAAATCAGTCAAAATGTTTTTTGTTATTATTTGATTTGTTGCTATTTCAACTTCACTTGACAGTTGTTTATGACCTTGCGTATGTGAGAAAATGTCCTCTGGGTTATTTTTCTGAAAGCCAGAATGTATTTTTCAGTAGCTCAATGGAACTGGCATCATTTGTGAAGGTTAAGGGTGAAGGGGTAAATGTTTCTTGACACCTATCACTTTACAGTGTTTTCAGGAACTAACTGACTCATGTATTCCTCTTCCAAATTTGGTTGAGGACCTCCTACCAGCCACATGCTTTACGTCAGGTGTTGGAAAGCATTTTCTGGATTTGAAATATCTTAGGCTTTGTGGGCCATATACAGTTTCTGTAGCTTCTCCTCCTCTTTCCTCTTCAACAAGCTTTCTAAACGTGAGAACCATTATTAGCTCACAGTCCCACAGATCCAGGCTGAGAGCCTGATTTGATTCGTGGGCATTATTTGCCAATTGCTGCTCTGCGTGTTCACTGAGGAGGGGGACCATGTTTGAGTAATCATTTCTTTGAATCAACTGTTGGTCTTCTGGGGCTTGTCCTTGCTCTCCTACAGTCTCTAATCAGCATGGCATCCAGAGAGATCTTGTTAAAACATAAGTCAGATCATGTCACTCAAATTTCTTCAGTGGCTTCTTCACAGAAAATGCAAAGTCCTCAGAGTGCCTCCACAGACCTAGAAATCTGGGCCTCTGTTTCCTCTCTGACTGTTTCGTTCTCCTCTCCAATTTGCTCGCTCTGTTTTCCACATGCTGACATCCTTTCTGCTCCTTGGATACTCCAAACCTACTCTTGCCTCATTGACTTTCTGCCGCACGCCAGCCGAAGAAAGAGGATTTCACCGCCCAGGGTCAGAAGGGAAGGGGTGAGGACCTGAAGTAGCACTGACGAATGGGGTCAGAAGCCCATGGGGTCAGAAGGCTGCAATGAGAAGCCTACTCACCGCAACAAAGAATAGACCCCCGCTCGCCGAAACTAGAGAAAGCTCGCATGCAGCAATGAAGACCCAATACAGCCAAAAATAAATAAATAAAACATAAAGTATAGAATCTTAAAAAAGCAACAAAAAATCTATAAAGAATATTACGAGAATAGAATCACAGGCCAGTTTCTCCTTTGAATATGCATGCAAAATGTGTAAAGAGAAGCACAAACTGTATCCATGGTATGTAAAACAATCATATATCAGAATCAAAGTAGCTTTATTCTGGCAATGCAAGGTTGCTTTAATGTCCAAACATGAAACTGATCCCAGGAATGAATTAGAGTGGGGAAAGAAGTCATTTAAAACTGAAATCTTGGGACTTCCCTGGTGGTCCAGTATTTAGAACATGACGCTTTCACTGCTGGGGCCCTGGGGTCCAATCCCAGGTCAGGGAACTAAGATCCTGCAAGACATGAGGCAGGGCCCCGAAAAAAACAAAAAAAGGAAAGAAAGAAGTCTTAACCAGGAGACGCACAAGATCGAATAAACATAACAGATAACACCTTATGAAAAGTAGGTGAAGATTATGGAATATTCTAACATTTAAAACAAAAAGAAAGTTTTAAAGATTCAAAAGGATGTGACAAATATTGTACATCGGCAAAAATGAAATGAAATAAAATATAAAAATGATGGGAACCCAAAATTCCAGATGCCCAAGTCCTGTCTCTGAAGAGTCTCATTCAATGGGTTCAGGATTTCCTCTATATTTAAAAACCTGCAGGTGATTCTGGTATGATTCACAGACACAATGTAAAGCTTCTCTTTTACAGGAAAGAATGCCAGATTATTTTGTTATCTTATAGTTATACTAACAGGTTGTACTATTGACGGATAAGTCTGCTGTCAAAATGCACCCCCACTAGGGGTAAAAAAGGAACTAGTAGTCTCTACTGCTACTTGGTGGCAACATGCATGTATTGCAAGGGCAATTATTGTAACAGTCCAAATTAGTGGAACATTTTAGAATTGGAAGACTACATACAGATCATCTAGTCAAGCTTCCAACTATTAAAGTTGTGAAAACTAAGGCCCATATAAATGACATGATTTATCTCCAAAGAGCATTAGTGAAAGTATGAAATAAAAAATATCTCTGAACTTTTAATTTAGTGCCGTTTTTATTAATCTCAAGTATTAGCTTAAACTTGAGTGTGACAGATTTGGGATTGAATTCTTGCTCACGTTTACTGGTTGCGTGCCTTTTAGTAAGTTACTAAAACACTTTTCTTAAAAATAGACGTATTTATTTATTTATCTTTGGCTGCCTAGGCTCTTCGTTGCTGTGCGCGGGCTTTCTCTAGTTGCGGTGAGCGGGGGCTACTCTTTGTTGCAGTACGCGGGCTTCTCATTGTGGTGGCTTCTCGTTGTTGCTGAGCACGGGGTCTAGGTGCGTGGGCTTCAGTAGCTGTGGTTCACGGGCTCTAGCACGCAGGCTCAGTAGTTGTGGCACATGGTCTTAGTTGCTCCGTGGCATGTGGGATCTTCCCGGACCAGGGCTCAAACGTGTGTCCCGTGCACTGGCAGGTGGATCCTTAACCACCGCGCCAACAGGGAAGCCCTACTAATACACTTTTAACTTTGCTTTTCACGTATGTAAAACGGTGAGCCTTGACTGATATAGAATATGAGATAACCCAGCACTGTTCTTAACACATATATGTAGTTAAAATTTTTTGGCTCTCATCCCACTTAAACAGCCTCTATCCCCTTAATAATGAATGTGTCTTTCAGCTAGCAGAGCGCCCCAGAGCTGACCACATTCTGGCAAGAGATATAGGATTCTTTTTCTTACTGGGGGTTCTTTATACCTGATATTTGAAGCGCACTTAAACTTGAACAACTCTTGTTTATACTGTATTAATGGATTTGATGGATGAATTTTAGAAAGTAATATGCAGGAATTGAGCTGCCTTACTCTCAAGAAATATAATTCGATAGTGGTGGCTAGAACGATAAACAGTGTTTGGACAGGGAGTCCATATTGGATGTGAACTTCCTGTACTCCCATTCGTCTATTAAGAATAAATGGAATCCTTTCAAAATGTGTTCTAAAGGGCAGTTATTTCTTTCTGCCTCATTTAAGTTACCTGCAAGAAAAAGACAATCTCCTGCATCCTTGTTTAATAGGCTTTTAACATAAAGCAGATAATTTTTTGCAACATTTCCCAAACTTTTCGTTATCGAATTGGCTGAGGCTTCTCAACGATTATCATTTCACAACAATATCTCCATCTTCAGCTTCTTTCAATGAATTGGCCTAATAGATGTGCCATTAAAACAGAGCTTCACTCTCAACGTAGTTTTAATTTTGTATTCAAAGGGTATGAAGGATTCAGCCATAACAGTGAGTGGATTTCTGATACATGCTACATGATGGATGCAACTAATTGAAAGGAGTCAGGCATGAAAGGCTACATATTGTATGGTTCCATTTATATGAAATGTCCAGCAGTGGCAAATCCATACACACAGAAAAGATTCTACATTAGTGGTTGCCAGGGGTTTGGAAGAGAGGGAAATAGGGAATGACTCCTTAAAATGGGTGTAGGTTTCCTCTTGGTTGATGAAAATGTTTTGCAGCTAGGCAGTGGTGATAGTTGCACAACATTGTGACAGTAGTAAATTCCACTGAATGGTACGGTGAATTGTAAAATGATCCAAATGGTGGATTTTGTGTTATGTTCCTTTTACTACAATAAAAAGGAGAAAGAATTCGGGAAAGACTTAGAGTTTGGGCAACTAAGGTGAACTGGTCAAGAAAAAGACAGCTCTATTGTTCAGTTTTCTCTCAGCTCTCCCAGTGCATTAATCCTCAGCCAAAAGTAGCCTGAACTTGTAGATGATAGTCATTCAACACAGTCCAGGGAAAAGTAAATAAAATAAAACCCAACTCTTCTTCTTTAGCACATGTAGGAAAGGTTAGCTTGCTGCTCAGCCACGTGGACATTCATGAAGACGTTTCACTTTAGGTGTCCTCTACTTCAGTACTTTACTCACTTGAGCTCATTCACACATGTAGGCAACAGCATTCCTTAATTCGATGGAATCTGCAGCACTGGTTGTGATCGGTCTCATGGAAAGAAAAGGAAAGGTGGCGCGGAAGCCAAGGGAAGAGATTCTCAAGACAGAGACGTTGTTTAAGATCTGACTCGGCTTGGCGGTCACAAAGATAAGGATTGAGAAGTAGTGCCCTGGACTTGTCAACGGAGAAATCATTGGGGGCTTCAAGGAGATCAGTTTCACGAGAGTAGTGGGGCAGAAACCAGACCGCAGTGTGGATGGGAGGGGAGAAATGGGGGGCAAGTCAAGAAATTGATGGCAAAGGGAAAGAAGGGAGGGGTGGATAGGAGGACAGGAGAATGGAATGGAGGAGAGCATTTCCTTGTGGCTCTTTAATATGGCTGGGAGGGGCCAACAGAGAAGGAGAGCGTGAAGATGTAGGAAGAGGGGGTGGCATCCCGAGCCCAAGGAGGACTGGCCCCTGTCTTCAGCTCCCACCAGCTGGATGTTCCCTCCCTCTAGCTTTCCACGTAGGCTGTGGAAGTTGCCCCTTGCCTCCTTGGATCAGCCACCCTTGATTCGTTCGTCCTTTTCTTATTTCTCAGCACATCGGGGTCATACGTTATGTGAAGACAAACAAATCACCACGGATGCTTAATTTTCTTGAAAAATCCCCAGGCAGGTACCATTTTGGAGACCTACATATTGTGCCTCAGCAAGCCAAAGTAGCCCATATTTCCTCTCTCATTGGGAGAGATTGCTGTTTCTTGGAGAACCTGATGAAGAGGGTGACTCGCGCTTAGGAATAACGTTGCTTGAAAAGTGCAAAAGGTGAGGTAGTTTGGCTCTGAGGGGCCTCTGAGGCCTGAGACTTCCTGAGAGATGGCAGACTCACAGCTCCCATTTCCCTCTGCCCCTGGGCTATGAGCTCATCAAATGAGATGGTAAATAAAGTCACTGACATGGTTTAAAGGATAATTTAGTTCTCTCTTGTTCACTCAGAGCAAATTGAATGGGATTTGCATACAACATATGGATGAAATATCCATACGATGGGGCTTGACCATATCCTCATGGTTCCCCTTCCCTTTTCTACATCTGGCCCCTTTAGCTCTGCAGACTTAACCCCACACCATCAGTCCACCCAGTCGGTCCGCTGAACGTCTCTTGCTCCTTCGCATCTGGTCGTTGTCGTCACCTTGTTCTCCACTACCGCCTCCTGCGGTAGCTGTTAGGTCCAGGGAGGTTGGTTCACTGTGAGCAAGTAACTGTCAACTCCATGGACAGGTGGAAGTGACTTGGCAGCCGGGATTTGCCCATCCTGAGTTCATTATACCCATGAGGGTCAAGGAGAATGGGGATGCAGCTGGTCTGCAGAGCCCCGGCAGTTCTGAGACACATGCTCCTGGATCCACACGTTGCTCCATACCCAGCCTTGCCTTGCTTTGTTCTCTGTCTTGACTCCAGCCAGGTTTCTGCTCTCCTTGTCCCTTTGGGGAGGGAGGCCAGTACCAGCCCAGGTGTAGTCCCCCAAAGCTTCCTACTTCCAAGCGTCACGTAGGCTTGTACATCCCCTTGCTTGGGTTGCCCTGGCATTCGTGCCAACAAGTTGAGTGGTTTATGCCCTAGGCTCTCTCTTCTGGCAAGAATGTGCCTGAAAATCTCCATCTCTGGTTTGGTGGCCCCCAAAAATTCCCAGTCAGTTTTGGTGAGGGGACACTTGGTGACAGTGTTGTCTTTCGAAATGAGTAGTTCCGTTACCGACAATACTTTGCTCCCCATACATTATTTATAAGGTTTCCCTGTTTGTATGTGCAAACTATTTGTGTGTATATTTGGAGAAATACATTGTACAGCCCTCTTTTTTATTTCTTCCACACACCCTAGAGATGTCATAGAGGCAGTAAATATGTCCAACTTTTTGAGAAATTGGAACAATCAAGACTTACCTGTATGGAATGCTGTTAATGATGTCAATTCCCGCGACAGTACCTTTCATCTGACACACTTAGGGACTGTTAACAGATTAAAAGCAGTAAGAGACACGGATAGAGAGAATTTTCATTATCTTGTGCTCTGAAATCTTGGATTTTCATTGGTTTCAATGGGCCTGAAATTGTATTTTCTTTAGTAGGGACATAGAAGCCTCTAGCGGTATTCTTAATAAAGCAAGGTGAGTTATAAGCAATCATCTGATGGAGGGTAAATGTACCACAGTCCAGTTTAAGAAAAATACAATATAAAAGTCTTACCATGGAAGAAAATCTTTATATGATCTTTTGAAAAAACAAAGCTTCAAGAAACATAAAGACATGACACCATATTCAGTTTAAAGTCAGTGACTTGTAAGCAAGGCAAAGCAAAGACAGTCTGATTAAGACCGTTGCATTGTTCTGGCATTTTTTAGGTCTCACCCATTTCTGTGGCCTTTTTAGAACCTAAGCTTCTAGGGCACAGAGAACTTCATCTTGACGTAGGGCTGAGCAAATGCACGGAGCATTTCTCAATAAGTAGGCATTAAATTCTTAGTCCAGAAGGAGCCTTGAGATGCCCTCTCTTTACTCCTTGGTAGAACTGTTTTAACCATCCCCTGAAAACAGATTTTTTTCTTTAAATCTCAAAATTCAGAGATTCCACAATCAGAAGTTACTTCTCATTATTGCCTTGTGGTCTGCTGTGGGCATCTGTCGAATGGTGTGAACTCTGCGTGGGGAGCCTGGCCTACCCTCCAGGCCCACGGTTTGGGCTGTGGTGGTGCCATGCTGTGCTCAGGGGCCTTCTTTTTTGGAAGTCTGGGCTCCAGTGAGCCTTGGTCGTGTTCTTTTATGGAACCTTGGGTGCTAGACCACTCTGACCCTCAGTCTCATTTGCAGGTTCTGGGGAGGATTAAATGAGCTCATGGGATATCCAGGTGACTGAGGCAGAGTCGGCTCGGGATGAATCTTTGCTTCGTTTTCATTAGCTGCGGAGAAGACGATGACAGCTTGGTGCCTCTCCAACTTTAATATGGGTATGCCTCTCTTGGGGATCTTGTTAAATGCAGGCTGGTATTCAGTAGTTCTGGGTGGGGCCTGGATTCTGTGCTTCTAACAAGCTCCTAGGTGAGGGTGACGCTGAGGGCAAGGGTTTGGCACCTGTGTTTCTCCCTTTCTGGAAGAGCAGGATGTCTGCCCCACCCCCACCCCGAGAGGAGAAAACATCCGCAATGTGACTACTAGGAACCAGCTTCCCTCACATGCAAGGGTCCTGTACCACTGCTCCCAACCATTCCGTCTGAGGCGCAGCAAGCCAAAACACTGAAATGCTGAGGTTTGCAGCAAAGAGGAGGTTTATTCACAGGGCAGCCAAGCGAGGACGTGACGTGACAATAGGTCTCAAATCCGCCTCCCCAAAGGCAAGGGGCTTTGGGTATCTGTGGGATAAAGAATAAAGAAGCAGGGCAGTATGAGGCATGGGGAGCATGAGGAAAGGTGATTGGAAAAACGTGTGCTCATCATTGTTCTGAGCTGGCCTAACTAGGCTACAGGCCTCAGCACATTCTCAGGCTGGAGTTTTCGGCCCTCTGATGGCAGGAGGTCAAAAGGCACTTGCCCGGGTGGAAGATCGGTGGTCCTCTCCACTCTAAACCAGCTCAGCCTAACCAGGCACAGCTGATTCCAAGTTCCTGGAGGATCACGGGGCAAACATCTTATTGCTTATGCTACATGCTACTTGGAGGACGTGCAGGTGTTCAAGCTACCTTGATGAGTGAAGACCGGGATTTGACTAATCATGACACCTTGTTTCACCTCCAGGCGAGCAGAAGAGAGCTGTAGGCTGAGTCTGGCTCCTAGCACCTGGAATTGGAGGCAGGTGGTTTAAAAACGGGCTTTCCCACCCTCTGTGTGATATAAGGTAGATAGATTATTGAACCTTCCTGTGCCTGTTTCTCCACAAGCAGCATGGGGACACTCAGAGTCCCTCTCTTGGGGGCTGTTATGGGGGTTCAGTGAGATATAGATGCATGCACGGGCACACGGGAGACACCCAGTGTGTGTTCCCTTCGTGCTTATTTTTATTAGGACACCAGTATTGTTAGAACATTTCTGGTTTGGACAACAAATTAGATAGGTGGTCATTGCTATAGTTTATGCGAGAGCAATTCACATTGCCATTTGCAAAAAAGTAGTTGGTTGTCCAGTGGGGATTATAAACATCCGTTTAACATGAGCTACTGAACAGATAGTTCACACAGTAAGTACTTTATTTAAAATCAATTCTCTTTGTTTTCTTAAGCAATTGTTAACCCCCAATTTCGTGAGTACTACCAAGTAAGTCACTTGAAAATCATCTAGAGCAATCTATTTCACTTAGCAAGCCTAAAGCTATAGTTCAACCATTTTATTGACTGTTCTATGACAAAAATTACTCTAAACAGCTATTCCCTGGATAAGTAATCAGCTAAAGCTAGTTTGACTGACTAAATCGATTTACTGAGTTAATAAGCCAGTTGTTTTAGAATAGGTCGAATTCATATTTCTCATCCATTCTGCATTAAACTGTTTCCCATTCGTACATACCCACATTCCTACTTCTGTGCTGTAGGGCTTGGCTGAACTACACCTGCCTTCAGTGAAACTTTTCTCTCCTGCACAATTGGAGATAATTTTAGTCTCGTGACTCCCACGGGGTTACCTCTGTTGTGACACTTGACTCTTTGGTGGCATATTTTATTTGAAAAAGCCTTCCGTTACTCCGGGCACGTCAAACAGTAAATGCTTTCTCTTCGTAAACCTGCATAACAATTTTCTGAACTCTTCTGCTCTGGGCAAGATTCATCAGTACACCAGGCAAACATAGTGAAAGAGGAGACAGTACTTGTGTTGCATTCAATTGGGTCTTGATACCTAAGTGTGACTCTTAACCAAGGATTATGCAGTAGTTAAGGACACAGATTCAAGTTGTTTAGGGTGTGTCCTAAAGTGTCAGTGGCAGAATTTAAGTCTCTACTCTGGAAATTGTAGACCTGAGACAAACTACTTCCCTAAACGTCATTTCCTACGTCTGAGAAAGATAATAGTATCTACCTTGTCGTAGACTGAATAATACCATTGCCCCCAAATGTCCACATTCTACTCTCCAGAACCTGTGAATGTGACCTTAAATGGCAGAAGGCACTTTGCCAGTGGGATGAAAGTAATGGTTCTCAGATGGGAAGATTCTCCTGGACTACCTGGATGGGCCCAAATATAACCACTGGTGTTCTCGTAAGAGAGAGGCAGAGGGAATTTGTACTCCAAAGAGAATGTGATGACGAAGTTGGGGTTGCATTGATGTGGCCAGAAGTGAAGGAATGCTGGCGAGGAAACAAACAGATTCTCGCTTAGAGCCTCTAGAAGGAGGATGGATGGCCCTGTCGACTTCTGGTTTCAGCCCAGGGAAACTGGTTTTGGACCTCTGTCTTGCAGAACCATAAGAAAATAAGTGTGTTGTGTTAGAAGCAAGCACATTTGTAGTCATTTGTTACAGCAGCCATAGGGAACTAATGCCTACCTCATAGGAAGTAGTTCTCCAATTAAAATGTGTGACTGGAAACACACTTAGTGGCATGTGTGACACACACTAGTTATGCTACCGTAGGTCGTTCTTGGAAACTGAAGCCTTGGTTTTGAGAGATCATCAAAACCAGTACAATGGTTGCCATGTTTCTCCTTGTTCAGCCTGGTGACCAACCCGGTAGAGAGAGCTCCATCCTTTCCCACAGGACCCCAACTGTGGGTACGTAGAGGGAAGCGGTTATGTCTCCCTTAAGGCACCTTTTTCTTTTCCTTTCTACTTTTGTCTTCATTAATCTTCATCCAACTGACCTTTCTAAATTTTACAGAAAACAAAACCATTTCTCCATGGATTCAGATACTACCCCAAGTTAATATTCCAACCAAGTTCTTGTTCTTCCGGGTCTCATCACCAGAAATTGCTGAGCCTAACTCTACTCTAGTTTCTAGGATCACTCATTTTCTCATTTCTCCCTTCTCCTTTTAGTTCAGAGTCTTGTCAATTTAGTTCCTTCCCTAACCACAACTTATAGTACGGTGGCACAGCAAAGTGATGAAAGTCTAGACGGTCTGGTTTTAATCCCGGGTTTTGCCACCTACTTACTGTGTGGCATTAGGCAAGCTCTTCAACGTCTCTGGGCCTCAGTTGCCCCCAGAAGAGTGAACATTATGAATATTCCCTACCTCTAGGGTTGCCATTATGAGGAATAAGTGAGTTAATATTTGGTAAGCCCTTAGAATAGTACTTGTTATAGTCTAAGCACTACAGTTGTGCTTGTTAATAATAATAAATGAAATTCCAAGCGTATAACTTACTCAACATTCTGTCATAACTTTGAAGTGTTGGTCTATCTGTTGGCTCACGTTGCAGGTAAATGAGTCGAGGCATGGGCTGAGGCATTGCTATCACTGGGTGGTGTGTTCCCAGAACTTGGAACAGCGGTGTGAAATGGGTAGTGGTTCTATTGGAGACAGGGCAGACTGGAAAATGACAGCCTGGGAAGGAGGTGTGGTGTCCATAGCTTTGGTGTTAGAGGTGCTGCCTGCTGAAGCACCAGTGCCGGCCTAAGCCGTAAATGGGGTGCTGGGGTAAAGAGGAGCAGGATGGAAGATGACAGCGTGGGAAGGAGGTGTGGTGTCCATAGGTTCGGGGTCTGACGGGCTTCCTGCTGAAGCACCGATGCCCGGCAGGGCCGTAAATGGGGTGCTGGGAAAAACAGGAGCAGAATGGAAGATGACAGCGTGTGAAGGTGGTGTGGTGTCCATAGGTTCGGGGTCTGACGTGCTTCCTGCTGAAGCACCGATGCCCGGCAGGGCCGTAAATGGGGTGGTCGGGAAAACAGGAGCAGAACGGAAGATGACAGCGTGTGAAGGTGGTGTGGTGTCCATAGGTTCGGGGTCTGACGGGCTTCCTGCTGAAGCACCGATGCCCGCCAGGGACATAAATGGGGTGGTCGGGAAAACAGGAGCAGAATGGAAGATGACAGCGTGTGAAGGTGGTGTGGTGTCCATAGGTTCGGGGTCTGACGTGCTTCCTGCTGAAGCACCGATGCCCGCCAGGGCCGTAAATGGGGTGGTCGGGAAAACAGGAGCAGAATGGAAGATGACAGCGTGTGAAGGTGGTGTGGTGTCCATAGGTTCGGGGTCTGACGTGCTTCCTGCTGAAGCACCGATGCCCGCCAGGGCCGTAAATGGGGTGCTGGGGAAAACAGGAGCAGAATGGGAGAGGACAGCGTGTGAAGGAGGTGTGGTGTCCATAGCTTCCATATTAGAGGTACTGCCTGCCTTATCTGAGAGCAGAGAATGAAAGTGGGAGAGCCTCTTCCTAGATTCTAACTCCTCTGAATTTATAGCACTGGCTCTGCCTGGCTTTATGACATATCCATTGTACGTGTCACAGAGAAAGTGCAGGCGGGGCAGGGGGTGATGCAGGGGTCACATGCAAGCCCAGCTGCTGGCTTAACCCCGGCCCAAAGGCAAAGGGCAGGGCCCCTTCTGGACTTTCTAGTGGCTGGGACTTCTGGCTGTGGGTGGCAGGTGTTTGGCACCAGATGGGCCACCATGCGGAGACTGTTGGGGACTGTGGAAGCCTCCTCCAGAGCTCACCCTGCCTGGCGACTGGCTCTGCAGGCCCCTCAGCCCTGCGTATGTATCGGCCAGGCCTTCCCCACCACGGGGCCCAGAGGCCAGAGCCTGCTCAGACCTGAGGGCAGGAGGCAGCCAGAGCTTACCAGGGTGTGGGCCACCTCGTCCGCAGACCTCCCCAGCTCTTCTGCGAGACCTGGAGACAGGATCGCCTTCTCCAGGGCTGCTCAGCTGCCAGCATCACCATGAGCCAGGTGGCCAAGGTTTCTGAGCAGGAGATGCAGAGCCCTGATCCGACTGGATGCTGCAGCCCACGATGTCCCTTCCTGGCAGATAGGTTCTTTCTTCACTTCTGTTTTGAAATTTGGTAAAAGAACATTTAAACCTTGGCCTGTCCTTCAGGGTATATAGATGGTAGTGGCTTAGCCGGGATTCAATCCAAGCCTGTGTGATTCCAGAGCTTGTGCTCTGGACTGTGGTGCCTCCTTATCGTATATGCTTCATGTGTTACTTGTTTTTCTTTTTTTCTTGTAGTCCTTATGGTACTTAGCCCTAAGTGCCATACCTGTAACGAACAGCTACACTGCCCTGTAGGAGGTCTTCTTTTGTTCAACGCATGAATTGGTCATCCACCACACTGTGTTCTAATCTCAGAAGATACAGGTCAGGGAGCACCAGTTGTCAGCATGGCACCATTCCATATTTCTAACTGAGGCTTGAAGCCCGTATTTTCCCTTTGTCTAGTTTGAAGGATCCAGATATGTAAAGATGATATTCTAGATAAATCATGGTCTATCCTGAAAGAAATTCACCAGTGAATTGTTCCATATGGATTAGAAGCCAGCTTCTCTGGCCTTCCTGGATTATATCCAGTAAGGCGTCTCATTCATGTCTAGAAAGCAAATATATCATTTATTGCAACTTCAGCGTGGAGCGATGTATTGGTATAAAGTACGATCAACACAATTTGGTCATTGTGAGTATGACAGCTGGGTCCACTCTTTACTACCCATATGTAACTCTAGGGATTCTTATGCCCAAGAGAGGAGACGTACTCTTGGCTGTCTAGGACAAGGGAAGCATGTGTTGTTATTCAGGAGCTGGAAGCTTCAGCATGACAGGTAGGAATTGAACAATCCTGGTCTACACATCACTTGACCTTGCTTAAAACTTGTTTCTTTGGCTTGCTTCATTGGAGTGTTTTCTCCCTCCTGGGGCTGACATTGTCTGTTATGTATCACGCATGTGACATGTAGAAGTTTCAGAACCCAAAATCATATAGATCAGTAAAAATGTATATATATATATAAACCTATTGAAACTCATACTGGGCATAATTCATATATTCCAAAATCAGTTTGACCCTCTGCTCTTGAGATTCTTTTTATGGTATGTCCCAGCAAATCTGGGCTTCCATCCCCAATAAATTTTGGGGTTGGAGGACACAAAAGCTTTTGCTCAGACCTAAATTCTGTCTGAAAACAAGGGAAATATTATAAGCCCTTTGTAACCTCTCCAAGAGCAGAAATGATTTACAGCTGTGGCATTGAACCATAATTCCTCGATCTCATTTGAGAAGAGTCCAGTTAGAAACAGTGTCTTGATTTTTGTTTCTTTTGTTTCTTCCCTGTTTTCTTGTCTTGCTTACCAACAATCCATTGTAATTCATGAGTTAGTATGGCAGCAGGCTGAGTGTTCCCTGGAGCTCATTAAATGAAGTGTTTTTCCTAAAATGACGTTTGTCTCCTTGTTTTCAGCCCCTCTTCTTTCCTCTGCCCTTTACTATAACCAGAGCTCAGCAAAAGCTGAGTGACTTTGTGCAGACCTTACTTAGGTTCAGCCTTTTTTTCTTCATTATTTCATTCATGGCTCCTCCATTTCATTGCTTGCCTTCTCGACATGTGTTGAAATCTTTCTGTGGTTGACGACTTCCAGAATATCTTGGCTTTTATTGGTTGATTAATTTTGGTATTTCTACAGTTTTATTTAGATATGGTTTCAGGAGGAACAGAAAGTAAATATATTTCCTAGTCTGCCATCTTGAGCTGAAAATCCCTGTGGATTTTAGCATCCAATGTTCCCATGGGAAAACACCCAACCATGGCCTTAATAGATGTAACACTCAAGATTTCAGCTTTTGTTGAGCAATCACTAAGGATTTCATATGTGGTCATTTCTAATGGGGAAATAATAACTATCTCATGACGTTGATTTGAGGATTAAATTAGATAATGAACATGAAAATGCTTTCTAAGATTTAAAAATCAGTCAAAATGTTTTTTGTTATTATTTGATTTGTTGCTATTTCAACTTCACTTGACAGTTGTTTATGACCTTGCGTATGTGAGAAAATGTCCTCTGGGTTATTTTTCTGAAAGCCAGAATGTATTTTTCAATAGCTCAATGGAACTGGCATCATTTGTGAAGGTTAAGGGTGAAGGGGTAAATGTTTCTTGACACCTATCACTTTACAGTGTTTTCAGGAACTAACTGACTCATGTATTCCTCTTCCAAATTTGGTTGAGGACCTCCTACCAGCCACATGCTTTACGTCAGGTGTTGGAAAGCATTTTCTGGATTTGAAATATCTTAGGCTTTGTGGGCCATATACAGTTTCTGTAGCTTCTCCTCCTCTTTCCTCTTCAACAAGCTTTCTAAACGTGAGAACCATTATTAGCTCACAGTCCCACAGATCCAGGCTGAGAGCCTGATTTGATTCGTGGGCATTATTTGCCAATTGCTGCTCTGCGTGTTCACTGAGGAGGGGGACCATGTTTGAGTAATCATTTCTTTGAATCAACTGTTGGTCTTCTGGGGCTTGTCCTTGCTCTCCTACAGTCTCTAATCAGCATGGCATCCAGAGAGATCTTGTTAAAACATAAGTCAGATCATGTCACTCAAATTTCTTCAGTGGCTTCTTCACAGAAAATGCAAAGTCCTCAGAGTGCCTCCACAGACCTAGAAATCTGGGCCTCTGTTTCCTCTCTGACTGTTTCGTTCTCCTCTCCAATTTGCTCGCTCTGTTTTCCACACGCTGACATCCTTTCTGCTCCTTGGATACTCCAAACCTACTCTTGCCTCATTGACTTTCTGCCGCACGCCAGCCGAAGAAAGAGGATTTCACCGCCCAGGGTCAGAAGGGAAGGGGTGAGGACCTGAAGTAGCACTGACGAATGGGGTCAGAAGCCCATGGGGTCAGAAGGCTGCAATGAGAAGCCTACTCACCGCAACAAAGAATAGACCCCCGCTCGCCGAAACTAGAGAAAGCTCGCATGCAGCAATGAAGACCCAATACAGCCAAAAATAAATAAATAAAACATAAAGTATAGAATCTTAAAAAAGCAACAAAAAATCTATAAAGAATATTACGAGAATAGAATCACAGGCCAGTTTCTCCTTTGAATATGCATGCAAAATGTGTAAAGAGAAGCACAAACTGTATCCATGGTATGTAAAACAATCATATATCAGAATCAAAGTAGCTTTATTCTGGCAATGCAAGGTTGCTTTAATGTCCAAACATGAAACTGATCCCAGGAATGAATTAGAGTGGGGAAAGAAGTCATTTAAAACTGAAATCTTGGGACTTCCCTGGTGGTCCAGTATTTAGAACATGACGCTTTCACTGCTGGGGCCCTGGGGTCCAATCCCAGGTCAGGGAACTAAGATCCTGCAAGACATGAGGCAGGGCCCCGAAAAAAACAAAAAAAGGAAAGAAAGAAGTCTTAACCAGGAGACGCACAAGATCGAATAAACATAACAGATAACACCTTATGAAAAGTAGGTGAAGATTATGGAATATTCTAACATTTAAAACAAAAAGAAAGTTTTAAAGATTCAAAAGGATGTGACAAATATTGTACATCGGCAAAAATGAAATGAAATAAAATATAAAAATGATGGGAACCCAAAATTCCAGATGCCCAAGTCCTGTCTCTGAAGAGTCTCATTCAATGGGTTCAGGATTTCCTCTATATTTAAAAACCTGCAGGTGATTCTGGTATGATTCACAGACACAATGTAAAGCTTCTCTTTTACAGGAAAGAATGCCAGATTATTTTGTTATCTTATAGTTATACTAACAGGTTGTACTATTGACGGATAAGTCTGCTGTCAAAATGCACCCCCACTAGGGGTAAAAAAGGAACTAGTAGTCTCTACTGCTACTTGGTGGCAACATGCATGTATTGCAAGGGCAATTATTGTAACAGTCCAAATTAGTGGAACATTTTAGAATTGGAAGACTACATACAGATCATCTAGTCAAGCTTCCAACTATTAAAGTTGTGAAAACTAAGGCCCATATAAATGACATGATTTATCTCCAAAGAGCATTAGTGAAAGTATGAAATAAAAAATATCTCTGAACTTTTAATTTAGTGCCGTTTTTATTAATCTCAAGTATTAGCTTAAACTTGAGTGTGACAGATTTGGGATTGAATTCTTGCTCACGTTTACTGGTTGCGTGCCTTTTAGTAAGTTACTAAAACACTTTTCTTAAAAATAGACGTATTTATTTATTTATCTTTGGCTGCCTAGGCTCTTCGTTGCTGTGCGCGGGCTTTCTCTAGTTGCGGTGAGCGGGGGCTACTCTTTGTTGCAGTACGCGGGCTTCTCATTGTGGTGGCTTCTCGTTGTTGCTGAGCACGGGGTCTAGGTGCGTGGGCTTCAGTAGCTGTGGTTCACGGGCTCTAGCACGCAGGCTCAGTAGTTGTGGCACATGGTCTTAGTTGCTCCGTGGCATGTGGGATCTTCCCGGACCAGGGCTCAAACGTGTGTCCCGTGCACTGGCAGGTGGATCCTTAACCACCGCGCCAACAGGGAAGCCCTACTAATACACTTTTAACTTTGCTTTTCACGTATGTAAAACGGTGAGCCTTGACTGATATAGAATATGAGATAACCCAGCACTGTTCTTAACACATATATGTAGTTAAAATTTTTTGGCTCTCATCCCACTTAAACAGCCTCTATCCCCTTAATAATGAATGTGTCTTTCAGCTAGCAGAGCGCCCCAGAGCTGACCACATTCTGGCAAGAGATATAGGATTCTTTTTCTTACTGGGGGTTCTTTATACCTGATATTTGAAGCGCACTTAAACTTGAACAACTCTTGTTTATACTGTATTAATGGATTTGATGGATGAATTTTAGAAAGTAATATGCAGGAATTGAGCTGCCTTACTCTCAAGAAATATAATTCGATAGTGGTGGCTAGAACGATAAACAGTGTTTGGACAGGGAGTCCATATTGGATGTGAACTTCCTGTACTCCCATTCGTCTATTAAGAATAAATGGAATCCTTTCAAAATGTGTTCTAAAGGGCAGTTATTTCTTTCTGCCTCATTTAAGTTACCTGCAAGAAAAAGACAATCTCCTGCATCCTTGTTTAATAGGCTTTTAACATAAAGCAGATAATTTTTTGCAACATTTCCCAAACTTTTCGTTATCCAATTGGCTGAGGCTTCTCAACGATTATCATTTCACAACAATATCTCCATCTTCAGCTTCTTTCAATGAATTGGCCTAATAGATGTGCCATTAAAACAGAGCTTCACTCTCAACGTAGTTTTAATTTTGTATTCAAAGGGTATGAAGGATTCAGCCATAACAGTGAGTGGATTTCTGATACATGCTACATGATGGATGCAACTAATTGAAAGGAGTCAGGCATGAAAGGCTACATATTGTATGGTTCCATTTATATGAAATGTCCAGCAGTGGCAAATCCATACACACAGAAAAGATTCTACATTAGTGGTTGCCAGGGGTTTGGAAGAGAGGGAAATAGGGAATGACTCCTTAAAATGGGTGTAGGTTTCCTCTTGGTTGATGAAAATGTTTTGCAGCTAGGCAGTGGTGATAGTTGCACAACATTGTGACAGTAGTAAATTCCACTGAATGGTACGGTGAATTGTAAAATGATCCAAATGGTGGATTTTGTGTTATGTTCCTTTTACTACAATAAAAAGGAGAAAGAATTCGGGAAAGACTTAGAGTTTGGGCAACTAAGGTGAACTGGTCAAGAAAAAGACAGCTCTATTGTTCAGTTTTCTCTCAGCTCTCCCAGTGCATTAATCCTCAGCCAAAAGTAGCCTGAACTTGTAGATGATAGTCATTCAACACAGTCCAGGGAAAAGTAAATAAAATAAAACCCAACTCTTCTTCTTTAGCACATGTAGGAAAGGTTAGCTTGCTGCTCAGCCACGTGGACATTCATGAAGACGTTTCACTTTAGGTGTCCTCTACTTCAGTACTTTACTCACTTGAGCTCATTCACACATGTAGGCAACAGCATTCCTTAATTCGATGGAATCTGCAGCACTGGTTGTGATCGGTCTCATGGAAAGAAAAGGAAAGGTGGCGCGGAAGCCAAGGGAAGAGATTCTCAAGACAGAGACGTTGTTTAAGATCTGACTCGGCTTGGCGGTCACAAAGATAAGGATTGAGAAGTAGTGCCCTGGACTTGTCAACGGAGAAATCATTGGGGGCTTCAAGGAGATCAGTTTCACGAGAGTAGTGGGGCAGAAACCAGACCGCAGTGTGGATGGGAGGGGAGAAATGGGGGGCAAGTCAAGAAATTGATGGCAAAGGGAAAGAAGGGAGGGGTGGATAGGAGGACAGGAGAATGGAATGGAGGAGAGCATTTCCTTGTGGCTCTTTAATATGGCTGGGAGGGGCCAACAGAGAAGGAGAGCGTGAAGATGTAGGAAGAGGGGGTGGCATCCCGAGCCCAAGGAGGACTGGCCCCTGTCTTCAGCTCCCACCAGCTGGATGTTCCCTCCCTCTAGCTTTCCACGTAGGCTGTGGAAGTTGCCCCTTGCCTCCTTGGATCAGCCACCCTTGATTCGTTCGTCCTTTTCTTATTTCTCAGCACATCGGGGTCATACGTTATGTGAAGACAAACAAATCACCACGGATGCTTAATTTTCTTGAAAAATCCCCAGGCAGGTACCATTTTGGAGACCTACATATTGTGCCTCAGCAAGCCAAAGTAGCCCATATTTCCTCTCTCATTGGGAGAGATTGCTGTTTCTTGGAGAACCTGATGAAGAGGGTGACTCGCGCTTAGGAATAACGTTGCTTGAAAAGTGCAAAAGGTGAGGTAGTTTGGCTCTGAGGGGCCTCTGAGGCCTGAGACTTCCTGAGAGATGGCAGACTCACAGCTCCCATTTCCCTCTGCCCCTGGGCTATGAGCTCATCAAATGAGATGGTAAATAAAGTCACTGACATGGTTTAAAGGATAATTTAGTTCTCTCTTGTTCACTCAGAGCAAATTGAATGGGATTTGCATACAACATATGGATGAAATATCCATACGATGGGGCTTGACCATATCCTCATGGTTCCCCTTCCCTTTTCTACATCTGGCCCCTTTAGCTCTGCAGACTTAACCCCACACCATCAGTCCACCCAGTCGGTCCGCTGAACGTCTCTTGCTCCTTCGCATCTGGTCGTTGTCGTCACCTTGTTCTCCACTACCGCCTCCTGCGGTAGCTGTTAGGTCCAGGGAGGTTGGTTCACTGTGAGCAAGTAACTGTCAACTCCATGGACAGGTGGAAGTGACTTGGCAGCCGGGATTTGCCCATCCTGAGTTCATTATACCCATGAGGGTCAAGGAGAATGGGGATGCAGCTGGTCTGCAGAGCCCCGGCAGTTCTGAGACACATGCTCCTGGATCCACACGTTGCTCCATACCCAGCCTTGCCTTGCTTTGTTCTCTGTCTTGACTCCAGCCAGGTTTCTGCTCTCCTTGTCCCTTTGGGGAGGGAGGCCAGTACCAGCCCAGGTGTAGTCCCCCAAAGCTTCCTACTTCCAAGCGTCACGTAGGCTTGTACATCCCCTTGCTTGGGTTGCCCTGGCATTCGTGCCAACAAGTTGAGTGGTTTATGCCCTAGGCTCTCTCTTCTGGCAAGAATGTGCCTGAAAATCTCCATCTCTGGTTTGGTGGCCCCCAAAAATTCCCAGTCAGTTTTGGTGAGGGGACACTTGGTGACAGTGTTGTCTTTCGAAATGAGTAGTTCCGTTACCGACAATACTTTGCTCCCCATACATTATTTATAAGGTTTCCCTGTTTGTATGTGCAAACTATTTGTGTGTATATTTGGAGAAATACATTGTACAGCCCTCTTTTTTATTTCTTCCACACACCCTAGAGATGTCATAGAGGCAGTAAATATGTCCAACTTTTTGAGAAATTGGAACAATCAAGACTTACCTGTATGGAATGCTGTTAATGATGTCAATTCCCGCGACAGTACCTTTCATCTGACACACTTAGGGACTGTTAACAGATTAAAAGCAGTAAGAGACACGGATAGAGAGAATTTTCATTATCTTGTGCTCTGAAATCTTGGATTTTCATTGGTTTCAATGGGCCTGAAATTGTATTTTCTTTAGTAGGGACATAGAAGCCTCTAGCGGTATTCTTAATAAAGCAAGGTGAGTTATAAGCAATCATCTGATGGAGGGTAAATGTACCACAGTCCAGTTTAAGAAAAATACAATATAAAAGTCTTACCATGGAAGAAAATCTTTATATGATCTTTTGAAAAAACAAAGCTTCAAGAAACATAAAGACATGACACCATATTCAGTTTAAAGTCAGTGACTTGTAAGCAAGGCAAAGCAAAGACAGTCTGATTAAGACCGTTGCATTGTTCTGGCATTTTTTAGGTCTCACCCATTTCTGTGGCCTTTTTAGAACCTAAGCTTCTAGGGCACAGAGAACTTCATCTTGACGTAGGGCTGAGCAAATGCACGGAGCATTTCTCAATAAGTAGGCATTAAATTCTTAGTCCAGAAGGAGCCTTGAGATGCCCTCTCTTTACTCCTTGGTAGAACTGTTTTAACCATCCCCTGAAAACAGATTTTTTTCTTTAAATCTCAAAATTCAGAGATTCCACAATCAGAAGTTACTTCTCATTATTGCCTTGTGGTCTGCTGTGGGCATCTGTCGAATGGTGTGAACTCTGCGTGGGGAGCCTGGCCTACCCTCCAGGCCCACGGTTTGGGCTGTGGTGGTGCCATGCTGTGCTCAGGGGCCTTCTTTTTTGGAAGTCTGGGCTCCAGTGAGCCTTGGTCGTGTTCTTTTATGGAACCTTGGGTGCTAGACCACTCTGACCCTCAGTCTCATTTGCAGGTTCTGGGGAGGATTAAATGAGCTCATGGGATATCCAGGTGACTGAGGCAGAGTCGGCTCGGGATGAATCTTTGCTTCGTTTTCATTAGCTGCGGAGAAGACGATGACAGCTTGGTGCCTCTCCAACTTTAATATGGGTATGCCTCTCTTGGGGATCTTGTTAAATGCAGGCTGGTATTCAGTAGTTCTGGGTGGGGCCTGGATTCTGTGCTTCTAACAAGCTCCTAGGTGAGGGTGACGCTGAGGGCAAGGGTTTGGCACCTGTGTTTCTCCCTTTCTGGAAGAGCAGGATGTCTGCCCCACCCCCACCCCGAGAGGAGAAAACATCCGCAATGTGACTACTAGGAACCAGCTTCCCTCACATGCAAGGGTCCTGTACCACTGCTCCCAACCATTCCGTCTGAGGCGCAGCAAGCCAAAACACTGAAATGCTGAGGTTTGCAGCAAAGAGGAGGTTTATTCACAGGGCAGCCAAGCGAGGACGTGACGTGACAATAGGTCTCAAATCCGCCTCCCCAAAGGCAAGGGGCTTTGGGTATCTGTGGGATAAAGAATAAAGAAGCAGGGCAGTATGAGGCATGGGGAGCATGAGGAAAGGTGATTGGAAAAACGTGTGCTCATCATTGTTCTGAGCTGGCCTAACTAGGCTACAGGCCTCAGCACATTCTCAGGCTGGAGTTTTCGGCCCTCTGATGGCAGGAGGTCAAAAGGCACTTGCCCGGGTGGAAGATCGGTGGTCCTCTCCACTCTAAACCAGCTCAGCCTAACCAGGCACAGCTGATTCCAAGTTCCTGGAGGATCACGGGGCAAACATCTTATTGCTTATGCTACATGCTACTTGGAGGACGTGCAGGTGTTCAAGCTACCTTGATGAGTGAAGACCGGGATTTGACTAATCATGACACCTTGTTTCACCTCCAGGCGAGCAGAAGAGAGCTGTAGGCTGAGTCTGGCTCCTAGCACCTGGAATTGGAGGCAGGTGGTTTAAAAACGGGCTTTCCCACCCTCTGTGTGATATAAGGTAGATAGATTATTGAACCTTCCTGTGCCTGTTTCTCCACAAGCAGCATGGGGACACTCAGAGTCCCTCTCTTGGGGGCTGTTATGGGGGTTCAGTGAGATATAGATGCATGCACGGGCACACGGGAGACACCCAGTGTGTGTTCCCTTCGTGCTTATTTTTATTAGGACACCAGTATTGTTAGAACATTTCTGGTTTGGACAACAAATTAGATAGGTGGTCATTGCTATAGTTTATGCGAGAGCAATTCACATTGCCATTTGCAAAAAAGTAGTTGGTTGTCCAGTGGGGATTATAAACATCCGTTTAACATGAGCTACTGAACAGATAGTTCACACAGTAAGTACTTTATTTAAAATCAATTCTCTTTGTTTTCTTAAGCAATTGTTAACCCCCAATTTCGTGAGTACTACCAAGTAAGTCACTTGAAAATCATCTAGAGCAATCTATTTCACTTAGCAAGCCTAAAGCTATAGTTCAACCATTTTATTGACTGTTCTATGACAAAAATTACTCTAAACAGCTATTCCCTGGATAAGTAATCAGCTAAAGCTAGTTTGACTGACTAAATCGATTTACTGAGTTAATAAGCCAGTTGTTTTAGAATAGGTCGAATTCATATTTCTCATCCATTCTGCATTAAACTGTTTCCCATTCGTACATACCCACATTCCTACTTCTGTGCTGTAGGGCTTGGCTGAACTACACCTGCCTTCAGTGAAACTTTTCTCTCCTGCACAATTGGAGATAATTTTAGTCTCGTGACTCCCACGGGGTTACCTCTGTTGTGACACTTGACTCTTTGGTGGCATATTTTATTTGAAAAAGCCTTCCGTTACTCCGGGCACGTCAAACAGTAAATGCTTTCTCTTCGTAAACCTGCATAACAATTTTCTGAACTCTTCTGCTCTGGGCAAGATTCATCAGTACACCAGGCAAACATAGTGAAAGAGGAGACAGTACTTGTGTTGCATTCAATTGGGTCTTGATACCTAAGTGTGACTCTTAACCAAGGATTATGCAGTAGTTAAGGACACAGATTCAAGTTGTTTAGGGTGTGTCCTAAAGTGTCAGTGGCAGAATTTAAGTCTCTACTCTGGAAATTGTAGACCTGAGACAAACTACTTCCCTAAACGTCATTTCCTACGTCTGAGAAAGATAATAGTATCTACCTTGTCGTAGACTGAATAATACCATTGCCCCCAAATGTCCACATTCTACTCTCCAGAACCTGTGAATGTGACCTTAAATGGCAGAAGGCACTTTGCCAGTGGGATGAAAGTAATGGTTCTCAGATGGGAAGATTCTCCTGGACTACCTGGATGGGCCCAAATATAACCACTGGTGTTCTCGTAAGAGAGAGGCAGAGGGAATTTGTACTCCAAAGAGAATGTGATGACGAAGTTGGGGTTGCATTGATGTGGCCAGAAGTGAAGGAATGCTGGCGAGGAAACAAACAGATTCTCGCTTAGAGCCTCTAGAAGGAGGATGGATGGCCCTGTCGACTTCTGGTTTCAGCCCAGGGAAACTGGTTTTGGACCTCTGTCTTGCAGAACCATAAGAAAATAAGTGTGTTGTGTTAGAAGCAAGCACATTTGTAGTCATTTGTTACAGCAGCCATAGGGAACTAATGCCTACCTCATAGGAAGTAGTTCTCCAATTAAAATGTGTGACTGGAAACACACTTAGTGGCATGTGTGACACACACTAGTTATGCTACCGTAGGTCGTTCTTGGAAACTGAAGCCTTGGTTTTGAGAGATCATCAAAACCAGTACAATGGTTGCCATGTTTCTCCTTGTTCAGCCTGGTGACCAACCCGGTAGAGAGAGCTCCATCCTTTCCCACAGGACCCCAACTGTGGGTACGTAGAGGGAAGCGGTTATGTCTCCCTTAAGGCACCTTTTTCTTTTCCTTTCTACTTTTGTCTTCATTAATCTTCATCCAACTGACCTTTCTAAATTTTACAGAAAACAAAACCATTTCTCCATGGATTCAGATACTACCCCAAGTTAATATTCCAACCAAGTTCTTGTTCTTCCGGGTCTCATCACCAGAAATTGCTGAGCCTAACTCTACTCTAGTTTCTAGGATCACTCATTTTCTCATTTCTCCCTTCTCCTTTTAGTTCAGAGTCTTGTCAATTTAGTTCCTTCCCTAACCACAACTTATAGTACGGTGGCACAGCAAAGTGATGAAAGTCTAGACGGTCTGGTTTTAATCCCGGGTTTTGCCACCTACTTACTGTGTGGCATTAGGCAAGCTCTTCAACGTCTCTGGGCCTCAGTTGCCCCCAGAAGAGTGAACATTATGAATATTCCCTACCTCTAGGGTTGCCATTATGAGGAATAAGTGAGTTAATATTTGGTAAGCCCTTAGAATAGTACTTGTTATAGTCTAAGCACTACAGTTGTGCTTGTTAATAATAATAAATGAAATTCCAAGCGTATAACTTACTCAACATTCTGTCATAACTTTGAAGTGTTGGTCTATCTGTTGGCTCACGTTGCAGGTAAATGAGTCGAGGCATGGGCTGAGGCATTGCTATCACTGGGTGGTGTGTTCCCAGAACTTGGAACAGCGGTGTGAAATGGGTAGTGGTTCTATTGGAGACAGGGCAGACTGGAAAATGACAGCCTGGGAAGGAGGTGTGGTGTCCATAGCTTTGGTGTTAGAGGTGCTGCCTGCTGAAGCACCAGTGCCGGCCTAAGCCGTAAATGGGGTGCTGGGGTAAAGAGGAGCAGGATGGAAGATGACAGCGTGGGAAGGAGGTGTGGTGTCCATAGGTTCGGGGTCTGACGGGCTTCCTGCTGAAGCACCGATGCCCGGCAGGGCCGTAAATGGGGTGCTGGGAAAAACAGGAGCAGAATGGAAGATGACAGCGTGTGAAGGTGGTGTGGTGTCCATAGGTTCGGGGTCTGACGTGCTTCCTGCTGAAGCACCGATGCCCGGCAGGGCCGTAAATGGGGTGGTCGGGAAAACAGGAGCAGAACGGAAGATGACAGCGTGTGAAGGTGGTGTGGTGTCCATAGGTTCGGGGTCTGACGGGCTTCCTGCTGAAGCACCGATGCCCGCCAGGGACATAAATGGGGTGGTCGGGAAAACAGGAGCAGAATGGAAGATGACAGCGTGTGAAGGTGGTGTGGTGTCCATAGGTTCGGGGTCTGACGTGCTTCCTGCTGAAGCACCGATGCCCGCCAGGGCCGTAAATGGGGTGGTCGGGAAAACAGGAGCAGAATGGAAGATGACAGCGTGTGAAGGTGGTGTGGTGTCCATAGGTTCGGGGTCTGACGTGCTTCCTGCTGAAGCACCGATGCCCGCCAGGGCCGTAAATGGGGTGCTGGGGAAAACAGGAGCAGAATGGGAGAGGACAGCGTGTGAAGGAGGTGTGGTGTCCATAGCTTCCATATTAGAGGTACTGCCTGCCTTATCTGAGAGCAGAGAATGAAAGTGGGAGAGCCTCTTCCTAGATTCTAACTCCTCTGAATTTATAGCACTGGCTCTGCCTGGCTTTATGACATATCCATTGTACGTGTCACAGAGAAAGTGCAGGCGGGGCAGGGGGTGATGCAGGGGTCACATGCAAGCCCAGCTGCTGGCTTAACCCCGGCCCAAAGGCAAAGGGCAGGGCCCCTTCTGGACTTTCTAGTGGCTGGGACTTCTGGCTGTGGGTGGCAGGTGTTTGGCACCAGATGGGCCACCATGCGGAGACTGTTGGGGACTGTGGAAGCCTCCTCCAGAGCTCACCCTGCCTGGCGACTGGCTCTGCAGGCCCCTCAGCCCTGCGTATGTATCGGCCAGGCCTTCCCCACCACGGGGCCCAGAGGCCAGAGCCTGCTCAGACCTGAGGGCAGGAGGCAGCCAGAGCTTACCAGGGTGTGGGCCACCTCGTCCGCAGACCTCCCCAGCTCTTCTGCGAGACCTGGAGACAGGATCGCCTTCTCCAGGGCTGCTCAGCTGCCAGCATCACCATGAGCCAGGTGGCCAAGGTTTCTGAGCAGGAGATGCAGAGCCCTGATCCGACTGGATGCTGCAGCCCACGATGTCCCTTCCTGGCAGATAGGTTCTTTCTTCACTTCTGTTTTGAAATTTGGTAAAAGAACATTTAAACCTTGGCCTGTCCTTCAGGGTATATAGATGGTAGTGGCTTAGCCGGGATTCAATCCAAGCCTGTGTGATTCCAGAGCTTGTGCTCTGGACTGTGGTGCCTCCTTATCGTATATGCTTCATGTGTTACTTGTTTTTCTTTTTTTCTTGTAGTCCTTATGGTACTTAGCCCTAAGTGCCATACCTGTAACGAACAGCTACACTGCCCTGTAGGAGGTCTTCTTTTGTTCAACGCATGAATTGGTCATCCACCACACTGTGTTCTAATCTCAGAAGATACAGGTCAGGGAGCACCAGTTGTCAGCATGGCACCATTCCATATTTCTAACTGAGGCTTGAAGCCCGTATTTTCCCTTTGTCTAGTTTGAAGGATCCAGATATGTAAAGATGATATTCTAGATAAATCATGGTCTATCCTGAAAGAAATTCACCAGTGAATTGTTCCATATGGATTAGAAGCCAGCTTCTCTGGCCTTCCTGGATTATATCCAGTAAGGCGTCTCATTCATGTCTAGAAAGCAAATATATCATTTATTGCAACTTCAGCGTGGAGCGATGTATTGGTATAAAGTACGATCAACACAATTTGGTCATTGTGAGTATGACAGCTGGGTCCACTCTTTACTACCCATATGTAACTCTAGGGATTCTTATGCCCAAGAGAGGAGACGTACTCTTGGCTGTCTAGGACAAGGGAAGCATGTGTTGTTATTCAGGAGCTGGAAGCTTCAGCATGACAGGTAGGAATTGAACAATCCTGGTCTACACATCACTTGACCTTGCTTAAAACTTGTTTCTTTGGCTTGCTTCATTGGAGTGTTTTCTCCCTCCTGGGGCTGACATTGTCTGTTATGTATCACGCATGTGACATGTAGAAGTTTCAGAACCCAAAATCATATAGATCAGTAAAAATGTATATATATATATAAACCTATTGAAACTCATACTGGGCATAATTCATATATTCCAAAATCAGTTTGACCCTCTGCTCTTGAGATTCTTTTTATGGTATGTCCCAGCAAATCTGGGCTTCCATCCCCAATAAATTTTGGGGTTGGAGGACACAAAAGCTTTTGCTCAGACCTAAATTCTGTCTGAAAACAAGGGAAATATTATAAGCCCTTTGTAACCTCTCCAAGAGCAGAAATGATTTACAGCTGTGGCATTGAACCATAATTCCTCGATCTCATTTGAGAAGAGTCCAGTTAGAAACAGTGTCTTGATTTTTGTTTCTTTTGTTTCTTCCCTGTTTTCTTGTCTTGCTTACCAACAATCCATTGTAATTCATGAGTTAGTATGGCAGCAGGCTGAGTGTTCCCTGGAGCTCATTAAATGAAGTGTTTTTCCTAAAATGACGTTTGTCTCCTTGTTTTCAGCCCCTCTTCTTTCCTCTGCCCTTTACTATAACCAGAGCTCAGCAAAAGCTGAGTGACTTTGTGCAGACCTTACTTAGGTTCAGCCTTTTTTTCTTCATTATTTCATTCATGGCTCCTCCATTTCATTGCTTGCCTTCTCGACATGTGTTGAAATCTTTCTGTGGTTGACGACTTCCAGAATATCTTGGCTTTTATTGGTTGATTAATTTTGGTATTTCTACAGTTTTATTTAGATATGGTTTCAGGAGGAACAGAAAGTAAATATATTTCCTAGTCTGCCATCTTGAGCTGAAAATCCCTGTGGATTTTAGCATCCAATGTTCCCATGGGAAAACACCCAACCATGGCCTTAATAGATGTAACACTCAAGATTTCAGCTTTTGTTGAGCAATCACTAAGGATTTCATATGTGGTCATTTCTAATGGGGAAATAATAACTATCTCATGACGTTGATTTGAGGATTAAATTAGATAATGAACATGAAAATGCTTTCTAAGATTTAAAAATCAGTCAAAATGTTTTTTGTTATTATTTGATTTGTTGCTATTTCAACTTCACTTGACAGTTGTTTATGACCTTGCGTATGTGAGAAAATGTCCTCTGGGTTATTTTTCTGAAAGCCAGAATGTATTTTTCAGTAGCTCAATGGAACTGGCATCATTTGTGAAGGTTAAGGGTGAAGGGGTAAATGTTTCTTGACACCTATCACTTTACAGTGTTTTCAGGAACTAACTGACTCATGTATTCCTCTTCCAAATTTGGTTGAGGACCTCCTACCAGCCACATGCTTTACGTCAGGTGTTGGAAAGCATTTTCTGGATTTGAAATATCTTAGGCTTTGTGGGCCATATACAGTTTCTGTAGCTTCTCCTCCTCTTTCCTCTTCAACAAGCTTTCTAAACGTGAGAACCATTATTAGCTCACAGTCCCACAGATCCAGGCTGAGAGCCTGATTTGATTCGTGGGCATTATTTGCCAATTGCTGCTCTGCGTGTTCACTGAGGAGGGGGACCATGTTTGAGTAATCATTTCTTTGAATCAACTGTTGGTCTTCTGGGGCTTGTCCTTGCTCTCCTACAGTCTCTAACCAGCATGGCATCCAGAGAGATCTTGTTAAAACATAAGTCAGATCATGTCACTCAAATTTCTTCAGTGGCTTCTTCACAGAAAATGCAAAGTCCTCAGAGTGCCTCCACAGACCTAGAAATCTGGGCCTCTGTTTCCTCTCTGACTGTTTCGTTCTCCTCTCCAATTTGCTCGCTCTGTTTTCCACATGCTGACATCCTTTCTGCTCCTTGGATACTCCAAACCTACTCTTGCCTCATTGACTTTCTGCCGCACGCCAGCCGAAGAAAGAGGATTTCACCGCCCAGGGTCAGAAGGGAAGGGGTGAGGACCTGAAGTAGCACTGACGAATGGGGTCAGAAGCCCATGGGGTCAGAAGGCTGCAATGAGAAGCCTACTCACCGCAACAAAGAATAGACCCCCGCTCGCCGAAACTAGAGAAAGCTCGCATGCAGCAATGAAGACCCAATACAGCCAAAAATAAATAAATGAAACATAAAGTATAGAATCTTAAAAAAGCAACAAAAAATCTATAAAGAATATTACGAGAATAGAATCACAGGCCAGTTTCTCCTTTGAATATGCATGCAAAATGTGTAAAGAGAAGCACAAACTGTATCCATGGTATGTAAAACAATCATATATCAGAATCAAAGTAGCTTTATTCTGGCAATGCAAGGTTGCTTTAATGTCCAAACATGAAACTGATCCCAGGAATGAATTAGAGTGGGGAAAGAAGTCATTTAAAACTGAAATCTTGGGACTTCCCTGGTGGTCCAGTATTTAGAACATGACGCTTTCACTGCTGGGGCCCTGGGGTCCAATCCCAGGTCAGGGAACTAAGATCCTGCAAGACATGAGGCAGGGCCCCGAAAAAAACAAAAAAAGGAAAGAAAGAAGTCTTAACCAGGAGACGCACAAGATCGAATAAACATAACAGATAACACCTTATGAAAAGTAGGTGAAGATTATGGAATATTCTAACATTTAAAACAAAAAGAAAGTTTTAAAGATTCAAAAGGATGTGACAAATATTGTACATCGGCAAAAATGAAATGAAATAAAATATAAAAATGATGGGAACCCAAAATTCCAGATGCCCAAGTCCTGTCTCTGAAGAGTCTCATTCAATGGGTTCAGGATTTCCTCTATATTTAAAAACCTGCAGGTGATTCTGGTATGATTCACAGACACAATGTAAAGCTTCTCTTTTACAGGAAAGAATGCCAGATTATTTTGTTATCTTATAGTTATACTAACAGGTTGTACTATTGACGGATAAGTCTGCTGTCAAAATGCACCCCCACTAGGGGTAAAAAAGGAACTAGTAGTCTCTACTGCTACTTGGTGGCAACATGCATGTATTGCAAGGGCAATTATTGTAACAGTCCAAATTAGTGGAACATTTTAGAATTGGAAGACTACATACAGATCATCTAGTCAAGCTTCCAACTATTAAAGTTGTGAAAACTAAGGCCCATATAAATGACATGATTTATCTCCAAAGAGCATTAGTGAAAGTATGAAATAAAAAATATCTCTGAACTTTTAATTTAGTGCCGTTTTTATTAATCTCAAGTATTAGCTTAAACTTGAGTGTGACAGATTTGGGATTGAATTCTTGCTCACGTTTACTGGTTGCGTGCCTTTTAGTAAGTTACTAAAACACTTTTCTTAAAAATAGACGTATTTATTTATTTATCTTTGGCTGCCTAGGCTCTTCGTTGCTGTGCGCGGGCTTTCTCTAGTTGCGGTGAGCGGGGGCTACTCTTTGTTGCAGTACGCGGGCTTCTCATTGTGGTGGCTTCTCGTTGTTGCTGAGCACGGGGTCTAGGTGCGTGGGCTTCAGTAGCTGTGGTTCACGGGCTCTAGCACGCAGGCTCAGTAGTTGTGGCACATGGTCTTAGTTGCTCCGTGGCATGTGGGATCTTCCCGGACCAGGGCTCAAACGTGTGTCCCGTGCACTGGCAGGTGGATCCTTAACCACCGCGCCAACAGGGAAGCCCTACTAATACACTTTTAACTTTGCTTTTCACGTATGTAAAACGGTGAGCCTTGACTGATATAGAATATGAGATAACCCAGCACTGTTCTTAACACATATATGTAGTTAAAATTTTTTGGCTCTCATCCCACTTAAACAGCCTCTATCCCCTTAATAATGAATGTGTCTTTCAGCTAGCAGAGCGCCCCAGAGCTGACCACATTCTGGCAAGAGATATAGGATTCTTTTTCTTACTGGGGGTTCTTTATACCTGATATTTGAAGTGCACTTAAACTTGAACAACTCTTGTTTATACTGTATTAATGGATTTGATGGATGAATTTTAGAAAGTAATATGCAGGAATTGAGCTGCCTTACTCTCAAGAAATATAATTAGATAGTGGTGGCTAGAACGATAAACAGTGTTTGGACAGGGAGTCCATATTGGATGTGAACTTCCTGTACTCCCATTCGTCTATTAAGAATAAATGGAATCCTTTCAAAATGTGTTCTAAAGGGCAGTTATTTCTTTCTGCCTCATTTAAGTTACCTGCAAGAAAAAGACAATCTCCTGCATCCTTGTTTAATAGGCTTTTAACATAAAGCAGATAATTTTTTGCAACATTTCCCAAACTTTTCGTTATCCAATTGGCTGAGGCTTCTCAACGATTATCATTTCACAACAATATCTCCATCTTCAGCTTCTTTCAATGAATTGGCCTAATAGATGTGCCATTAAAACAGAGCTTCACTCTCAACGTAGTTTTAATTTTGTATTCAAAGGGTATGAAGGATTCAGCCATAACAGTGAGTGGATTTCTGATACATGCTACATGATGGATGCAACTAATTGAAAGGAGTCAGGCATGAAAGGCTACATATTGTATGGTTCCATTTATATGAAATGTCCAGCAGTGGCAAATCCATACACACAGAAAAGATTCTACATTAGTGGTTGCCAGGGGTTTGGAAGAGAGGGAAATAGGGAATGACTCCTTAAAATGGGTGTAGGTTTCCTCTTGGTTGATGAAAATGTTTTGCAGCTAGGCAGTGGTGATAGTTGCACAACATTGTGACAGTAGTAAATTCCACTGAATGGTACGGTGAATTGTAAAATGATCCAAATGGTGGATTTTGTGTTATGTTCCTTTTACTACAATAAAAAGGAGAAAGAATTCGGGAAAGACTTAGAGTTTGGGCAACTAAGGTGAACTGGTCAAGAAAAAGACAGCTCTATTGTTCAGTTTTCTCTCAGCTCTCCCAGTGCATTAATCCTCAGCCAAAAGTAGCCTGAACTTGTAGATGATAGTCATTCAACACAGTCCAGGGAAAAGTAAATAAAATAAAACCCAACTCTTCTTCTTTAGCACATGTAGGAAAGGTTAGCTTGCTGCTCAGCCACGTGGACATTCATGAAGACGTTTCACTTTAGGTGTCCTCTACTTCAGTACTTTACTCACTTGAGCTCATTCACACATGTAGGCAACAGCATTCCTTAATTCGATGGAATCTGCAGCACTGGTTGTGATCGGTCTCATGGAAAGAAAAGGAAAGGTGGCGCGGAAGCCAAGGGAAGAGATTTTCAAGACAGAGACGTTGTTTAAGATCTGACTCGGCTTGGCGGTCACAAAGATAAGGATTGAGAAGTAGTGCCCTGGACTTGTCAACGGAGAAATCATTGGGGGCTTCAAGGAGATCAGTTTCGCGAGAGTAGTGGGGCAGAAACCAGACCGCAGTGTGGATGGGAGGGGAGAAATGGGGGGCAAGTCAAGAAATTGATGGCAAAGGGAAAGAAGGGAGGGGTGGATAGGAGGACAGGAGAATGGAATGGAGGAGAGCATTTCCTTGTGGCTCTTTAATATGGCTGGGAGGGGCCAACAGAGAAGGAGAGCGTGAAGATGTAGGAAGAGGGGGTGGCATCCCGAGCCCAAGGAGGACTGGCCCCTGTCTTCAGCTCCCACCAGCTGGATGTTCCCTCCCTCTAGCTTTCCACGTAGGCTGTGGAAGTTGCCCCTTGCCTCCTTGGATCAGCCACCCTTGATTCGTTCGTCCTTTTCTTATTTCTCAGCACATCTGGGTCATACGTTATGTGAAGACAAACAAATCACCACGGATGCTTAATTTTCTTGAAAAATCCCCAGGCAGGTACCATTTTGGAGACCTACATATTGTGCCTCAGCAAGCCAAAGTAGCCCATATTTCCTCTCTCATTGGGAGAGATTGCTGTTTCTTGGAGAACCTGATGAAGAGGGTGACTCGCACTTAGGAATAACGTTGCTTGAAAAGTGCAAAAGGTGAGGTAGTTTGGCTCTGAGGGGCCTCTGAGGCCTGAGACTTCCTGAGAGATGGCAGACTCACAGCTCCCATTTCCCTCTGCCCCTGGGCTATGAGCTCATCAAATGAGATGGTAAATAAAGTCACTGACATGGTTTAAAGGATAATTTAGTTCTCTCTTGTTCACTCAGAGCAAATTGAATGGGATTTGCATACAACATATGGATGAAATATCCATACGATGGGGCTTGACCATATCCTCATGGTTCCCCTTCCCTTTTCTACATCTGGCCCCTTTAGCTCTGCAGACTTAACCCCACACCATCAGTCCACCCAGTCGGTCCGCTGAACGTCTCTTGCTCCTTCGCATCTGGTCGTTGTCGTCACCTTGTTCTCCACTACCGCCTCCTGCGGTAGCTGTTAGGTCCAGGGAGGTTGGTTCACTGTGAGCAAGTAACTGTCAACTCCATGGACAGGTGGAAGTGACTTGGCAGCCGGGATTTGCCCATCCTGAGTTCATTATACCCATGAGGGTCAAGGAGAATGGGGATGCAGCTGGTCTGCAGAGCCCCGGCAGTTCTGAGACACATGCTCCTGGATCCACACGTTGCTCCATACCCAGCCTTGCCTTGCTTTGTTCTCTGTCTTGACTCCATCCAGGTTTCTGCTCTCCTTGTCCCTTTGGGGAGGGAGGCCAGTACCAGCCCAGGTGTAGTCCCCCAAAGCTTCCTACTTCCAAGCGTCACGTAGGCTTGTACATCCCCTTGCTTGGGTTGCCCTGGCATTCGTGCCAACAAGTTGAGTGGTTTATGCCCTAGGCTCTCTCTTCTGGCAAGAATGTGCCTGAAAATCTCCATCTCTGGTTTGGTGGCCCCCAAAAATTCCCAGTCAGTTTTGGTGAGGGGACACTTGGTGACAGTGTTGTCTTTCGAAATGAGTAGTTCCGTTACCGACAATACTTTGCTCCCCATACATTATTTATAAGGTTTCCCTGTTTGTATGTGCAAACTATTTGTGTGTATATTTGGAGAAATACATTGTACAGCCCTCTTTTTTATTTCTTCCACACACCCTAGAGATGTCATAGAGGCAGTAAATATGTCCAACTTTTTGAGAAATTGGAACAATCAAGACTTACCTGTATGGAATGCTGTTAATGATGTCAATTCCCGCGACAGTACCTTTCATCTGACACACTTAGGGACTGTTAACAGATTAAAAGCAGTAAGAGACGCGGATAGAGAGAATTTTCATTATCTTGTGCTCTGAAATCTTGGATTTTCATTGGTTTCAATGGGCCTGAAATTGTATTTTCTTTAGTAGGCACATAGAAGCCTCTAGCGGTATTCTTAATAAAGCAAGGTGAGTTATAAGCAATCATCTGATGGAGGGTAAATGTACCACAGTCCAGTTTAAGAAAAATACAATATAAAAGTCTTACCATGGAAGAAAATCTTTATATGATCTTTTGAAAAAACAAAGCTTCAAGAAACATAAAGACATGACACCATATTCAGTTTAAAGTCAGTGACTTGTAAGCAAGGCAAAGCAAAGACAGTCTGATTAAGACCGTTGCATTGTTCTGGCATTTTTTAGGTCTCACCCATTTCTGTGGCCTTTTTAGAACCTAAGCTTCTAGGGCACAGAGAACTTCATCTTGACGTAGGGCTGAGCAAATGCACGGAGCATTTCTCAATAAGTAGGCATTAAATTCTTAGTCCAGAAGGAGCCTTGAGATGCCCTCTCTTTACTCTTTGGTAGAACTGTTTTAACCATCCCCTGAAAACAGATTTTTTTCTTTAAATCTCAAAATTCAGAGATTCCACAATCAGAAGTTACTTCTCATTATTGCCTTGTGGTCTGCTGTGGGCATCTGTCGAATGGTGTGAACTCTGCGTGGGGAGCCTGGCCTACCCTCCAGGCCCACGGTTTGGGCTGTGGTGGTGCCATGCTGTGCTCAGGGGCCTTCTTTTTTGGAAGTCTGGGCTCCAGTGAGCCTTGGTCGTGTTCTTTTATGGAACCTTGGGTGCTAGACCACTCTGACCCTCAGTCTCATTTGCAGGTTCTGGGGAGGATTAAATGAGCTCATGGGATATCCAGGTGACTGAGGCAGAGTCGGCTCGGGATGAATCTTTGCTTCGTTTTCATTAGCTGCGGAGAAGACGATGACAGCTTGGTGCCTCTCCAACTTTAATATGGGTATGCCTCTCTTGGGGATCTTGTTAAATGCAGGCTGGTATTCAGTAGTTCTGGGTGGGGCCTGGATTCTGTGCTTCTAACAAGCTCCTAGGTGAGGGTGACGCTGAGGGCAAGGGTTTGGCACCTGTGTTTCTCCCTTTCTGGAAGAGCAGGATGTCTGCCCCACCCCCACCCCGAGAGGAGAAAACATCCGCAATGTGACTACTAGGAACCAGCTTCCCTCACATGCAAGGGTCCTGTACCACTGCTCCCAACCATTCCGTCTGAGGCGCAGCAAGCCAAAACACTGAAATGCTGAGGTTTGCAGCAAAGAGGAGGTTTATTCACAGGGCAGCCAAGCGAGGACGTGACGTGACAATAGGTCTCAAATCCGCCTCCCCAAAGGCAAGGGGCTTTGGGTATCTGTGGGATAAAGAATAAAGAAGCAGGGCAGTATGAGGCATGGGGAGCATGAGGAAAGGTGATTGGAAAAACGTGTGCTCATCATTGTTCTGAGCTGGCCTAACTAGGCTACAGGCCTCAGCACATTCTCAGGCTGGAGTTTTCGGCCCTCTGATGGCAGGAGGTCAAAAGGCACTTGCCCGGGTGGAAGATCGGTGGTCCTCTCCACTCTAAACCAGCTCAGCCTAACCAGGCACAGCTGATTCCAAGTTCCTGGAGGATCACGGGGCAAACATCTTATTGCTTATGCTACATGCTACTTGGAGGACGTGCAGGTGTTCAAGCTACCTTGATGAGTGAAGACCGGGATTTGACTAATCATGACACCTTGTTTCACCTCCAGGCGAGCAGAAGAGAGCTGTAGGCTGAGTCTGGCTCCTAGCACCTGGAATTGGAGGCAGGTGGTTTAAAAACGGGCTTTCCCACCCTCTGTGTGATATAAGGTAGATAGACTATTGAACCTTCCTGTGCCTGTTTCTCCACAAGCAGCATGGGGACACTCAGAGTCCCTCTCTTGGGGGCTGTTATGGGGGTTCAGTGAGATATAGATGCATGCACGGGCACACGGGAGACACCCAGTGTGTGTTCCCTTCGTGCTTATTTTTATTAGGACACCAGTATTGTTAGAACATTTCTGGTTTGGACAACAAATTAGATAGGTGGTCATTGCTATAGTTTATGCGAGAGCAATTCACATTGCCATTTGCAAAAAAGTAGTTGGTTGTCCAGTGGGGATTATAAACATCCGTTTAACATGAGCTACTGAACAGATAGTTCACACAGTAAGTACTTTATTTAAAATCAATTCTCTTTGTTTTCTTAAGCAATTGTTAACCCCCAATTTCGTGAGTACTACCAAGTAAGTCACTTGAAAATCATCTAGAGCAATCTATTTCACTTAGCAAGCCTAAAGCTATAGTTCAACCATTTTATTGACTGTTCTATGACAAAAATTACTCTAAACAGCTATTCCCTGGATAAGTAATCAGCTAAAGCTAGTTTGACTGACTAAATCGATTTACTGAGTTAATAAGCCAGTTGTTTTAGAATAGGTCGAATTCATATTTCTCATCCATTCTGCATTAAACTGTTTCCCATTCGTACATACCCACATTCCTACTTCTGTGCTGTAGGGCTTGGCTGAACTACACCTGCCTTCAGTGAAACTTTTCTCTCCTGCACAATTGGAGATAATTTTAGTCTCGTGACTCCCACGGGGTTACCTCTGTTGTGACACTTGACTCTTTGGTGGCATATTTTATTTGAAAAAGCCTTCCGTTACTCCGGGCACGTCAAACAGTAAATGCTTTCTCTTCGTAAACCTGCATAACAATTTTCTGAACTCTTCTGCTCTGGGCAAGATTCATCAGTACACCAGGCAAACATAGTGAAAGAGGAGACAGTACTTGTGTTGCATTCAATTGGGTCTTGATACCTAAGTGTGACTCTTAACCAAGGATTATGCAGTAGTTAAGGACACAGATTCAAGTTGTTTAGGGTGTGTCCTAAAGTGTCAGTGGCAGAATTTAAGTCTCTACTCTGGAAATTGTAGACCTGAGACAAACTACTTCCCTAAACGTCATTTCCTACGTCTGAGAAAGATAATAGTATCTACCTTGTCGTAGACTGAATAATACCATTGCCCCCAAATGTCCACATTCTACTCTCCAGAACCTGTGAATGTGACCTTAAATGGCAGAAGGCACTTTGCCAGTGGGATGAAAGTAATGGTTCTCAGATGGGAAGATTCTCCTGGACTACCTGGATGGGCCCAAATATAACCACTGGTGTTCTCGTAAGAGAGAGGCAGAGGGAATTTGTACTCCAAAGAGAATGTGATGACGAAGTTGGGGTTGCATTGATGTGGCCAGAAGTGAAGGAATGCTGGCGAGGAAACAAACAGATTCTCGCTTAGAGCCTCTAGAAGGAGGATGGATGGCCCTGTCGACTTCTGGTTTCAGCCCAGGGAAACTGGTTTTGGACCTCTGTCTTGCAGAACCATAAGAAAATAAGTGTGTTGTGTTAGAAGCAAGCACATTTGTAGTCATTTGTTACAGCAGCCATAGGGAACTAATGCCTACCTCATAGGAAGTAGTTCTCCAATTAAAATGTGTGACTGGAAACACACTTAGTGGCATGTGTGACACACACTAGTTATGCTACCGTAGGTCGTTCTTGGAAACTGAAGCCTTGGTTTTGAGAGATCATCAAAACCAGTACAATGGTTGCCATGTTTCTCCTTGTTCAGCCTGGTGACCAACCCGGTAGAGAGAGCTCCATCCTTTCCCACAGGACCCCAACTGTGGGTACGTAGAGGGAAGCGGTTATGTCTCCCTTAAGGCACCTTTTTCTTTTCCTTTCTACTTTTGTCTTCATTAATCTTCATCCAACTGACCTTTCTAAATTTTACAGAAAACAAAACCATTTCTCCATGGATTCAGATACTACCCCAAGTTAATATTCCAACCAAGTTCTTGTTCTTCCGGGTCTCATCACCAGAAATTGCTGAGCCTAACTCTACTCTAGTTTCTAGGATCACTCATTTTCTCATTTCTCCCTTCTCCTTTTAGTTCAGAGTCTTGTCAATTTAGTTCCTTCCCTAACCACAACTTATAGTACGGTGGCACAGCAAAGTGATGAAAGTCTAGACGGTCTGGTTTTAATCCCGGGTTTTGCCACCTACTTACTGTGTGGCATTAGGCAAGCTCTTCAACGTCTCTGGGCCTCAGTTGCCCCCAGAAGAGTGAACATTATGAATATTCCCTACATCTAGGGTTGCCATTATGAGGAATAAGTGAGTTAATATTTGGTAAGCCCTTAGAATAGTACTTGTTATAGTCTAAGCACTACAGTTGTGCTTGTTAATAATAATAAATGAAATTCCAAGCGTATAACTTACTCAACATTCTGTCATAACTTTGAAGTGTTGGTCTATCTGTTGGCTCACGTTGCAGGTAAATGAGTCGAGGCATGGGCTGAGGCATTGCTATCACTGGGTGGTGTGTTCCCAGAACTTGGAACAGCGGTGTGAAATGGGTAGTGGTTCTATTGGAGACAGGGCAGACTGGAAAATGACAGCCTGGGAAGGAGGTGTGGTGTCCATAGCTTTGGTGTTAGAGGTGCTGCCTGCTGAAGCACCAGTGCCGGCCTAAGCCATAAATGGGGTGCTGGGGTAAAGAGGAGCAGGATGGAAGATGACAGCGTGGGAAGGAGGTGTGGTGTCCATAGGTTCGGGGTCTGACGGGCTTCCTGCTGAAGCACCGATGCCCGGCAGGGCCGTAAATGGGGTGCTGGGAAAAACAGGAGCAGAATGGAAGATGACAGCGTGTGAAGGTGGTGTGGTGTCCATAGGTTCGGGGTCTGACGTGCTTCCTGCTGAAGCACCGATGCCCGCCAGGGCCGTAAATGGGGTGGTCGGGAAAACAGGAGCAGAACGGAAGATGACAGCGTGTGAAGGTGGTGTGGTGTCCATAGGTTCGGGGTCTGACGGGCTTCCTGCTGAAGCACCGATGCCCGCCAGGGACGTAAATGGGGTGGTCGGGAAAACAGGAGCAGAATGGAAGATGACAGCGTGTGAAGGTGGTGTGGTGTCCATAGGTTCGGGGTCTGACGTGCTTCCTGCTGAAGCACCGATGCCCGCCAGGGCCGTAAATGGGGTGGTCGGGAAAACAGGAGCAGAATGGAAGATGACAGCGTGTGAAGGTGGTGTGGTGTCCATAGGTTCGGGGTCTGACGGGCTTCCTGCTGAAGCACCGATGCCCGCCAGGGCCGTAAATGGGGTGCTGGGGAAAACAGGAGCAGAATGGAAGAGGACAGCGTGTGAAGGAGGTGTGGTGTCCATAGCTTCCATATTAGAGGTACTGCCTGCCTTATCTGAGAGCAGAGAATGAAAGTGGGAGAGCCTCTTCCTAGATTCTAACTCCTCTGAATTTATAGCACTGGCTCTGCCTGGCTTTATGACATATCCATTGTACGTGTCACAGAGAAAGTGCAGGCGGGGCAGGGGGTGATGCAGGGGTCACATGCAAGCCCAGCTGCTGGCTTAACCCCGGCCCAAAGGCAAAGGGCAGGGCCCCTTCTGGACTTTCTAGTGGCTGGGACTTCTGGCTGTGGGTGGCAGGTGTTTGGCACCAGATGGGCCACCATGCGGAGACTGTTGGGGACTGTGGAAGCCTCCTCCAGAGCTCACCCTGCCTGGCGACTGGCTCTGCAGGCCCCTCAGCCCTGCGTATGTATCGGCCAGGCCTTCCCCACCACGGGGCCCAGAGGCCAGAGCCTGCTCAGACCTGAGGGCAGGAGGCAGCCAGAGCTTACCAGGGTGTGGGCCACCTCGTCCGCAGACCTCCCCAGCTCTTCTGCGAGACCTGGAGACAGGATCGCCTTCTCCAGGGCTGCTCAGCTGCCAGCATCACCATGAGCCAGGTGGCCAAGGTTTCTGAGCAGGAGATGCAGAGCCCTGATCCGACTGGATGCTGCAGCCCACGATGTCCCTTCCTGGCAGATAGGTTCTTTCTTCACTTCTGTTTTGAAATTTGGTAAAAGAACATTTAAACCTTGGCCTGTCCTTCAGGGTATATAGATGGTAGTGGCTTAGCCGGGATTCGATCCAAGCCTGTGTGATTCCAGAGCTTGTGCTCTGGACTGTGGTGCCTCCTTATCGTATATGCTTCATGTGTTACTTGTTTTTCTTTTTTTCTTGTAGTCCTTATGGTACTTAGCCCTAAGTGCCATACCTGTAACGAACAGCTACACTGCCCTGTAGGAGGTCTTCTTTTGTTCAACGCATGAATTGGTCATCCACCACACTGTGTTCTAATCTCAGAAGATACAGGTCAGGGAGCACCAGTTGTCAGCATGGCACCATTCCATATTTCTAACTGAGGCTTGAAGCCCGTATTTTCCCTTTGTCTAGTTTGAAGGATCCAGATATGTAAAGATGATATTCTAGATAAATCATGGTCTATCCTGAAAGAAATTCACCAGTGAATTGTTCCATATGGATTAGAAGCCAGCTTCTCTGGCCTTCCTGGATTATATCCAGTAAGGCGTCTCATTCATGTCTAGAAAGCAAATATATCATTTATTGCAACTTCAGCGTGGAGCGATGTATTGGTATAAAGTACGATCAACACAATTTGGTCATTGTGAGTATGACAGCTGGGTCCACTCTTTACTACCCATATGTAACTCTAGGGATTCTTATGCCCAAGAGAGGAGACGTACTCTTGGCTGTCTAGGACAAGGGAAGCATGTGTTGTTATTCAGGAGCTGGAAGCTTCAGCATGACAGGTAGGAATTGAACAATCCTGGTCTACACATCACTTGACCTTGCTTAAAACTTGTTTCTTTGGCTTGCTTCATTGGAGTGTTTTCTCCCTCCTGGGGCTGACATTGTCTGTTATGTATCACGCATGTGACATGTAGAAGTTTCAGAACCCAAAATCATATAGATCAGTAAAAATGTATATATATATATAAACCTATTGAAACTCATACTGGGCATAATTCATATATTCCAAAATCAGTTTGACCCTCTGCTCTTGAGATTCTTTTTATGGTATGTCCCAGCAAATCTGGGCTTCCATCCCCAATAAATTTTGGGGTTGGAGGACACAAAAGCTTTTGCTCAGACCTAAATTCTGTCTGAAAACAAGGGAAATATTATAAGCCCTTTGTAACCTCTCCAAGAGCAGAAATGATTTACAGCTGTGGCATTGAACCATAATTCCTCGATCTCATTTGAGAAGAGTCCAGTTAGAAACAGTGTCTTGATTTTTGTTTCTTTTGTTTCTTCCCTGTTTTCTTGTCTTGCTTACCAACAATCCATTGTAATTCATGAGTTAGTATGGCAGCAGGCTGAGTGTTCCCTGGAGCTCATTAAATGAAGTGTTTTTCCTAAAATGACGTTTGTCTCCTTGTTTTCAGCCCCTCTTCTTTCCTCTGCCCTTTACTATAACCAGAGCTCAGCAAAAGCTGAGTGACTTTGTGCAGACCTTACTTAGGTTCAGCCTTTTTTTCTTCATTATTTCATTCATGGCTCCTCCATTTCATTGCTTGCCTTCTCGACATGTGTTGAAATCTTTCTGTGGTTGACGACTTCCAGAATATCTTGGCTTTTATTGGTTGATTAATTTTGGTATTTCTACAGTTTTATTTAGATATGGTTTCAGGAGGAACAGAAAGTAAATATATTTCCTAGTCTGCCATCTTGAGCTGAAAATCCCTGTGGATTTTAGCATCCAATGTTCCCATGGGAAAACACCCAACCATGGCCTTAATAGATGTAACACTCAAGATTTCAGCTTTTGTTGAGCAATCACTAAGGATTTCATATGTGGTCATTTCTAATGGGGAAATAATAACTATCTCATGACGTTGATTTGAGGATTAAATTAGATAATGAACATGAAAATGCTTTCTAAGATTTAAAAATCAGTCAAAATGTTTTTTGTTATTATTTGATTTGTTGCTATTTCAACTTCACTTGACAGTTGTTTATGACCTTGCGTATGTGAGAAAATGTCCTCTGGGTTATTTTTCTGAAAGCCAGAATGTATTTTTCAGTAGCTCAATGGAACTGGCATCATTTGTGAAGGTTAAGGGTGAAGGGGTAAATGTTTCTTGACACCTATCACTTTACAGTGTTTTCAGGAACTAACTGACTCATGTATTCCTCTTCCAAATTTGGTTGAGGACCTCCTACCAGCCACATGCTTTACGTCAGGTGTTGGAAAGCATTTTCTGGATTTGAAATATCTTAGGCTTTGTGGGCCATATACAGTTTCTGTAGCTTCTCCTCCTCTTTCCTCTTCAACAAGCTTTCTAAACGTGAGAACCATTATTAGCTCACAGTCCCACAGATCCAGGCTGAGAGCCTGATTTGATTCGTGGGCATTATTTGCCAATTGCTGCTCTGCGTGTTCACTGAGGAGGGGGACCATGTTTGAGTAATCATTTCTTTGAATCAACTGTTGGTCTTCTGGGGCTTGTCCTTGCTCTCCTACAGTCTCTAATCAGCATGGCATCCAGAGAGATCTTGTTAAAACATAAGTCAGATCATGTCACTCAAATTTCTTCAGTGGCTTCTTCACAGAAAATGCAAAGTCCTCAGAGTGCCTCCACAGACCTAGAAATCTGGGCCTCTGTTTCCTCTCTGACTGTTTCGTTCTCCTCTCCAATTTGCTCGCTCTGTTTTCCACATGCTGACATCCTTTCTGCTCCTTGGATACTCCAAACCTACTCTTGCCTCATTGACTTTCTGCCGCACGCCAGCCGAAGAAAGAGGATTTCACCGCCCAGGGTCAGAAGGGAAGGGGTGAGGACCTGAAGTAGCACTGACGAATGGGGTCAGAAGCCCATGGGGTCAGAAGGCTGCAATGAGAAGCCTACTCACCGCAACAAAGAATAGACCCCCGCTCGCCGAAACTAGAGAAAGCTCGCATGCAGCAATGAAGACCCAATACAGCCAAAAATAAATAAATAAAACATAAAGTATAGAATCTTAAAAAAGCAACAAAAAATCTATAAAGAATATTACGAGAATAGAATCACAGGCCAGTTTCTCCTTTGAATATGCATGCAAAATGTGTAAAGAGAAGCACAAACTGTATCCATGGTATGTAAAACAATCATATATCAGAATCAAAGTAGCTTTATTCTGGCAATGCAAGGTTGCTTTAATGTCCAAACATGAAACTGATCCCAGGAATGAATTAGAGTGGGGAAAGAAGTCATTTAAAACTGAAATCTTGGGACTTCCCTGGTGGTCCAGTATTTAGAACATGACGCTTTCACTGCTGGGGCCCTGGGGTCCAATCCCAGGTCAGGGAACTAAGATCCTGCAAGACATGAGGCAGGGCCCCGAAAAAAACAAAAAAAGGAAAGAAAGAAGTCTTAACCAGGAGACGCACAAGATCGAATAAACATAACAGATAACACCTTATGAAAAGTAGGTGAAGATTATGGAATATTCTAACATTTAAAACAAAAAGAAAGTTTTAAAGATTCAAAAGGATGTGACAAATATTGTACATCGGCAAAAATGAAATGAAATAAAATATAAAAATGATGGGAACCCAAAATTCCAGATGCCCAAGTCCTGTCTCTGAAGAGTCTCATTCAATGGGTTCAGGATTTCCTCTATATTTAAAAACCTGCAGGTGATTCTGGTATGATTCACAGACACAATGTAAAGCTTCTCTTTTACAGGAAAGAATGCCAGATTATTTTGTTATCTTATAGTTATACTAACAGGTTGTACTATTGACGGATAAGTCTGCTGTCAAAATGCACCCCCACTAGGGGTAAAAAAGGAACTAGTAGTCTCTACTGCTACTTGGTGGCAACATGCATGTATTGCAAGGGCAATTATTGTAACAGTCCAAATTAGTGGAACATTTTAGAATTGGAAGACTACATACAGATCATCTAGTCAAGCTTCCAACTATTAAAGTTGTGAAAACTAAGGCCCATATAAATGACATGATTTATCTCCAAAGAGCATTAGTGAAAGTATGAAATAAAAAATATCTCTGAACTTTTAATTTAGTGCCGTTTTTATTAATCTCAAGTATTAGCTTAAACTTGAGTGTGACAGATTTGGGATTGAATTCTTGCTCACGTTTACTGGTTGCGTGCCTTTTAGTAAGTTACTAAAACACTTTTCTTAAAAATAGACGTATTTATTTATTTATCTTTGGCTGCCTAGGCTCTTCGTTGCTGTGCGCGGGCTTTCTCTAGTTGCGGTGAGCGGGGGCTACTCTTTGTTGCAGTACGCGGGCTTCTCATTGTGGTGGCTTCTCGTTGTTGCTGAGCACGGGGTCTAGGTGCGTGGGCTTCAGTAGCTGTGGTTCACGGGCTCTAGCACGCAGGCTCAGTAGTTGTGGCACATGGTCTTAGTTGCTCCGTGGCATGTGGGATCTTCCCGGACCAGGGCTCAAACGTGTGTCCCGTGCACTGGCAGGTGGATCCTTAACCACCGCGCCAACAGGGAAGCCCTACTAATACACTTTTAACTTTGCTTTTCACGTATGTAAAACGGTGAGCCTTGACTGATATAGAATATGAGATAACCCAGCACTGTTCTTAACACATATATGTAGTTAAAATTTTTTGGCTCTCATCCCACTTAAACAGCCTCTATCCCCTTAATAATGAATGTGTCTTTCAGCTAGCAGAGCGCCCCAGAGCTGACCACATTCTGGCAAGAGATATAGGATTCTTTTTCTTACTGGGGGTTCTTTATACCTGATATTTGAAGCGCACTTAAACTTGAACAACTCTTGTTTATACTGTATTAATGGATTTGATGGATGAATTTTAGAAAGTAATATGCAGGAATTGAGCTGCCTTACTCTCAAGAAATATAATTCGATAGTGGTGGCTAGAACGATAAACAGTGTTTGGACAGGGAGTCCATATTGGATGTGAACTTCCTGTACTCCCATTCGTCTATTAAGAATAAATGGAATCCTTTCAAAATGTGTTCTAAAGGGCAGTTATTTCTTTCTGCCTCATTTAAGTTACCTGCAAGAAAAAGACAATCTCCTGCATCCTTGTTTAATAGGCTTTTAACATAAAGCAGATAATTTTTTGCAACATTTCCCAAACTTTTCGTTATCGAATTGGCTGAGGCTTCTCAACGATTATCATTTCACAACAATATCTCCATCTTCAGCTTCTTTCAATGAATTGGCCTAATAGATGTGCCATTAAAACAGAGCTTCACTCTCAACGTAGTTTTAATTTTGTATTCAAAGGGTATGAAGGATTCAGCCATAACAGTGAGTGGATTTCTGATACATGCTACATGATGGATGCAACTAATTGAAAGGAGTCAGGCATGAAAGGCTACATATTGTATGGTTCCATTTATATGAAATGTCCAGCAGTGGCAAATCCATACACACAGAAAAGATTCTACATTAGTGGTTGCCAGGGGTTTGGAAGAGAGGGAAATAGGGAATGACTCCTTAAAATGGGTGTAGGTTTCCTCTTGGTTGATGAAAATGTTTTGCAGCTAGGCAGTGGTGATAGTTGCACAACATTGTGACAGTAGTAAATTCCACTGAATGGTACGGTGAATTGTAAAATGATCCAAATGGTGGATTTTGTGTTATGTTCCTTTTACTACAATAAAAAGGAGAAAGAATTCGGGAAAGACTTAGAGTTTGGGCAACTAAGGTGAACTGGTCAAGAAAAAGACAGCTCTATTGTTCAGTTTTCTCTCAGCTCTCCCAGTGCATTAATCCTCAGCCAAAAGTAGCCTGAACTTGTAGATGATAGTCATTCAACACAGTCCAGGGAAAAGTAAATAAAATAAAACCCAACTCTTCTTCTTTAGCACATGTAGGAAAGGTTAGCTTGCTGCTCAGCCACGTGGACATTCATGAAGACGTTTCACTTTAGGTGTCCTCTACTTCAGTACTTTACTCACTTGAGCTCATTCACACATGTAGGCAACAGCATTCCTTAATTCGATGGAATCTGCAGCACTGGTTGTGATCGGTCTCATGGAAAGAAAAGGAAAGGTGGCGCGGAAGCCAAGGGAAGAGATTCTCAAGACAGAGACGTTGTTTAAGATCTGACTCGGCTTGGCGGTCACAAAGATAAGGATTGAGAAGTAGTGCCCTGGACTTGTCAACGGAGAAATCATTGGGGGCTTCAAGGAGATCAGTTTCACGAGAGTAGTGGGGCAGAAACCAGACCGCAGTGTGGATGGGAGGGGAGAAATGGGGGGCAAGTCAAGAAATTGATGGCAAAGGGAAAGAAGGGAGGGGTGGATAGGAGGACAGGAGAATGGAATGGAGGAGAGCATTTCCTTGTGGCTCTTTAATATGGCTGGGAGGGGCCAACAGAGAAGGAGAGCGTGAAGATGTAGGAAGAGGGGGTGGCATCCCGAGCCCAAGGAGGACTGGCCCCTGTCTTCAGCTCCCACCAGCTGGATGTTCCCTCCCTCTAGCTTTCCACGTAGGCTGTGGAAGTTGCCCCTTGCCTCCTTGGATCAGCCACCCTTGATTCGTTCGTCCTTTTCTTATTTCTCAGCACATCGGGGTCATACGTTATGTGAAGACAAACAAATCACCACGGATGCTTAATTTTCTTGAAAAATCCCCAGGCAGGTACCATTTTGGAGACCTACATATTGTGCCTCAGCAAGCCAAAGTAGCCCATATTTCCTCTCTCATTGGGAGAGATTGCTGTTTCTTGGAGAACCTGATGAAGAGGGTGACTCGCGCTTAGGAATAACGTTGCTTGAAAAGTGCAAAAGGTGAGGTAGTTTGGCTCTGAGGGGCCTCTGAGGCCTGAGACTTCCTGAGAGATGGCAGACTCACAGCTCCCATTTCCCTCTGCCCCTGGGCTATGAGCTCATCAAATGAGATGGTAAATAAAGTCACTGACATGGTTTAAAGGATAATTTAGTTCTCTCTTGTTCACTCAGAGCAAATTGAATGGGATTTGCATACAACATATGGATGAAATATCCATACGATGGGGCTTGACCATATCCTCATGGTTCCCCTTCCCTTTTCTACATCTGGCCCCTTTAGCTCTGCAGACTTAACCCCACACCATCAGTCCACCCAGTCGGTCCGCTGAACGTCTCTTGCTCCTTCGCATCTGGTCGTTGTCGTCACCTTGTTCTCCACTACCGCCTCCTGCGGTAGCTGTTAGGTCCAGGGAGGTTGGTTCACTGTGAGCAAGTAACTGTCAACTCCATGGACAGGTGGAAGTGACTTGGCAGCCGGGATTTGCCCATCCTGAGTTCATTATACCCATGAGGGTCAAGGAGAATGGGGATGCAGCTGGTCTGCAGAGCCCCGGCAGTTCTGAGACACATGCTCCTGGATCCACACGTTGCTCCATACCCAGCCTTGCCTTGCTTTGTTCTCTCTCTTGACTCCAGCCAGGTTTCTGCTCTCCTTGTCCCTTTGGGGAGGGAGGCCAGTACCAGCCCAGGTGTAGTCCCCCAAAGCTTCCTACTTCCAAGCGTCACGTAGGCTTGTACATCCCCTTGCTTGGGTTGCCCTGGCATTCGTGCCAACAAGTTGAGTGGTTTATGCCCTAGGCTCTCTCTTCTGGCAAGAATGTGCCTGAAAATCTCCATCTCTGGTTTGGTGGCCCCCAAAAATTCCCAGTCAGTTTTGGTGAGGGGACACTTGGTGACAGTGTTGTCTTTCGAAATGAGTAGTTCCGTTACCGACAATACTTTGCTCCCCATACATTATTTATAAGGTTTCCCTGTTTGTATGTGCAAACTATTTGTGTGTATATTTGGAGAAATACATTGTACAGCCCTCTTTTTTATTTCTTCCACACACCCTAGAGATGTCATAGAGGCAGTAAATATGTCCAACTTTTTGAGAAATTGGAACAATCAAGACTTACCTGTATGGAATGCTGTTAATGATGTCAATTCCCGCGACAGTACCTTTCATCTGACACACTTAGGGACTGTTAACAGATTAAAAGCAGTAAGAGACACGGATAGAGAGAATTTTCATTATCTTGTGCTCTGAAATCTTGGATTTTCATTGGTTTCAATGGGCCTGAAATTGTATTTTCTTTAGTAGGGACATAGAAGCCTCTAGCGGTATTCTTAATAAAGCAAGGTGAGTTATAAGCAATCATCTGATGGAGGGTAAATGTACCACAGTCCAGTTTAAGAAAAATACAATATAAAAGTCTTACCATGGAAGAAAATCTTTATATGATCTTTTGAAAAAACAAAGCTTCAAGAAACATAAAGACATGACACCATATTCAGTTTAAAGTCAGTGACTTGTAAGCAAGGCAAAGCAAAGACAGTCTGATTAAGACCGTTGCATTGTTCTGGCATTTTTTAGGTCTCACCCATTTCTGTGGCCTTTTTAGAACCTAAGCTTCTAGGGCACAGAGAACTTCATCTTGACGTAGGGCTGAGCAAATGCACGGAGCATTTCTCAATAAGTAGGCATTAAATTCTTAGTCCAGAAGGAGCCTTGAGATGCCCTCTCTTTACTCCTTGGTAGAACTGTTTTAACCATCCCCTGAAAACAGATTTTTTTCTTTAAATCTCAAAATTCAGAGATTCCACAATCAGAAGTTACTTCTCATTATTGCCTTGTGGTCTGCTGTGGGCATCTGTCGAATGGTGTGAACTCTGCGTGGGGAGCCTGGCCTACCCTCCAGGCCCACGGTTTGGGCTGTGGTGGTGCCATGCTGTGCTCAGGGGCCTTCTTTTTTGGAAGTCTGGGCTCCAGTGAGCCTTGGTCGTGTTCTTTTATGGAACCTTGGGTGCTAGACCACTCTGACCCTCAGTCTCATTTGCAGGTTCTGGGGAGGATTAAATGAGCTCATGGGATATCCAGGTGACTGAGGCAGAGTCGGCTCGGGATGAATCTTTGCTTCGTTTTCATTAGCTGCGGAGAAGACGATGACAGCTTGGTGCCTCTCCAACTTTAATATGGGTATGCCTCTCTTGGGGATCTTGTTAAATGCAGGCTGGTATTCAGTAGTTCTGGGTGGGGCCTGGATTCTGTGCTTCTAACAAGCTCCTAGGTGAGGGTGACGCTGAGGGCAAGGGTTTGGCACCTGTGTTTCTCCCTTTCTGGAAGAGCAGGATGTCTGCCCCACCCCCACCCCGAGAGGAGAAAACATCCGCAATGTGACTACTAGGAACCAGCTTCCCTCACATGCAAGGGTCCTGTACCACTGCTCCCAACCATTCCGTCTGAGGCGCAGCAAGCCAAAACACTGAAATGCTGAGGTTTGCAGCAAAGAGGAGGTTTATTCACAGGGCAGCCAAGCGAGGACGTGACGTGACAATAGGTCTCAAATCCGCCTCCCCAAAGGCAAGGGGCTTTGGGTATCTGTGGGATAAAGAATAAAGAAGCAGGGCAGTATGAGGCATGGGGAGCATGAGGAAAGGTGATTGGAAAAACGTGTGCTCATCATTGTTCTGAGCTGGCCTAACTAGGCTACAGGCCTCAGCACATTCTCAGGCTGGAGTTTTCGGCCCTCTGATGGCAGGAGGTCAAAAGGCACTTGCCCGGGTGGAAGATCGGTGGTCCTCTCCACTCTAAACCAGCTCAGCCTAACCAGGCACAGCTGATTCCAAGTTCCTGGAGGATCACGGGGCAAACATCTTATTGCTTATGCTACATGCTACTTGGAGGACGTGCAGGTGTTCAAGCTACCTTGATGAGTGAAGACCGGGATTTGACTAATCATGACACCTTGTTTCACCTCCAGGCGAGCAGAAGAGAGCTGTAGGCTGAGTCTGGCTCCTAGCACCTGGAATTGGAGGCAGGTGGTTTAAAAACGGGCTTTCCCACCCTCTGTGTGATATAAGGTAGATAGATTATTGAACCTTCCTGTGCCTGTTTCTCCACAAGCAGCATGGGGACACTCAGAGTCCCTCTCTTGGGGGCTGTTATGGGGGTTCAGTGAGATATAGATGCATGCACGGGCACACGGGAGACACCCAGTGTGTGTTCCCTTCGTGCTTATTTTTATTAGGACACCAGTATTGTTAGAACATTTCTGGTTTGGACAACAAATTAGATAGGTGGTCATTGCTATAGTTTATGCGAGAGCAATTCACATTGCCATTTGCAAAAAAGTAGTTGGTTGTCCAGTGGGGATTATAAACATCTGTTTAACATGAGCTACTGAACAGATAGTTCACACAGTAAGTACTTTATTTAAAATCAATTCTCTTTGTTTTCTTAAGCAATTGTTAACCCCCAATTTCGTGAGTACTACCAAGTAAGTCACTTGAAAATCATCTAGAGCAATCTATTTCACTTAGCAAGCCTAAAGCTATAGTTCAACCATTTTATTGACTGTTCTATGACAAAAATTACTCTAAACAGCTATTCCCTGGATAAGTAATCAGCTAAAGCTAGTTTGACTGACTAAATCGATTTACTGAGTTAATAAGCCAGTTGTTTTAGAATAGGTCGAATTCATATTTCTCATCCATTCTGCATTAAACTGTTTCCCATTCGTACATACCCACATTCCTACTTCTGTGCTGTAGGGCTTGGCTGAACTACACCTGCCTTCAGTGAAACTTTTCTCTCCTGCACAATTGGAGATAATTTTAGTCTCGTGACTCCCACGGGGTTACCTCTGTTGTGACACTTGACTCTTTGGTGGCATATTTTATTTGAAAAAGCCTTCCGTTACTCCGGGCACGTCAAACAGTAAATGCTTTCTCTTCGTAAACCTGCATAACAATTTTCTGAACTCTTCTGCTCTGGGCAAGATTCATCAGTACACCAGGCAAACATAGTGAAAGAGGAGACAGTACTTGTGTTGCATTCAATTGGGTCTTGATACCTAAGTGTGACTCTTAACCAAGGATTATGCAGTAGTTAAGGACACAGATTCAAGTTGTTTAGGGTGTGTCCTAAAGTGTCAGTGGCAGAATTTAAGTCTCTACTCTGGAAATTGTAGACCTGAGACAAACTACTTCCCTAAACGTCATTTCCTACGTCTGAGAAAGATAATAGTATCTACCTTGTCGTAGACTGAATAATACCATTGCCCCCAAATGTCCACATTCTACTCTCCAGAACCTGTGAATGTGACCTTAAATGGCAGAAGGCACTTTGCCAGTGGGATGAAAGTAATGGTTCTCAGATGGGAAGATTCTCCTGGACTACCTGGATGGGCCCAAATATAACCACTGGTGTTCTCGTAAGAGAGAGGCAGAGGGAATTTGTACTCCAAAGAGAATGTGATGACGAAGTTGGGGTTGCATTGATGTGGCCAGAAGTGAAGGAATGCTGGCGAGGAAACAAACAGATTCTCGCTTAGAGCCTCTAGAAGGAGGATGGATGGCCCTGTCGACTTCTGGTTTCAGCCCAGGGAAACTGGTTTTGGACCTCTGTCTTGCAGAACCATAAGAAAATAAGTGTGTTGTGTTAGAAGCAAGCACATTTGTAGTCATTTGTTACAGCAGCCATAGGGAACTAATGCCTACCTCATAGGAAGTAGTTCTCCAATTAAAATGTGTGACTGGAAACACACTTAGTGGCATGTGTGACACACACTAGTTATGCTACCGTAGGTCGTTCTTGGAAACTGAAGCCTTGGTTTTGAGAGATCATCAAAACCAGTACAATGGTTGCCATGTTTCTCCTTGTTCAGCCTGGTGACCAACCCGGTAGAGAGAGCTCCATCCTTTCCCACAGGACCCCAACTGTGGGTACGTAGAGGGAAGCGGTTATGTCTCCCTTAAGGCACCTTTTTCTTTTCCTTTCTACTTTTGTCTTCATTAATCTTCATCCAACTGACCTTTCTAAATTTTACAGAAAACAAAACCATTTCTCCATGGATTCAGATACTACCCCAAGTTAATATTCCAACCAAGTTCTTGTTCTTCCGGGTCTCATCACCAGAAATTGCTGAGCCTAACTCTACTCTAGTTTCTAGGATCACTCATTTTCTCATTTCTCCCTTCTCCTTTTAGTTCAGAGTCTTGTCAATTTAGTTCCTTCCCTAACCACAACTTATAGTACGGTGGCACAGCAAAGTGATGAAAGTCTAGACGGTCTGGTTTTAATCCCGGGTTTTGCCACCTACTTACTGTGTGGCATTAGGCAAGCTCTTCAACGTCTCTGGGCCTCAGTTGCCCCCAGAAGAGTGAACATTATGAATATTCCCTACATCTAGGGTTGCCATTATGAGGAATAAGTGAGTTAATATTTGGTAAGCCCTTAGAATAGTACTTGTTATAGTCTAAGCACTACAGTTGTGCTTGTTAATAATAATAAATGAAATTCCAAGCGTATAACTTACTCAACATTCTGTCATAACTTTGAAGTGTTGGTCTATCTGTTGGCTCACGTTGCAGGTAAATGAGTCGAGGCATGGGCTGAGGCATTGCTATCACTGGGTGGTGTGTTCCCAGAACTTGGAACAGCGGTGTGAAATGGGTAGTGGTTCTATTGGAGACAGGGCAGACTGGAAAATGACAGCCTGGGAAGGAGGTGTGGTGTCCATAGCTTTGGTGTTAGAGGTGCTGCCTGCTGAAGCACCAGTGCCGGCCTAAGCCATAAATGGGGTGCTGGGGTAAAGAGGAGCAGGATGGAAGATGACAGCGTGGGAAGGAGGTGTGGTGTCCATAGGTTCGGGGTCTGACGGGCTTCCTGCTGAAGCACCGATGCCCGGCAGGGCCGTAAATGGGGTGCTGGGAAAAACAGGAGCAGAATGGAAGATGACAGCGTGTGAAGGTGGTGTGGTGTCCATAGGTTCGGGGTCTGACGTGCTTCCTGCTGAAGCACCGATGCCCGCCAGGGCCGTAAATGGGGTGGTCGGGAAAACAGGAGCAGAACGGAAGATGACAGCGTGTGAAGGTGGTGTGGTGTCCATAGGTTCGGGGTCTGACGGGCTTCCTGCTGAAGCACCGATGCCCGCCAGGGACGTAAATGGGGTGGTCGGGAAAACAGGAGCAGAATGGAAGATGACAGCGTGTGAAGGTGGTGTGGTGTCCATAGGTTCGGGGTCTGACGTGCTTCCTGCTGAAGCACCGATGCCCGCCAGGGCCGTAAATGGGGTGGTCGGGAAAACAGGAGCAGAATGGAAGATGACAGCGTGTGAAGGTGGTGTGGTGTCCATAGGTTCGGGGTCTGACGGGCTTCCTGCTGAAGCACCGATGCCCGCCAGGGCCGTAAATGGGGTGCTGGGGAAAACAGGAGCAGAATGGAAGAGGACAGCGTGTGAAGGAGGTGTGGTGTCCATAGCTTCCATATTAGAGGTACTGCCTGCCTTATCTGAGAGCAGAGAATGAAAGTGGGAGAGCCTCTTCCTAGATTCTAACTCCTCTGAATTTATAGCACTGGCTCTGCCTGGCTTTATGACATATCCATTGTACGTGTCACAGAGAAAGTGCAGGCGGGGCAGGGGGTGATGCAGGGGTCACATGCAAGCCCAGCTGCTGGCTTAACCCCGGCCCAAAGGCAAAGGGCAGGGCCCCTTCTGGACTTTCTAGTGGCTGGGACTTCTGGCTGTGGGTGGCAGGTGTTTGGCACCAGATGGGCCACCATGCGGAGACTGTTGGGGACTGTGGAAGCCTCCTCCAGAGCTCACCCTGCCTGGCGACTGGCTCTGCAGGCCCCTCAGCCCTGCGTATGTATCGGCCAGGCCTTCCCCACCACGGGGCCCAGAGGCCAGAGCCTGCTCAGACCTGAGGGCAGGAGGCAGCCAGAGCTTACCAGGGTGTGGGCCACCTCGTCCGCAGACCTCCCCAGCTCTTCTGCGAGACCTGGAGACAGGATCGCCTTCTCCAGGGCTGCTCAGCTGCCAGCATCACCATGAGCCAGGTGGCCAAGGTTTCTGAGCAGGAGATGCAGAGCCCTGATCCGACTGGATGCTGCAGCCCACGATGTCCCTTCCTGGCAGATAGGTTCTTTCTTCACTTCTGTTTTGAAATTTGGTAAAAGAACATTTAAACCTTGGCCTGTCCTTCAGGGTATATAGATGGTAGTGGCTTAGCCGGGATTCGATCCAAGCCTGTGTGATTCCAGAGCTTGTGCTCTGGACTGTGGTGCCTCCTTATCGTATATGCTTCATGTGTTACTTGTTTTTCTTTTTTTCTTGTAGTCCTTATGGTACTTAGCCCTAAGTGCCATACCTGTAACGAACAGCTACACTGCCCTGTAGGAGGTCTTCTTTTGTTCAACGCATGAATTGGTCATCCACCACACTGTGTTCTAATCTCAGAAGATACAGGTCAGGGAGCACCAGTTGTCAGCATGGCACCATTCCATATTTCTAACTGAGGCTTGAAGCCCGTATTTTCCCTTTGTCTAGTTTGAAGGATCCAGATATGTAAAGATGATATTCTAGATAAATCATGGTCTATCCTGAAAGAAATTCACCAGTGAATTGTTCCATATGGATTAGAAGCCAGCTTCTCTGGCCTTCCTGGAGTATATCCAGTAAGGCGTCTCATTCATGTCTAGAAAGCAAATATATCATTTATTGCAACTTCAGCGTGGAGCGATGTATTGGTATAAAGTACGATCAACACAATTTGGTCATTGTGAGTATGACAGCTGGGTCCACTCTTTACTACCCATATGTAACTCTAGGGATTCTTATGCCCAAGAGAGGAGACGTACTCTTGGCTGTCTAGGACAAGGGAAGCATGTGTTGTTATTCAGGAGCTGGAAGCTTCAGCATGACAGGTAGGAATTGAACAATCCTGGTCTACACATCACTTGACCTTGCTTAAAACTTGTTTCTTTGGCTTGCTTCATTGGAGTGTTTTCTCCCTCCTGGGGCTGACATTGTCTGTTATGTATCACGCATGTGACATGTAGAAGTTTCAGAACCCAAAATCATATAGATCAATAAAAATGTATATATATATATAAACCTATTGAAACTCATACTGGGCATAATTCATATATTCCAAAATCAGTTTGACCCTCTGCTCTTGAGATTCTTTTTATGGTATGTCCCAGCAAATCTGGGCTTCCATCCCCAATAAATTTTGGGGTTGGAGGACACAAAAGCTTTTGCTCAGACCTAAATTCTGTCTGAAAACAAGGGAAATATTATAAGCCCTTTGTAACCTCTCCAAGAGCAGAAATGATTTACAGCTGTGGCATTGAACCATAATTCCTCGATCTCATTTGAGAAGAGTCCAGTTAGAAACAGTGTCTTGATTTTTGTTTCTTTTGTTTCTTCCCTGTTTTCTTGTCTTGCTTACCAACAATCCATTGTAATTCATGAGTTAGTATGGCAGCAGGCTGAGTGTTCCCTGGAGCTCATTAAATGAAGTGTTTTTCCTAAAATGACGTTTGTCTCCTTGTTTTCAGCCCCTCTTCTTTCCTCTGCCCTTTACTATAACCAGAGCTCAGCAAAAGCTGAGTGACTTTGTGCAGACCTTACTTAGGTTCAGCCTTTTTTTCTTCATTATTTCATTCATGGCTCCTCCATTTCATTGCTTGCCTTCTCGACATGTGTTGAAATCTTTCTGTGGTTGACGACTTCCAGAATATCTTGGCTTTTATTGGTTGATTAATTTTGGTATTTCTACAGTTTTATTTAGATATGGTTTCAGGAGGAACAGAAAGTAAATATATTTCCTAGTCTGCCATCTTGAGCTGAAAATCCCTGTGGATTTTAGCATCCAATGTTCCCATGGGAAAACACCCAACCATGGCCTTAATAGATGTAACACTCAAGATTTCAGCTTTTGTTGAGCAATCACTAAGGATTTCATATGTGGTCATTTCTAATGGGGAAATAATAACTATCTCATGACGTTGATTTGAGGATTAAATTAGATAATGAACATGAAAATGCTTTCTAAGATTTAAAAATCAGTCAAAATGTTTTTTGTTATTATTTGATTTGTTGCTATTTCAACTTCACTTGACAGTTGTTTATGACCTTGCGTATGTGAGAAAATGTCCTCTGGGTTATTTTTCTGAAAGCCAGAATGTATTTTTCAATAGCTCAATGGAACTGGCATCATTTGTGAAGGTTAAGGGTGAAGGGGTAAATGTTTCTTGACACCTATCACTTTACAGTGTTTTCAGGAACTAACTGACTCATGTATTCCTCTTCCAAATTTGGTTGAGGACCTCCTACCAGCCACATGCTTTACGTCAGGTGTTGGAAAGCATTTTCTGGATTTGAAATATCTTAGGCTTTGTGGGCCATATACAGTTTCTGTAGCTTCTCCTCCTCTTTCCTCTTCAACAAGCTTTCTAAACGTGAGAACCATTATTAGCTCACAGTCCCACAGATCCAGGCTGAGAGCCTGATTTGATTCGTGGGCATTATTTGCCAATTGCTGCTCTGCGTGTTCACTGAGGAGGGGGACCATGTTTGAGTAATCATTTCTTTGAATCAACTGTTGGTCTTCTGGGGCTTGTCCTTGCTCTCCTACAGTCTCTAATCAGCATGGCATCCAGAGAGATCTTGTTAAAACATAAGTCAGATCATGTCACTCAAATTTCTTCAGTGGCTTCTTCACAGAAAATGCAAAGTCCTCAGAGTGCCTCCACAGACCTAGAAATCTGGGCCTCTGTTTCCTCTCTGACTGTTTCGTTCTCCTCTCCAATTTGCTCGCTCTGTTTTCCACATGCTGACATCCTTTCTGCTCCTTGGATACTCCAAACCTACTCTTGCCTCATTGACTTTCTGCCGCACGCCAGCCGAAGAAAGAGGATTTCACCGCCCAGGGTCAGAAGGGAAGGGGTGAGGACCTGAAGTAGCACTGACGAATGGGGTCAGAAGCCCATGGGGTCAGAAGGCTGCAATGAGAAGCCTACTCACCGCAACAAAGAATAGACCCCCGCTCGCCGAAACTAGAGAAAGCTCGCATGCAGCAATGAAGACCCAATACAGCCAAAAATAAATAAATAAAACATAAAGTATAGAATCTTAAAAAAGCAACAAAAAATCTATAAAGAATATTACGAGAATAGAATCACAGGCCAGTTTCTCCTTTGAATATGCATGCAAAATGTGTAAAGAGAAGCACAAACTGTATCCATGGTATGTAAAACAATCATATATCAGAATCAAAGTAGCTTTATTCTGGCAATGCAAGGTTGCTTTAATGTCCAAACATGAAACTGATCCCAGGAATGAATTAGAGTGGGGAAAGAAGTCATTTAAAACTGAAATCTTGGAACTTCCCTGGTGGTCCAGTATTTAGAACATGACGCTTTCACTGCTGGGGCCCTGGGGTCCAATCCCAGGTCAGGGAACTAAGATCCTGCAAGACATGAGGCAGGGCCCCGAAAAAAACAAAAAAAGGAAAGAAAGAAGTCTTAACCAGGAGATGCACAAGATCGAATAAACATAACAGATAACACCTTATGAAAAGTAGGTGAAGATTATGGAATATTCTAACATTTAAAACAAAAAGAAAGTTTTAAAGATTCAAAAGGATGTGACAAATATTGTACATCGGCAAAAATGAAATGAAATAAAATATAAAAATGATGGGAACCCAAAATTCCAGATGCCCAAGTCCTGTCTCTGAAGAGTCTCATTCAATGGGTTCAGGATTTCCTCTATATTTAAAAACCTGCAGGTGATTCTGGTATGATTCACAGACACAATGTAAAGCTTCTCTTTTACAGGAAAGAATGCCAGATTATTTTGTTATCTTATAGTTATACTAACAGGTTGTACTATTGACGGATAAGTCTGCTGTCAAAATGCACCCCCACTAGGGGTAAAAAAGGAACTAGTAGTCTCTACTGCTACTTGGTGGCAACATGCATGTATTGCAAGGGCAATTATTGTAACAGTCCAAATTAGTGGAACATTTTAGAATTGGAAGACTACATACAGATCATCTAGTCAAGCTTCCAACTATTAAAGTTGTGAAAACTAAGGCCCATATAAATGACATGATTTATCTCCAAAGAGCATTAGTGAAAGTATGAAATAAAAAATATCTCTGAACTTTTAATTTAGTGCCGTTTTTATTAATCTCAAGTATTAGCTTAAACTTGAGTGTGACAGATTTGGGATTGAATTCTTGCTCACGTTTACTGGTTGCGTGCCTTTTAGTAAGTTACTAAAACACTTTTCTTAAAAATAGACGTATTTATTTATTTATCTTTGGCTGCCTAGGCTCTTCGTTGCTGTGCGCGGGCTTTCTCTAGTTGCGGTGAGCGGGGGCTACTCTTTGTTGCAGTACGCGGGCTTCTCATTGTGGTGGCTTCTCGTTGTTGCTGAGCACGGGGTCTAGGTGCGTGGGCTTCAGTAGCTGTGGTTCACGGGCTCTAGCACGCAGGCTCAGTAGTTGTGGCACATGGTCTTAGTTGCTCCGTGGCATGTGGGATCTTCCCGGACCAGGGCTCAAACGTGTGTCCCGTGCACTGGCAGGTGGATCCTTAACCACCGCGCCAACAGGGAAGCCCTAGTAATACACTTTTAACTTTGCTTTTCACGTATGTAAAACGGTGAGCCTTGACTGATATAGAATATGAGATAACCCAGCACTGTTCTTAACACATATATGTAGTTAAAATTTTTTGGCTCTCATCCCACTTAAACAGCCTCTATCCCCTTAATAATGAATGTGTCTTTCAGCTAGCAGAGCGCCCCAGAGCTGACCACATTCTGGCAAGAGATATAGGATTCTTTTTCTTACTGGGGGTTCTTTATACCTGATATTTGAAGCGCACTTAAACTTGAACAACTCTTGTTTATACTGTATTAATGGATTTGATGGATGAATTTTAGAAAGTAATATGCAGGAATTGAGCTGCCTTACTCTCAAGAAATATAATTCGATAGTGGTGGCTAGAACGATAAACAGTGTTTGGACAGGGAGTCCATATTGGATGTGAACTTCCTGTACTCCCATTCGTCTATTAAGAATAAATGGAATCCTTTCAAAATGTGTTCTAAAGGGCAGTTATTTCTTTCTGCCTCATTTAAGTTACCTGCAAGAAAAAGACAATCTCCTGCATCCTTGTTTAATAGGCTTTTAACATAAAGCAGATAATTTTTTGCAACATTTCCCAAACTTTTCGTTATCCAATTGGCTGAGGCTTCTCAACGATTATCATTTCACAACACTATCTCCATCTTCAGCTTCTTTCAATGAATTGGCCTAATAGATGTGCCATTAAAACAGAGCTTCACTCTCAACGTAGTTTTAATTTTGTATTCAAAGGGTATGAAGGATTCAGCCATAACAGTGAGTGGATTTCTGATACATGCTACATGATGGATGCAACTAATTGAAAGGAGTCAGGCATGAAAGGCTACATATTGTATGGTTCCATTTATATGAAATGTCCAGCAGTGGCAAATCCATACACACAGAAAAGATTCTACATTAGTGGTTGCCAGGGGTTTGGAAGAGAGGGAAATAGGGAATGACTCCTTAAAATGGGTGTAGGTTTCCTCTTGGTTGATGAAAATGTTTTGCAGCTAGGCAGTGGTGATAGTTGCACAACATTGTGACAGTAGTAAATTCCACTGAATGGTACGGTGAATTGTAAAATGATCCAAATGGTGGATTTTGTGTTATGTTCCTTTTACTACAATAAAAAGGAGAAAGAATTCGGGAAAGACTTAGAGTTTGGGCAACTAAGGTGAACTGGCCAAGAAAAAGACAGCTCTATTGTTCAGTTTTCTCTCAGCTCTCCCAGTGCATTAATCCTCAGCCAAAAGTAGCCTGAACTTGTAGATGATAGTCATTCAACACAGTCCAGGGAAAAGTAAATAAAATAAAACCCAACTCTTCTTCTTTAGCACATGTAGGAAAGGTTAGCTTGCTGCTCAGCCACGTGGACATTCATGAAGACGTTTCACTTTAGGTGTCCTCTACTTCAGTACTTTACTCACTTGAGCTCATTCGCACATGTAGGCAACAGCATTCCTTAATTCGATGGAATCTGCAGCACTGGTTGTGATCGGTCTCATGGAAAGAAAAGGAAAGGTGGCGCGGAAGCCAAGGGAAGAGATTCTCAAGACAGAGACGTTGTTTAAGATCTGACTCGGCTTGGCGGTCACAAAGATAAGGATTGAGAAGTAGTGCCCTGGACTTGTCAACGGAGAAATCATTGGGGGCTTCAAGGAGATCAGTTTCACGAGAGTAGTGGGGCAGAAACCAGACCGCAGTGTGGATGGGAGGGGAGAAATAGGGGGCAAGTCAAGAAATTGATGGCAAAGGGAAAGAAGGGAGGGGTGGATAGGAGGACAGGAGAATGGAATGGAGGAGAGCATTTCCTTGTGGCTCTTTAATATGGCTGGGAGGGGCCAACAGAGAAGGAGAGCGTGAAGATGTAGGAAGAGGGGGTGGCATCCCGAGCCCAAGGAGGACTGGCCCCTGTCTTCAGCTCCCACCAGCTGGATGTTCCCTCCCTCTAGCTTTCCACGTAGGCTGTGGAAGTTGCCCCTTGCCTCCTTGGATCAGCCACCCTTGATTCGTTCGTCCTTTTCTTATTTCTCAGCACATCTGGGTCATACGTTATGTGAAGACAAACAAATCACCACGGATGCTTAATTTTCTTGAAAAATCCCCAGGCAGGTACCATTTTGGAGACCTACATATTGTGCCTCAGCAAGCCAAAGTAGCCCATATTTCCTCTCTCATTGGGAGAGATTGCTGTTTCTTGGAGAACCTGATGAAGAGGGTGACTCGCACTTAGGAATAACGTTGCTTGAAAAGTGCAAAAGGTGAGGTAGTTTGGCTCTGAGGGGCCTCTGAGGCCTGAGACTTCCTGAGAGATGGCAGACTCACAGCTCCCATTTCCCTCTGACCCTGGGCTATGAGCTCATCAAATGAGATGGTAAATAAAGTCACTGACATGGTTTAAAGGATAATTTAGTTCTCTCTTGTTCACTCAAGCAAATTGAATGGGATTTGCATACAACATATGGATGAAATATCCATACGATGGGGCTTGACCATATCCTCATGGTTCCCCTTCCCTTTTCTACATCTGGCCCCTTTAGCTCTGCAGACTTAACCCCACACCATCAGTCCACCCAGTCGGTCCGCTGAACGTCTCTTGCTCCTTCGCATCTGGTCGTTGTCGTCACCTTGTTCTCCACTACCGCCTCCTGCGGTAGCTGTTAGGTCCAGGGAGGTTGGTTCACTGTGAGCAAGTAACTGTCAACTCCATGGACAGGTGGAAGTGACTTGGCAGCCGGGATTTGCCCATCCTGAGTTCATTATACCCATGAGGGTCAAGGAGAATGGGGATGCAGCTGGTCTGCAGAGCCCCGGCAGTTCTGAGACACATGCTCCTGGATCCACACGTTGCTCCATACCCAGCCTTGCCTTGCTTTGTTCTCTGTCTTGACTCCATCCAGGTTTCTGCTCTCCTTGTCCCTTTGGGGAGGGAGGCCAGTACCAGCCCAGGTGTAGTCCCCCAAAGCTTCCTACTTCCAAGCGTTACGTAGGCTTGTACATCCCCTTGCTTGGGTTGCCCTGGCATTCGTGCCAACAAGTTGAGTGGTTTATGCCCTAGGCTCTCTCTTCTGGCAAGAATGTGCCTGAAAATCTCCATCTCTGGTTTGGTGGCCCCCAAAAATTCCCAGTCAGTTTTGGTGAGGGGACACTTGGTGACAGTGTTGTCTTTCGAAATGAGTAGTTCCGTTACCGACAATACTTTGCTCCCCATACATTATTTATAAGGTTTCCCTGTTTGTATGTGCAAACTATTTGTGTGTATATTTGGAGAAATACATTGTACAGCCCTCTTTTTTATTTCTTCCACACACCCTAGAGATGTCATAGAGGCAGTAAATATGTCCAACTTTTTGAGAAATTGGAACAATCAAGACTTACCTGTATGGAATGCTGTTAATGATGTCAATTCCTGCGACAGTACCTTTCATCTGACACACTTAGGGACTGTTAACAGATTAAAAGCAGTAAGAGACACGGATAGAGAGAATTTTCATTATCTTGTGCTCTGAAATCTTGGATTTTCATTGGTTTCAATGGGCCTGAAATTGTATTTTCTTTAGTAGGGACATAGAAGCCTCTAGCGGTATTCTTAATAAAGCAAGGTGAGTTATAAGCAATCATCTGATGGAGGGTAAATGTACCACAGTCCAGTTTAAGAAAAATACAATATAAAAGTCTTACCATGGTAGAAAATCTTTATATGATCTTTTGAAAAAACAAAGCTTCAAGAAACATAAAGACATGACACCATATTCAGTTTAAAGTCAGTGACTTGTAAGCAAGGCAAAGCAAAGACAGTCTGATTAAGACCGTTGCATTGTTCTGGCATTTTTTAGGTCTCACCCATTTCTGTGGCCTTTTTAGAACCTAAGCTTCTAGGGCACAGAGAACTTCATCTTGACGTAGGGCTGAGCAAATGCACGGAGCATTTCTCAATAAGTAGGCATTAAATTCTTAGTCCAGAAGGAGCCTTGAGATGCCCTCTCTTTACTCCTTGGTAGAACTGTTTTAACCATCCCCTGAAAACAGATTTTTTTCTTTAAATCTCAAAATTCAGAGATTCCACAATCAGAAGTTACTTCTCATTATTGCCTTGTGGTCTGCTGTGGGCATCTGTCGAATGGTGTGAACTCTGCGTGGGGAGCCTGGCCTACCCTCCAGGCCCACGGTTTGGGCTGTGGTGGTGCCATGCTGTGCTCAGGGGCCTTCTTTTTTGGAAGTCTGGGCTCCAGTGAGCCTTGGTCGTGTTCTTTTATGGAACCTTGGGTGCTAGACCACTCTGACCCTCAGTCTCATTTGCAGGTTCTGGGGAGGATTAAATGAGCTCATGGGATATCCAGGTGACTGAGGCAGAGTCGGCTCGGGATGAATCTTTGCTTCGTTTTCATTAGCTGCGGAGAAGACGATGACAGCTTGGTGCCTCTCCAACTTTAATATGGGTATGCCTCTCTTGGGGATCTTGTTAAATGCAGGCTGGTATTCAGTAGTTCTGGGTGGGGCCTGGATTCTGTGCTTCTAACAAGCTCCTAGGTGAGGGTGACGCTGAGGGCAAGGGTTTGGCACCTGTGTTTCTCCCTTTCTGGAAGAGCAGGATGTCTGCCCCACCCCCACCCCGAGAGGAGAAAACATCCGCAATGTGACTACTAGGAACCAGCTTCCCTCACATGCAAGGGTCCTGTACCACTGCTCCCAACCATTCCGTCTGAGGCGCAGCAAGCCAAAACACTGAAATGCTGAGGTTTGCAGCAAAGAGGAGGTTTATTCACAGGGCAGCCAAGCGAGGACGTGACGTGACAATAGGTCTCAAATCCGCCTCCCCAAAGGCAAGGGGCTTTGGGTATCTGTGGGATAAAGAATAAAGAAGCAGGGCAGTATGAGGCATGGGGAGCATGAGGAAAGGTGATTGGAAAAACGTGTGCTCATCATTGTTCTGAGCTGGCCTAACTAGGCTACAGGCCTCAGCACATTCTCAGGCTGGAGTTTTCGGCCCTCTGATGGCAGGAGGTCAAAAGGCACTTGCCCGGGTGGAAGATCGGTGGTCCTCTCCACTCTAAACCAGCTCAGCCTAACCAGGCACAGCTGATTCCAAGTTCCTGGAGGATCACGGGGCAAACATCTTATTGCTTATGCTACATGCTACTTGGAGGACGTGCAGGTGTTCAAGCTACCTTGATGAGTGAAGACCGGGATTTGACTAATCATGACACCTTGTTTCACCTCCAGGCGAGCAGAAGAGAGCTGTAGGCTGAGTCTGGCTCCTAGCACCTGGAATTGGAGGCAGGTGGTTTAAAAACGGGCTTTCCCACCCTCTGTGTGATATAAGGTAGATAGACTATTGAACCTTCCTGTGCCTGTTTCTCCACAAGCAACATGGGGACACTCAGAGTCCCTCTCTTGGGGGCTGTTATGGGGGTTCAGTGAGATATAGATGCATGCACGGGCACACGGGAGACACCCAGTGTGTGTTCCCTTCGTGCTTATTTTTATTAGGACACCAGTATTGTTAGAACATTTCTGGTTTGGACAACAAATTAGATAGGTGGTCATTGCTATAGTTTATGCGAGAGCAATTCACATTGCCATTTGCAAAAAAGTAGTTGGTTGTCCAGTGGGGATTATAAACATCCGTTTAACATGAGCTACTGAACAGATAGTTCACACAGTAAGTACTTTATTTAAAATCAATTCTCTTTGTTTTCTTAAGCAATTGTTAACCCCCAATTTCGTGAGTACTACCAAGTAAGTCACTTGAAAATCATCTAGAGCAATCTATTTCACTTAGCAAGCCTAAAGCTATAGTTCAACCATTTTATTGACTGTTCTATGACAAAAATTACTCTAAACAGCTATTCCCTGGATAAGTAATCAGCTAAAGCTAGTTTGACTGACTAAATCGGTTTACTGAGTTAATAAGCCAGTTGTTTTAGAATAGGTCGAATTCATATTTCTCATCCATTCTGCATTAAACTGTTTCCCATTCGTACATACCCACATTCCTACTTCTGTGCTGTAGGGCTTGGCTGAACTACACCTGCCTTCAGTGAAACTTTTCTCTCCTGCACAATTGGAGATAATTTTAGTCTCGTGACTCCCACGGGGTTACCTCTGTTGTGACACTTGACTCTTTGGTGGCATATTTTATTTGAAAAAGCCTTCCGTTACTCCGGGCACGTCAAACAGTAAATGCTTTCTCTTCGTAAACCTGCATAACAATTTTCTGAACTCTTCTGCTCTGGGCAAGATTCATCAGTACACCAGGCAAACATAGTGAAAGAGGAGACAGTACTTGTGTTGCATTCAATTGGGTCTTGATACCTAAGTGTGACTCTTAACCAAGGATTATGCAGTAGTTAAGGACACAGATTCAAGTTGTTTAGGGTGTGTCCTAAAGTGTCAGTGGCAGAATTTAAGTCTCTACTCTGGAAATTGTAGACCTGAGACAAACTACTTCCCTAAACGTCATTTCCTACGTCTGAGAAAGATAATAGTATCTACCTTGTCGTAGACTGAATAATACCATTGCCCCCAAATGTCCACATTCTACTCTCCAGAACCTGTGAATGTGACCTTAAATGGCAGAAGGCACTTTGCCAGTGGGATGAAAGTAATGGTTCTCAGATGGGAAGATTCTCCTGGACTACCTGGATGGGCCCAAATATAACCACTGGTGTTCTCGTAAGAGAGAGGCAGAGGGAATTTGTACTCCAAAGAGAATGTGATGACGAAGTTGGGGTTGCATTGATGTGGCCAGAAGTGAAGGAATGCTGGCGAGGAAACAAACAGATTCCCGCTTAGAGCCTCTAGAAGGAGGATGGATGGCCCTGTCGACTTCTGGTTTCAGCCCAGGGAAACTGGTTTTGGACCTCTGTCTTGCAGAACCATAAGAAAATAAGTGTGTTGTGTTAGAAGCAAGCACATTTGTAGTCATTTGTTACAGCAGCCATAGGGAACTAATGCCTACCTCATAGGAAGTAGTTCTCCAATTAAAATGTGTGACTGGAAACACACTTAGTGGCATGTGTGACACACACTAGTTATGCTACCGTAGGTCGTTCTTGGAAACTGAAGCCTTGGTTTTGAGAGATCATCAAAACCAGTACAATGGTTGCCATGTTTCTCCTTGTTCAGCCTGGTGACCAACCCGGTAGAGAGAGCTCCATCCTTTCCCACAGGACCCCAACTGTGGGTACGTAGAGGGAAGCGGTTATGTCTCCCTTAAGGCACCTTTTTCTTTTCCTTTCTACTTTTGTCTTCATTAATCTTCATCCAACTGACCTTTCTAAATTTTACAGAAAACAAAACCATTTCTCCATGGATTCAGATACTACCCCAAGTTAATATTCCAACCAAGTTCTTGTTCTTCCGGGTCTCATCACCAGAAATTGCTGAGCCTAACTCTACTCTAGTTTCTAGGATCACTCATTTTCTCATTTCTCCCTTCTCCTTTTAGTTCAGAGTCTTGTCAATTTAGTTCCTTCCCTAACCACAACTTATAGTACGGTGGCACAGCAAAGTGATGAAAGTCTAGACGGTCGGGTTTTAATCCCGGGTTTTGCCACCTACTTACTGTGTGGCATTAGGCAAGCTCTTCAACGTCTCTGGGCCTCAGTTGCCCCCAGAAGAGTGAACATTATGAATATTCCCTACATCTAGGGTTGCCATTATGAGGAATAAGTGAGTTAATATTTGGTAAGCCCTTAGAATAGTACTTGTTATAGTCTAAGCACTACAGTTGTGCTTGTTAATAATAATAAATGAAATTCCAAGCGTATAACTTACTCAACATTCTGTCATAACTTTGAAGTGTTGGTCTATCTGTTGGCTCACGTTGCAGGTAAATGAGTCGAGGCATGGGCTGAGGCATTGCTATCACTGGGTGGTGTGTTCCCAGAACTTGGAACAGCGGTGTGAAATGGGTAGTGGTTCTATTGGAGACAGGGCAGACTGGAAAATGACAGCCTGGGAAGGAGGTGTGGTGTCCATAGCTTTGGTGTTAGAGGTGCTGCCTGCTGAAGCACCAGTGCCGGCCTAAGCCATAAATGGGGTGCTGGGGTAAAGAGGAGCAGGATGGAAGATGACAGCGTGGGAAGGAGGTGTGGTGTCCATAGGTTCGGGGTCTGACGGGCTTCCTGCTGAAGCACCGATGCCCGGCAGGGCCGTAAATGGGGTGCTGGGAAAAACAGGAGCAGAATGGAAGATGACAGCGTGTGAAGGTGGTGTGGTGTCCATAGGTTCGGGGTCTGACGTGCTTCCTGCTGAAGCACCGATGCCCACCAGGGCCGTAAATGGGGTGCTGGGGAAAACAGGAGCAGAATGGAAGAGGACAGCGTGTGAAGGAGGTGTGGTGTCCATAGCTTCCATATTAGAGGTACTGCCTGCCTTATCTGAGAGCAGAGAATGAAAGTGGGAGAGCCTCTTCCTAGATTCTAACTCCTCTGAATTTATAGCACTGGCTCTGCCTGGCTTTATGACATATCCATTGTACGTGTCACAGAGAAAGTGCAGGCGGGGCAGGGGGTGATGCAGGGGTCACATGCAAGCCCAGCTGCTGGCTTAACCCCGGCCCAAAGGCAAAGGGCAGGGCCCCTTCTGGACTTTCTAGTGGCTGGGACTTCTGGCTGTGGGTGGCAGGTGTTTGGCACCAGATGGGCCACCATGCGGAGACTGTTGGGGACTGTGGAAGCCTCCTCCAGAGCTCACCCTGCCTGGCGACTGGCTCTGCAGGCCCCTCAGCCCTGCGTATGTATCGGCCAGGCCTTCCCCACCACGGGGCCCAGAGGCCAGAGCCTGCTCAGACCTGAGGGCAGGAGGCAGCCAGAGCTTACCAGGGTGTGGGCCACCTCGTCCGCAGACCTCCCCAGCTCTTCTGCGAGACCTGGAGACAGGATCGCCTTCTCCAGGGCTGCTCAGCTGCCAGCATCACCATGAGCCAGGTGGCCAAGGTTTCTGAGCAGGAGATGCAGAGCCCTGATCCGACTGGATGCTGCAGCCCACGATGTCCCTTCCTGGCAGATAGGTTCTTTCTTCACTTCTGTTTTGAAATTTGGTAAAAGAACATTTAAACCTTGGCCTGTCCTTCAGGGTATATAGATGGTAGTGGCTTAGCCGGGATTCGATCCAAGCCTGTGTGATTCCAGAGCTTGTGCTCTGGACTGTGGTGCCTCCTTATCGTATATGCTTCATGTGTTACTTGTTTTTCTTTTTTTCTTGTAGTCCTTATGGTACTTAGCCCTAAGTGCCATACCTGTAACGAACAGCTACACTGCCCTGTAGGAGGTCTTCTTTTGTTCAACGCATGAATTGGTCATCCACCACACTGTGTTCTAATCTCAGAAGATACAGGTCAGGGAGCACCAGTTGTCAGCATGGCACCATTCCATATTTCTAACTGAGGCTTGAAGCCCGTATTTTCCCTTTGTCTAGTTTGAAGGATCCAGATATGTAAAGATGATATTCTAGATAAATCATGGTCTATCCTGAAAGAAATTCACCAGTGAATTGTTCCATATGGATTAGAAGCCAGCTTCTCTGGCCTTCCTGGATTATATCCAGTAAGGCGTCTCATTCATGTCTAGAAAGCAAATATATCATTTATTGCAACTTCAGCGTGGAGCGATGTATTGGTATAAAGTACGATCAACACAATTTGGTCATTGTGAGTATGACAGCTGGGTCCACTCTTTACTACCCATATGTAACTCTAGGGATTCTTATGCCCAAGAGAGGAGACGTACTCTTGGCTGTCTAGGACAAGGGAAGCATGTGTTGTTATTCAGGAGCTGGAAGCTTCAGCATGACAGGTAGGAATTGAACAATCCTGGTCTACACATCACTTGACCTTGCTTAAAACTTGTTTCTTTGGCTTGCTTCATTGGAGTGTTTTCTCCCTCCTGGGGCTGACATTGTCTGTTATGTATCACGCATGTGACATGTAGAAGTTTCAGAACCCAAAATCATATAGATCAATAAAAATGTATATATATATATAAACCTATTGAAACTCATACTGGGCATAATTCATATATTCCAAAATCAGTTTGACCCTCTGCTCTTGAGATTCTTTTTATGGTATGTCCCAGCAAATCTGGGCTTCCATCCCCAATAAATTTTGGGGTTGGAGGACACAAAAGCTTTTGCTCAGACCTAAATTCTGTCTGAAAACAAGGGAAATATTATAAGCCCTTTGTAACCTCTCCAAGAGCAGAAATGATTTACAGCTGTGGCATTGAACCATAATTCCTCGATCTCATTTGAGAAGAGTCCAGTTAGAAACAGTGTCTTGATTTTTGTTTCTTTTGTTTCTTCCCTGTTTTCTTGTCTTGCTTACCAACAATCCATTGTAATTCATGAGTTAGTATGGCAGCAGGCTGAGTGTTCCCTGGAGCTCATTAAATGAAGTGTTTTTCCTAAAATGACGTTTGTCTCCTTGTTTTCAGCCCCTCTTCTTTCCTCTGCCCTTTACTATAACCAGAGCTCAGCAAAAGCTGAGTGACTTTGTGCAGACCTTACTTAGGTTCAGCCTTTTTTTCTTCATTATTTCATTCATGGCTCCTCCATTTCATTGCTTGCCTTCTCGACATGTGTTGAAATCTTTCTGTGGTTGACGACTTCCAGAATATCTTGGCTTTTATTGGTTGATTAATTTTGGTATTTCTACAGTTTTATTTAGATATGGTTTCAGGAGGAACAGAAAGTAAATATATTTCCTAGTCTGCCATCTTGAGCTGAAAATCCCTGTGGATTTTAGCATCCAATGTTCCCATGGGAAAACACCCAACCATGGCCTTAATAGATGTAACACTCAAGATTTCAGCTTTTGTTGAGCAATCACTAAGGATTTCATATGTGGTCATTTCTAATGGGGAAATAATAACTATCTCATGACGTTGATTTGAGGATTAAATTAGATAATGAACATGAAAATGCTTTCTAAGATTTAAAAATCAGTCAAAATGTTTTTTGTTATTATTTGATTTGTTGCTATTTCAACTTCACTTGACAGTTGTTTATGACCTTGCGTATGTGAGAAAATGTCCTCTGGGTTATTTTTCTGAAAGCCAGAATGTATTTTTCAATAGCTCAATGGAACTGGCATCATTTGTGAAGGTTAAGGGTGAAGGGGTAAATGTTTCTTGACACCTATCACTTTACAGTGTTTTCAGGAACTAACTGACTCATGTATTCCTCTTCCAAATTTGGTTGAGGACCTCCTACCAGCCACATGCTTTACGTCAGGTGTTGGAAAGCATTTTCTGGATTTGAAATATCTTAGGCTTTGTGGGCCATATACAGTTTCTGTAGCTTCTCCTCCTCTTTCCTCTTCAACAAGCTTTCTAAACGTGAGAACCATTATTAGCTCACAGTCCCACAGATCCAGGCTGAGAGCCTGATTTGATTCGTGGGCATTATTTGCCAATTGCTGCTCTGCGTGTTCACTGAGGAGGGGGACCATGTTTGAGTAATCATTTCTTTGAATCAACTGTTGGTCTTCTGGGGCTTGTCCTTGCTCTCCTACAGTCTCTAATCAGCATGGCATCCAGAGAGATCTTGTTAAAACATAAGTCAGATCATGTCACTCAAATTTCTTCAGTGGCTTCTTCACAGAAAATGCAAAGTCCTCAGAGTGCCTCCACAGACCTAGAAATCTGGGCCTCTGTTTCCTCTCTGACTGTTTCGTTCTCCTCTCCAATTTGCTCGCTCTGTTTTCCACATGCTGACATCCTTTCTGCTCCTTGGATACTCCAAACCTACTCTTGCCTCATTGACTTTCTGCCGCACGCCAGCCGAAGAAAGAGGATTTCACCGCCCAGGGTCAGAAGGGAAGGGGTGAGGACCTGAAGTAGCACTGACGAATGGGGTCAGAAGCCCATGGGGTCAGAAGGCTGCAATGAGAAGCCTACTCACCGCAACAAAGAATAGACCCCCGCTCGCCGAAACTAGAGAAAGCTCGCATGCAGCAATGAAGACCCAATACAGCCAAAAATAAATAAATAAAACATAAAGTATAGAATCTTAAAAAAGCAACAAAAAATCTATAAAGAATATTACGAGAATAGAATCACAGGCCAGTTTCTCCTTTGAATATGCATGCAAAATGTGTAAAGAGAAGCACAAACTGTATCCATGGTATGTAAAACAATCATATATCAGAATCAAAGTAGCTTTATTCTGGCAATGCAAGGTTGCTTTAATGTCCAAACATGAAACTGATCCCAGGAATGAATTAGAGTGGGGAAAGAAGTCATTTAAAACTGAAATCTTGGAACTTCCCTGGTGGTCCAGTATTTAGAACATGACGCTTTCACTGCTGGGGCCCTGGGGTCCAATCCCAGGTCAGGGAACTAAGATCCTGCAAGACATGAGGCAGGGCCCCGAAAAAAACAAAAAAAGGAAAGAAAGAAGTCTTAACCAGGAGATGCACAAGATCGAATAAACATAACAGATAACACCTTATGAAAAGTAGGTGAAGATTATGGAATATTCTAACATTTAAAACAAAAAGAAAGTTTTAAAGATTCAAAAGGATGTGACAAATATTGTACATCGGCAAAAATGAAATGAAATAAAATATAAAAATGATGGGAACCCAAAATTCCAGATGCCCAAGTCCTGTCTCTGAAGAGTCTCATTCAATGGGTTCAGGATTTCCTCTATATTTAAAAACCTGCAGGTGATTCTGGTATGATTCACAGACACAATGTAAAGCTTCTCTTTTACAGGAAAGAATGCCAGATTATTTTGTTATCTTATAGTTATACTAACAGGTTGTACTATTGACGGATAAGTCTGCTGTCAAAATGCACCCCCACTAGGGGTAAAAAAGGAACTAGTAGTCTCTACTGCTACTTGGTGGCAACATGCATGTATTGCAAGGGCAATTATTGTAACAGTCCAAATTAGTGGAACATTTTAGAATTGGAAGACTACATACAGATCATCTAGTCAAGCTTCCAACTATTAAAGTTGTGAAAACTAAGGCCCATATAAATGACATGATTTATCTCCAAAGAGCATTAGTGAAAGTATGAAATAAAAAATATCTCTGAACTTTTAATTTAGTGCCGTTTTTATTAATCTCAAGTATTAGCTTAAACTTGAGTGTGACAGATTTGGGATTGAATTCTTGCTCACGTTTACTGGTTGCGTGCCTTTTAGTAAGTTACTAAAACACTTTTCTTAAAAATAGACGTATTTATTTATTTATCTTTGGCTGCCTAGGCTCTTCGTTGCTGTGCGCGGGCTTTCTCTAGTTGCGGTGAGCGGGGGCTACTCTTTGTTGCAGTACGCGGGCTTCTCATTGTGGTGGCTTCTCGTTGTTGCTGAGCACGGGGTCTAGGTGCGTGGGCTTCAGTAGCTGTGGTTCACGGGCTCTAGCACGCAGGCTCAGTAGTTGTGGCACATGGTCTTAGTTGCTCCGTGGCATGTGGGATCTTCCCGGACCAGGGCTCAAACGTGTGTCCCGTGCACTGGCAGGTGGATCCTTAACCACCGCGCCAACAGGGAAGCCCTAGTAATACACTTTTAACTTTGCTTTTCACGTATGTAAAACGGTGAGCCTTGACTGATATAGAATATGAGATAACCCAGCACTGTTCTTAACACATATATGTAGTTAAAATTTTTTGGCTCTCATCCCACTTAAACAGCCTCTATCCCCTTAATAATGAATGTGTCTTTCAGCTAGCAGAGCGCCCCAGAGCTGACCACATTCTGGCAAGAGATATAGGATTCTTTTTCTTACTGGGGGTTCTTTATACCTGATATTTGAAGCGCACTTAAACTTGAACAACTCTTGTTTATACTGTATTAATGGATTTGATGGATGAATTTTAGAAAGTAATATGCAGGAATTGAGCTGCCTTACTCTCAAGAAATATAATTCGATAGTGGTGGCTAGAACGATAAACAGTGTTTGGACAGGGAGTCCATATTGGATGTGAACTTCCTGTACTCCCATTCGTCTATTAAGAATAAATGGAATCCTTTCAAAATGTGTTCTAAAGGGCAGTTATTTCTTTCTGCCTCATTTAAGTTACCTGCAAGAAAAAGACAATCTCCTGCATCCTTGTTTAATAGGCTTTTAACATAAAGCAGATAATTTTTTGCAACATTTCCCAAACTTTTCGTTATCCAATTGGCTGAGGCTTCTCAACGATTATCATTTCACAACACTATCTCCATCTTCAGCTTCTTTCAATGAATTGGCCTAATAGATGTGCCATTAAAACAGAGCTTCACTCTCAACGTAGTTTTAATTTTGTATTCAAAGGGTATGAAGGATTCAGCCATAACAGTGAGTGGATTTCTGATACATGCTACATGATGGATGCAACTAATTGAAAGGAGTCAGGCATGAAAGGCTACATATTGTATGGTTCCATTTATATGAAATGTCCAGCAGTGGCAAATCCATACACACAGAAAAGATTCTACATTAGTGGTTGCCAGGGGTTTGGAAGAGAGGGAAATAGGGAATGACTCCTTAAAATGGGTGTAGGTTTCCTCTTGGTTGATGAAAATGTTTTGCAGCTAGGCAGTGGTGATAGTTGCACAACATTGTGACAGTAGTAAATTCCACTGAATGGTACGGTGAATTGTAAAATGATCCAAATGGTGGATTTTGTGTTATGTTCCTTTTACTACAATAAAAAGGAGAAAGAATTCGGGAAAGACTTAGAGTTTGGGCAACTAAGGTGAACTGGCCAAGAAAAAGACAGCTCTATTGTTCAGTTTTCTCTCAGCTCTCCCAGTGCATTAATCCTCAGCCAAAAGTAGCCTGAACTTGTAGATGATAGTCATTCAACACAGTCCAGGGAAAAGTAAATAAAATAAAACCCAACTCTTCTTCTTTAGCACATGTAGGAAAGGTTAGCTTGCTGCTCAGCCACGTGGACATTCATGAAGACGTTTCACTTTAGGTGTCCTCTACTTCAGTACTTTACTCACTTGAGCTCATTCGCACATGTAGGCAACAGCATTCCTTAATTCGATGGAATCTGCAGCACTGGTTGTGATCGGTCTCATGGAAAGAAAAGGAAAGGTGGCGCGGAAGCCAAGGGAAGAGATTCTCAAGACAGAGACGTTGTTTAAGATCTGACTCGGCTTGGCGGTCACAAAGATAAGGATTGAGAAGTAGTGCCCTGGACTTGTCAACGGAGAAATCATTGGGGGCTTCAAGGAGATCAGTTTCACGAGAGTAGTGGGGCAGAAACCAGACCGCAGTGTGGATGGGAGGGGAGAAATAGGGGGCAAGTCAAGAAATTGATGGCAAAGGGAAAGAAGGGAGGGGTGGATAGGAGGACAGGAGAATGGAATGGAGGAGAGCATTTCCTTGTGGCTCTTTAATATGGCTGGGAGGGGCCAACAGAGAAGGAGAGCGTGAAGATGTAGGAAGAGGGGGTGGCATCCCGAGCCCAAGGAGGACTGGCCCCTGTCTTCAGCTCCCACCAGCTGGATGTTCCCTCCCTCTAGCTTTCCACGTAGGCTGTGGAAGTTGCCCCTTGCCTCCTTGGATCAGCCACCCTTGATTCGTTCGTCCTTTTCTTATTTCTCAGCACATCTGGGTCATACGTTATGTGAAGACAAACAAATCACCACGGATGCTTAATTTTCTTGAAAAATCCCCAGGCAGGTACCATTTTGGAGACCTACATATTGTGCCTCAGCAAGCCAAAGTAGCCCATATTTCCTCTCTCATTGGGAGAGATTGCTGTTTCTTGGAGAACCTGATGAAGAGGGTGACTCGCACTTAGGAATAACGTTGCTTGAAAAGTGCAAAAGGTGAGGTAGTTTGGCTCTGAGGGGCCTCTGAGGCCTGAGACTTCCTGAGAGATGGCAGACTCACAGCTCCCATTTCCCTCTGACCCTGGGCTATGAGCTCATCAAATGAGATGGTAAATAAAGTCACTGACATGGTTTAAAGGATAATTTAGTTCTCTCTTGTTCACTCAAGCAAATTGAATGGGATTTGCATACAACATATGGATGAAATATCCATACGATGGGGCTTGACCATATCCTCATGGTTCCCCTTCCCTTTTCTACATCTGGCCCCTTTAGCTCTGCAGACTTAACCCCACACCATCAGTCCACCCAGTCGGTCCGCTGAACGTCTCTTGCTCCTTCGCATCTGGTCGTTGTCGTCACCTTGTTCTCCACTACCGCCTCCTGCGGTAGCTGTTAGGTCCAGGGAGGTTGGTTCACTGTGAGCAAGTAACTGTCAACTCCATGGACAGGTGGAAGTGACTTGGCAGCCGGGATTTGCCCATCCTGAGTTCATTATACCCATGAGGGTCAAGGAGAATGGGGATGCAGCTGGTCTGCAGAGCCCCGGCAGTTCTGAGACACATGCTCCTGGATCCACACGTTGCTCCATACCCAGCCTTGCCTTGCTTTGTTCTCTGTCTTGACTCCATCCAGGTTTCTGCTCTCCTTGTCCCTTTGGGGAGGGAGGCCAGTACCAGCCCAGGTGTAGTCCCCCAAAGCTTCCTACTTCCAAGCGTTACGTAGGCTTGTACATCCCCTTGCTTGGGTTGCCCTGGCATTCGTGCCAACAAGTTGAGTGGTTTATGCCCTAGGCTCTCTCTTCTGGCAAGAATGTGCCTGAAAATCTCCATCTCTGGTTTGGTGGCCCCCAAAAATTCCCAGTCAGTTTTGGTGAGGGGACACTTGGTGACAGTGTTGTCTTTCGAAATGAGTAGTTCCGTTACCGACAATACTTTGCTCCCCATACATTATTTATAAGGTTTCCCTGTTTGTATGTGCAAACTATTTGTGTGTATATTTGGAGAAATACATTGTACAGCCCTCTTTTTTATTTCTTCCACACACCCTAGAGATGTCATAGAGGCAGTAAATATGTCCAACTTTTTGAGAAATTGGAACAATCAAGACTTACCTGTATGGAATGCTGTTAATGATGTCAATTCCTGCGACAGTACCTTTCATCTGACACACTTAGGGACTGTTAACAGATTAAAAGCAGTAAGAGACACGGATAGAGAGAATTTTCATTATCTTGTGCTCTGAAATCTTGGATTTTCATTGGTTTCAATGGGCCTGAAATTGTATTTTCTTTAGTAGGGACATAGAAGCCTCTAGCGGTATTCTTAATAAAGCAAGGTGAGTTATAAGCAATCATCTGATGGAGGGTAAATGTACCACAGTCCAGTTTAAGAAAAATACAATATAAAAGTCTTACCATGGTAGAAAATCTTTATATGATCTTTTGAAAAAACAAAGCTTCAAGAAACATAAAGACATGACACCATATTCAGTTTAAAGTCAGTGACTTGTAAGCAAGGCAAAGCAAAGACAGTCTGATTAAGACCGTTGCATTGTTCTGGCATTTTTTAGGTCTCACCCATTTCTGTGGCCTTTTTAGAACCTAAGCTTCTAGGGCACAGAGAACTTCATCTTGACGTAGGGCTGAGCAAATGCACGGAGCATTTCTCAATAAGTAGGCATTAAATTCTTAGTCCAGAAGGAGCCTTGAGATGCCCTCTCTTTACTCCTTGGTAGAACTGTTTTAACCATCCCCTGAAAACAGATTTTTTTCTTTAAATCTCAAAATTCAGAGATTCCACAATCAGAAGTTACTTCTCATTATTGCCTTGTGGTCTGCTGTGGGCATCTGTCGAATGGTGTGAACTCTGCGTGGGGAGCCTGGCCTACCCTCCAGGCCCACGGTTTGGGCTGTGGTGGTGCCATGCTGTGCTCAGGGGCCTTCTTTTTTGGAAGTCTGGGCTCCAGTGAGCCTTGGTCGTGTTCTTTTATGGAACCTTGGGTGCTAGACCACTCTGACCCTCAGTCTCATTTGCAGGTTCTGGGGAGGATTAAATGAGCTCATGGGATATCCAGGTGACTGAGGCAGAGTCGGCTCGGGATGAATCTTTGCTTCGTTTTCATTAGCTGCGGAGAAGACGATGACAGCTTGGTGCCTCTCCAACTTTAATATGGGTATGCCTCTCTTGGGGATCTTGTTAAATGCAGGCTGGTATTCAGTAGTTCTGGGTGGGGCCTGGATTCTGTGCTTCTAACAAGCTCCTAGGTGAGGGTGACGCTGAGGGCAAGGGTTTGGCACCTGTGTTTCTCCCTTTCTGGAAGAGCAGGATGTCTGCCCCACCCCCACCCCGAGAGGAGAAAACATCCGCAATGTGACTACTAGGAACCAGCTTCCCTCACATGCAAGGGTCCTGTACCACTGCTCCCAACCATTCCGTCTGAGGCGCAGCAAGCCAAAACACTGAAATGCTGAGGTTTGCAGCAAAGAGGAGGTTTATTCACAGGGCAGCCAAGCGAGGACGTGACGTGACAATAGGTCTCAAATCCGCCTCCCCAAAGGCAAGGGGCTTTGGGTATCTGTGGGATAAAGAATAAAGAAGCAGGGCAGTATGAGGCATGGGGAGCATGAGGAAAGGTGATTGGAAAAACGTGTGCTCATCATTGTTCTGAGCTGGCCTAACTAGGCTACAGGCCTCAGCACATTCTCAGGCTGGAGTTTTCGGCCCTCTGATGGCAGGAGGTCAAAAGGCACTTGCCCGGGTGGAAGATCGGTGGTCCTCTCCACTCTAAACCAGCTCAGCCTAACCAGGCACAGCTGATTCCAAGTTCCTGGAGGATCACGGGGCAAACATCTTATTGCTTATGCTACATGCTACTTGGAGGACGTGCAGGTGTTCAAGCTACCTTGATGAGTGAAGACCGGGATTTGACTAATCATGACACCTTGTTTCACCTCCAGGCGAGCAGAAGAGAGCTGTAGGCTGAGTCTGGCTCCTAGCACCTGGAATTGGAGGCAGGTGGTTTAAAAATGGGCTTTCCCACCCTCTGTGTGATATAAGGTAGATAGACTATTGAACCTTCCTGTGCCTGTTTCTCCACAAGCAACATGGGGACACTCAGAGTCCCTCTCTTGGGGGCTGTTATGGGGGTTCAGTGAGATATAGATGCATGCACGGGCACACGGGAGACACCCAGTGTGTGTTCCCTTCGTGCTTATTTTTATTAGGACACCAGTATTGTTAGAACATTTCTGGTTTGGACAACAAATTAGATAGGTGGTCATTGCTATAGTTTATGCGAGAGCAATTCACATTGCCATTTGCAAAAAAGTAGTTGGTTGTCCAGTGGGGATTATAAACATCCGTTTAACATGAGCTACTGAACAGATAGTTCACACAGTAAGTACTTTATTTAAAATCAATTCTCTTTGTTTTCTTAAGCAATTGTTAACCCCCAATTTCGTGAGTACTACCAAGTAAGTCACTTGAAAATCATCTAGAGCAATCTATTTCACTTAGCAAGCCTAAAGCTATAGTTCAACCATTTTATTGACTGTTCTATGACAAAAATTACTCTAAACAGCTATTCCCTGGATAAGTAATCAGCTAAAGCTAGTTTGACTGACTAAATCGGTTTACTGAGTTAATAAGCCAGTTGTTTTAGAATAGGTCGAATTCATATTTCTCATCCATTCTGCATTAAACTGTTTCCCATTCGTACATACCCACATTCCTACTTCTGTGCTGTAGGGCTTGGCTGAACTACACCTGCCTTCAGTGAAACTTTTCTCTCCTGCACAATTGGAGATAATTTTAGTCTCGTGACTCCCACGGGGTTACCTCTGTTGTGACACTTGACTCTTTGGTGGCATATTTTATTTGAAAAAGCCTTCCGTTACTCCGGGCACGTCAAACAGTAAATGCTTTCTCTTCGTAAACCTGCATAACAATTTTCTGAACTCTTCTGCTCTGGGCAAGATTCATCAGTACACCAGGCAAACATAGTGAAAGAGGAGACAGTACTTGTGTTGCATTCAATTGGGTCTTGATACCTAAGTGTGACTCTTAACCAAGGATTATGCAGTAGTTAAGGACACAGATTCAAGTTGTTTAGGGTGTGTCCTAAAGTGTCAGTGGCAGAATTTAAGTCTCTACTCTGGAAATTGTAGACCTGAGACAAACTACTTCCCTAAACGTCATTTCCTACGTCTGAGAAAGATAATAGTATCTACCTTGTCGTAGACTGAATAATACCATTGCCCCCAAATGTCCACATTCTACTCTCCAGAACCTGTGAATGTGACCTTAAATGGCAGAAGGCACTTTGCCAGTGGGATGAAAGTAATGGTTCTCAGATGGGAAGATTCTCCTGGACTACCTGGATGGGCCCAAATATAACCACTGGTGTTCTCGTAAGAGAGAGGCAGAGGGAATTTGTACTCCAAAGAGAATGTGATGACGAAGTTGGGGTTGCATTGATGTGGCCAGAAGTGAAGGAATGCTGGCGAGGAAACAAACAGATTCCCGCTTAGAGCCTCTAGAAGGAGGATGGATGGCCCTGTCGACTTCTGGTTTCAGCCCAGGGAAACTGGTTTTGGACCTCTGTCTTGCAGAACCATAAGAAAATAAGTGTGTTGTGTTAGAAGCAAGCACATTTGTAGTCATTTGTTACAGCAGCCATAGGGAACTAATGCCTACCTCATAGGAAGTAGTTCTCCAATTAAAATGTGTGACTGGAAACACACTTAGTGGCATGTGTGACACACACTAGTTATGCTACCATAGGTCGTTCTTGGAAACTGAAGCCTTGGTTTTGAGAGATCATCAAAACCAGTACAATGGTTGCCATGTTTCTCCTTGTTCAGCCTGGTGACCAACCCGGTAGAGAGAGCTCCATCCTTTCCCACAGGACCCCAACTGTGGGTACGTAGAGGGAAGCGGTTATGTCTCCCTTAAGGCACCTTTTTCTTTTCCTTTCTACTTTTGTCTTCATTAATCTTCATCCAACTGACCTTTCTAAATTTTACAGAAAACAAAACCATTTCTCCATGGATTCAGATACTACCCCAAGTTAATATTCCAACCAAGTTCTTGTTCTTCCGGGTCTCATCACCAGAAATTGCTGAGCCTAACTCTACTCTAGTTTCTAGGATCACTCATTTTCTCATTTCTCCCTTCTCCTTTTAGTTCAGAGTCTTGTCAATTTAGTTCCTTCCCTAACCACAACTTATAGTACGGTGGCACAGCAAAGTGATGAAAGTCTAGACGGTCTGGTTTTAATCCCGGGTTTTGCCACCTACTTACTGTGTGGCATTAGGCAAGCTCTTCAACGTCTCTGGGCCTCAGTTGCCCCCAGAAGAGTGAACATTATGAATATTCCCTACATCTAGGGTTGCCATTATGAGGAATAAGTGAGTTAATATTTGGTAAGCCCTTAGAATAGTACTTGTTATAGTCTAAGCACTACAGTTGTGCTTGTTAATAATAATAAATGAAATTCCAAGCGTATAACTTACTCAACATTCTGTCATAACTTTGAAGTGTTGGTCTATCTGTTGGCTCACGTTGCAGGTAAATGAGTCGAGGCATGGGCTGAGGCATTGCTATCACTGGGTGGTGTGTTCCCAGAACTTGGAACAGCGGTGTGAAATGGGTAGTGGTTCTATTGGAGACAGGGCAGACTGGAAAATGACAGCCTGGGAAGGAGGTGTGGTGTCCATAGCTTTGGTGTTAGAGGTGCTGCCTGCTGAAGCACCAGTGCCGGCCTAAGCCATAAATGGGGTGCTGGGGTAAAGAGGAGCAGGATGGAAGATGACAGCGTGGGAAGGAGGTGTGGTGTCCATAGGTTCGGGGTCTGACGGGCTTCCTGCTGAAGCACCGATGCCCGGCAGGGCCGTAAATGGGGTGCTGGGAAAAACAGGAGCAGAATGGAAGATGACAGCGTGTGAAGGTGGTGTGGTGTCCATAGGTTCGGGGTCTGACGTGCTTCCTGCTGAAGCACCGATGCCCGCCAGGGCCGTAAATGGGGTGGTCGGGAAAACACGAACAGAACGGAAGATGACAGCGTGTGAAGGTGGTGTGGTGTCCATAGGTTCGGGGTCTGACGGGCTTCCTGCTGAAGCACCGATGCCCGCCAGGGCCGTAAATGGGGTGGTCGGGAAAACAGGAGCAGAATGGAAGATGACAGCGTGTGAAGGTGGTGTGGTGTCCATAGCTTCCATATTAGAGGTACTGCCTGCCTTATCTGAGAGCAGAGAATGAAAGTGGGAGAGCCTCTTCCTAGATTCTAACTCCTCTGAATTTATAGCACTGGCTCTGCCTGGCTTTATGACATATCCATTGTACGTGTCACAGAGAAAGTGCAGGCGGGGCAGGGGGTGATGCAGGGGTCACATGCAAGCCCAGCTGCTGGCTTAACCCCGGCCCAAAGGCAAAGGGCAGGGCCCCTTCTGGACTTTCTAGTGGCTGGGACTTCTGGCTGTGGGTGGCAGGTGTTTGGCACCAGATGGGCCACCATGCGGAGACTGTTGGGGACTGTGGAAGCCTCCTCCAGAGCTCACCCTGCCTGGCGACTGGCTCTGCAGGCCCCTCAGCCCTGCGTATGTATCGGCCAGGCCTTCCCCACCACGGGGCCCAGAGGCCAGAGCCTGCTCAGACCTGAGGGCAGGAGGCAGCCAGAGCTTACCAGGGTGTGGGCCACCTCGTCCGCAGACCTCCCCAGCTCTTCTGCGAGACCTGGAGACAGGATCGCCTTCTCCAGGGCTGCTCAGCTGCCAGCATCACCATGAGCCAGGTGGCCAAGGTTTCTGAGCAGGAGATGCAGAGCCCTGATCCGACTGGATGCTGCAGCCCACGATGTCCCTTCCTGGCAGATAGGTTCTTTCTTCACTTCTGTTTTGAAATTTGGTAAAAGAACATTTAAACCTTGGCCTGTCCTTCAGGGTATATAGATGGTAGTGGCTTAGCCGGGATTCGATCCAAGCCTGTGTGATTCCAGAGCTTGTGCTCTGGACTGTGGTGCCTCCTTATCGTATATGCTTCATGTGTTACTTGTTTTTCTTTTTTTCTTGTAGTCCTTATGGTACTTAGCCCTAAGTGCCATACCTGTAACGAACAGCTACACTGCCCTGTAGGAGGTCTTCTTTTGTTCAACGCATGAATTGGTCATCCACCACACTGTGTTCTAATCTCAGAAGATACAGGTCAGGGAGCACCAGTTGTCAGCATGGCACCATTCCATATTTCTAACTGAGGCTTGAAGCCCGTATTTTCCCTTTGTCTAGTTTGAAGGATCCAGATATGTAAAGATGATATTCTAGATAAATCATGGTCTATCCTGAAAGAAATTCACCAGTGAATTGTTCCATATGGATTAGAAGCCAGCTTCTCTGGCCTTCCTGGATTATATCCAGTAAGGCGTCTCATTCATGTCTAGAAAGCAAATATATCATTTATTGCAACTTCAGCGTGGAGCGATGTATTGGTATAAAGTACGATCAACACAATTTGGTCATTGTGAGTATGACAGCTGGGTCCACTCTTTACTACCCATATGTAACTCTAGGGATTCTTATGCCCAAGAGAGGAGACGTACTCTTGGCTGTCTAGGACAAGGGAAGCATGTGTTGTTATTCAGGAGCTGGAAGCTTCAGCATGACAGGTAGGAATTGAACAATCCTGGTCTACACATCACTTGACCTTGCTTAAAACTTGTTTCTTTGGCTTGCTTCATTGGAGTGTTTTCTCCCTCCTGGGGCTGACATTGTCTGTTATGTATCACGCATGTGACATGTAGAAGTTTCAGAACCCAAAATCATATAGATCAGTAAAAATGTATATATATATATAAACCTATTGAAACTCATACTGGGCATAATTCATATATTCCAAAATCAGTTTGACCCTCTGCTCTTGAGATTCTTTTTATGGTATGTCCCAGCAAATCTGGGCTTCCATCCCCAATAAATTTTGGGGTTGGAGGACACAAAAGCTTTTGCTCAGACCTAAATTCTGTCTGAAAACAAGGGAAATATTATAAGCCCTTTGTAACCTCTCCAAGAGCAGAAATGATTTACAGCTGTGGCATTGAACCATAATTCCTCGATCTCATTTGAGAAGACTCCAGTTAGAAACAGTGTCTTGATTTTTGTTTCTTTTGTTTCTTCCCTGTTTTCTTGTCTTGCTTACCAACAATCCATTGTAATTCATGAGTTAGTATGGCAGCAGGCTGAGTGTTCCCTGGAGCTCATTAAATGAAGTGTTTTTCCTAAAATGACGTTTGTCTCCTTGTTTTCAGCCCCTCTTCTTTCCTCTGCCCTTTACTATAACCAGAGCTCAGCAAAAGCTGAGTGACTTTGTGCAGACCTTACTTAGGTTCAGCCTTTTTTTCTTCATTATTTCATTCATGGCTCCTCCATTTCATTGCTTGCCTTCTCGACATGTGTTGAAATCTTTCTGTGGTTGACGACTTCCAGAATATCTTGGCTTTTATTGGTTGATTAATTTTGGTATTTCTACAGTTTTATTTAGATATGGTTTCAGGAGGAACAGAAAGTAAATATATTTCCTAGTCTGCCATCTTGAGCTGAAAATCCCTGTGGATTTTAGCATCCAATGTTCCCATGGGAAAACACCCAACCATGGCCTTAATAGATGCAACACTCAAGATTTCAGCTTTTGTTGAGCAATCACTAAGGATTTCATATGTGGTCATTTCTAATGGGGAAATAATAACTATCTCATGACGTTGATTTGAGGATTAAATTAGATAATGAACATGAAAATGCTTTCTAAGATTTAAAAATCAGTCAAAATGTTTTTTGTTATTATTTGATTTGTTGCTATTTCAACTTCACTTGACAGTTGTTTATGACCTTGCGTATGTGAGAAAATGTCCTCTGGGTTATTTTTCTGAAAGCCAGAATGTATTTTTCAATAGCTCAATGGAACTGGCATCATTTGTGAAGGTTAAGGGTGAAGGGGTAAATGTTTCTTGACACCTATCACTTTACAGTGTTTTCAGGAACTAACTGACTCATGTATTCCTCTTCCAAATTTGGTTGAGGACCTCCTACCAGCCACATGCTTTACGTCAGGTGTTGGAAAGCATTTTCTGGATTTGAAATATCTTAGGCTTTGTGGGCCATATACAGTTTCTGTAGCTTCTCCTCCTCTTTCCTCTTCAACAAGCTTTCTAAACGTGAGAACCATTATTAGCTCACAGTCCCACAGATCCAGGCTGAGAGCCTGATTTGATTCGTGGGCATTATTTGCCAATTGCTGCTCTGCGTGTTCACTGAGGAGGGGGACCATGTTTGAGTAATCATTTCTTTGAATCAACTGTTGGTCTTCTGGGGCTTGTCCTTGCTCTCCTACAGTCTCTAATCAGCATGGCATCCAGAGAGATCTTGTTAAAACATAAGTCAGATCATGTCACTCAAATTTCTTCAGTGGCTTCTTCACAGAAAATGCAAAGTCCTCAGAGTGCCTCCACAGACCTAGAAATCTGGGCCTCTGTTTCCTCTCTGACTGTTTCGTTCTCCTCTCCAATTTGCTCGCTCTGTTTTCCACATGCTGACATCCTTTCTGCTCCTTGGATACTCCAAACCTACTCTTGCCTCATTGACTTTCTGCCGCACGCCAGCCGAAGAAAGAGGATTTCACCGCCCAGGGTCAGAAGGGAAGGGGTGAGGACCTGAAGTAGCACTGACGAATGGGGTCAGAAGCCCATGGGGTCAGAAGGCTGCAATGAGAAGCCTACTCACCGCAACAAAGAATAGACCCCCGCTCGCCGAAACTAGAGAAAGCTCGCATGCAGCAATGAAGACCCAATACAGCCAAAAATAAATAAATAAAACATAAAGTATAGAATCTTAAAAAAGCAACAAAAAATCTATAAAGAATATTACGAGAATAGAATCACAGGCCAGTTTCTCCTTTGAATATGCATGCAAAATGTGTAAAGAGAAGCACAAACTGTATCCATGGTATGTAAAACAATCATATATCAGAATCAAAGTAGCTTTATTCTGGCAATGCAAGGTTGCTTTAATGTCCAAACATGAAACTGATCCCAGGAATGAATTAGAGTGGGGAAAGAAGTCATTTAAAACTGAAATCTTGGGACTTCCCTGTTGGTCCAGTATTTAGAACATGACGCTTTCACTGCTGGGGCCCTGGGGTCCAATCCCAGGTCAGGGAACTAAGATCCTGCAAGACATGAGGCAGGGCCCCGAAAAAAACAAAAAAAGGAAAGAAAGAAGTCTTAACCAGGAGACGCACAAGATCGAATAAACATAACAGATAACACCTTATGAAAAGTAGGTGAAGATTATGGAATATTCTAACATTTAAAACAAAAAGAAAGTTTTAAAGATTCAAAAGGATGTGACAAATATTGTACATCGGCAAAAATGAAATGAAATAAAATATACAAATGATGGGAACCCAAAATTCCAGATGCCCAAGTCCTGTCTCTGAAGAGTCTCATTCAATGGGTTCAGGATTTCCTCTATATTTAAAAACCTGCAGGTGATTCTGGTATGATTCACAGACACAATGTAAAGCTTCTCTTTTACAGGAAAGAATGCCAGATTATTTTGTTATCTTATAGTTATACTAACAGGTTGTACTATTGACGGATAAGTCTGCTGTCAAAATGCACCCCCACTAGGGGTAAAAAAGGAACTAGTAGTCTCTACTGCTACTTGGTGGCAGCATGCATGTATTGCAAGGGCAATTATTGTAGCAGTCCAAATTAGTGGAACATTTTAGAATTGGAAGACTACATACAGATCATCTAGTCAAGCTTCCAACTATTAAAGTTGTGAAAACTAAGGCCCATATAAATGACATGATTTTTCTCCAAAGAGCATTAGTGAAAGTATGAAATAAAAAATATCTCTGAACTTTTAATTTAGTGCCGTTTTTATTAATCTCAAGTATTAGCTTAAACTTGAGTGTGACAGATTTGGGATTGAATTCTTGCTCACGTTTACTGGTTGCGTGCCTTTTAGTAAGTTACTAAAACACTTTTCTTAAAAATAGACGTATTTATTTATTTATCTTTGGCTGCCTAGGCTCTTCGTTGCTGTGCGCGGGCTTTCTCTAGTTGCGGTGAGCGGGGGCTACTCTTTGTTGCAGTACGCGGGCTTCTCATTGTGGTGGCTTCTCGTTGTTGCTGAGCACGGGGTCTAGGTGCGTGGGCTTCAGTAGCTGTGGTTCACGGGCTCTAGCACGCAGGCTCAGTAGTTGTGGCACATGGTCTTAGTTGCTCCGTGGCATGTGGGATCTTCCCGGACCAGGGCTCAAACGTGTGTCCCGTGCACTGGCAGGTGGATCCTTAACCACCGCGCCAACAGGGAAGCCCTACTAATACACTTTTAACTTTGCTTTTCACGTATGTAAAACGGTGAGCCTTGACTGATATAGAATATGAGATAACCCAGCACTGTTCTTAACACATATATGTAGTTAAAATTTTTTGGCTCTCATCCCACTTAAACAGCCTCTATCCCCTTAATAATGAATGTGTCTTTCAGCTAGCAGAGCGCCCCAGAGCTGACCACATTCTGGCAAGAGATATAGGATTCTTTTTCTTACTGGGGGTTCTTTATACCTGATATTTGAAGCGCACTTAAACTTGAACAACTCTTGTTTATACTGTATTAATGGATTTGATGGATGAATTTTAGAAAGTAATATGCAGGAATTGAGCTGCCTTACTCTCAAGAAATATAATTCGATAGTGGTGGCTAGAACGATAAACAGTGTTTGGACAGGGAGTCCATATTGGATGTGAACTTCCTGTACTCCCATTCGTCTATTAAGAATAAATGGAATCCTTTCAAAATGTGTTCTAAAGGGCAGTTATTTCTTTCTGCCTCATTTAAGTTACCTGCAAGAAAAAGACAATCTCCTGCATCCTTGTTTAATAGGCTTTTAACATAAAGCAGATAATTTTTTGCAACATTTCCCAAACTTTTCGTTATCCAATTGGCTGAGGCTTCTCAACGATTATCATTTCACAACAATATCTCCATCTTCAGCTTCTTTCAATGAATTGGCCTAGTAGATGTGCCATTAAAACAGAGCTTCACTCTCAACGTAGTTTTAATTTTGTATTCAAAGGGTATGAAGGATTCAGCCATAACAGTGAGTGGATTTCTGATACATGCTACATGATGGATGCAACTAATTGAAAGGAGTCAGGCATGAAAGGCTACATATTGTATGGTTCCATTTATATGAAATGTCCAGCAGTGGCAAATCCATACACACAGAAAAGATTCTACATTAGTGGTTGCCAGGGGTTTGGAAGAGAGGGAAATAGGGAATGACTCCTTAAAATGGGTGTAGGTTTCCTCTTGGTTGATGAAAATGTTTTGCAGCTAGGCAGTGGTGATAGTTGCACAACATTGTGACAGTAGTAAATTCCACTGAATGGTACGGTGAATTGTAAAATGATCCAAATGGTGGATTTTGTGTTATGTTCCTTTTACTACAATAAAAAGGAGAAAGAATTCGGGAAAGACTTAGAGTTTGGGCAACTAAGGTGAACTGGTCAAGAAAAAGACAGCTCTATTGTTCAGTTTTCTCTCAGCTCTCCCAGTGCATTAATCCTCAGCCAAAAGTAGCCTGAACTTGTAGATGATAGTCATTCAACACAGTCCAGGGAAAAGTAAATAAAATAAAACCCAACTCTTCTTCTTTAGCACATGTAGGAAAGGTTAGCTTGCTGCTCAGCCACGTGGACATTCATGAAGACGTTTCACTTTAGGTGTCCTCTACTTCAGTACTTTACTCACTTGAGCTCATTCGCACATGTAGGCAACAGCATTCCTTAATTCGATGGAATCTGCAGCACTGGTTGTGATCGGTCTCATGGAAAGAAAAGGAAAGGTGGCGCGGAAGCCAAGGGAAGAGATTCTCAAGACAGAGACGTTGTTTAAGATCTGACTCGGCTTGGCGGTCACAAAGATAAGGATTGAGAAGTAGTGCCCTGGACTTGTCAACGGAGAAATCATTGGGGGCTTCAAGGAGATCAGTTTCACGAGAGTAGTGGGGCAGAAACCAGACCGCAGTGTGGATGGGAGGGGAGAAATGGGGGGCAAGTCAAGAAATTGATGGCAAAGGGAAAGAAGGGAGGGGTGGATAGGAGGACAGGAGAATGGAATGGAGGAGAGCATTTCCTTGTGGCTCTTTAATATGGCTGGGAGGGGCCAACAGAGAAGGAGAGCGTGAAGATGTAGGAAGAGGGGGTGGCATCCCGAGCCCAAGGAGGACTGGCCCCTGTCTTCAGCTCCCACCAGCTGGATGTTCCCTCCCTCTAGCTTTCCACGTAGGCTGTGGAAGTTGCCCCTTGCCTCCTTGGATCAGCCACCCTTGATTCGTTCGTCCTTTTCTTATTTCTCAGCACATCTGGGTCATACGTTATGTGAAGACAAACAAATCACCACGGATGCTTAATTTTCTTGAAAAATCCCCAGGCAGGTACCATTTTGGAGACCTACATATTGTGCCTCAGCAAGCCAAAGTAGCCCATATTTCCTCTCTCATTGGGAGAGATTGCTGTTTCTTGGAGAACCTGATGAAGAGGGTGACTCGCACTTAGGAATAACGTTGCTTGAAAAGTGCAAAAGGTGAGGTAGTTTGGCTCTGAGGGGCCTCTGAGGCCTGAGACTTCCTGAGAGATGGCAGACTCACAGCTCCCATTTCCCTCTGCCCCTGGGCTATGAGCTCATCAAATGAGATGGTAAATAAAGTCACTGACATGGTTTAAAGGATAATTTAGTTCTCTCTTGTTCACTCAGAGCAAATTGAATGGGATTTGCATACAACATATGGATGAAATATCCATACGATGGGGCTTGACCATATCCTCATGGTTCCCCTTCCCTTTTCTACATCTGGCCCCTTTAGCTCTGCAGACTTAACCCCACACCATCAGTCCACCCAGTCGGTCCACTGAACGTCTCTTGCTCCTTCGCATCTGGTCGTTGTCGTCACCTTGTTCTCCACTACCGCCTCCTGCGGTAGCTGTTAGGTCCAGGGAGGTTGGTTCACTGTGAGCAAGTAACTGTCAACTCCATGGACAGGTGGAAGTGACTTGGCAGCCGGGATTTGCCCATCCTGAGTTCATTATACCCATGAGGGTCAAGGAGAATGGGGATGCAGCTGGTCTGCAGAGCCCCGGCAGTTCTGAGACACATGCTCCTGGATCCACACGTTGCTCCATACCCAGCCTTGCCTTGCTTTGTTCTCTGTCTTGACTCCATCCAGGTTTCTGCTCTCCTTGTCCCTTTGGGGAGGGAGGCCAGTACCAACCCAGGTGTAGTCCCCCAAAGCTTCCTACTTCCAAGCGTCACGTAGGCTTGTACATCCCCTTGCTTGGGTTGCCCTGGCATTCGTGCCAACAAGTTGAGTGGTTTATGCCCTAGGCTCTCTCTTCTGGCAAGAATGTGCCTGAAAATCTCCATCTCTGGTTTGGTGGCCCCCAAAAATTCCCAGTCAGTTTTGGTGAGGGGACACTTGGTGACAGTGTTGTCTTTCGAAATGAGTAGTTCCGTTACCGACAATCCTTTGCTCCCCATACATTATTTATAAGGTTTCCCTGTTTGTATGTGCAAACTATTTGTGTGTATATTTGGAGAAATACATTGTACAGCCCTCTTTTTTATTTCTTCCACACACCCTAGAGATGTCATAGAGGCAGTAAATATGTCCAACTTTTTGAGAAATTGGAACAATCAAGACTTACCTGTATGGAATGCTGTTAATGATGTCAATTCCCGCGACAGTACCTTTCATCTGACACACTTAGGGACTGTTAACAGATTAAAAGCAGTAAGAGACACGGATAGAGAGAATTTTCATTATCTTGTGCTCTGAAATCTTGGATTTTCATTGGTTTCAATGGGCCTGAAATTGTATTTTCTTTAGTAGGCACATAGAAGCCTCTAGCGGTATTCTTAATAAAGCAAGGTGAGTTATAAGCAATCATCTGATGGAGGGTAAATGTACCACAGTCCAGTTTAAGAAAAATACAATATAAAAGTCTTACCATGGTAGAAAATCTTTATATGATCTTTTGAAAAAACAAAGCTTCAAGAAACATAAAGACATGACACCATATTCAGTTTAAAGTCAGTGACTTGTAAGCAAGGCAAAGCAAAGACAGTCTGATTAAGACCGTTGCATTGTTCTGGCATTTTTTAGGTCTCACCCATTTCTGTGGCCTTTTTAGAACCTAAGCTTCTAGGGCACAGAGAACTTCATCTTGACGTAGGGCTGAGCAAATGCACGGAGCATTTCTCAATAAGTAGGCATTAAATTCTTAGTCCAGAAGGAGCCTTGAGATGCCCTCTCTTTACTCCTTGGTAGAACTGTTTTAACCATCCCCTGAAAACAGATTTTTTTCTTTAAATCTCAAAATTCAGAGATTCCACAATCAGAAGTTACTTCTCATTATTGCCTTGTGGTCTGCTGTGGGCATCTGTCGAATGGTGTGAACTCTGCGTGGGGAGCCTGGCCTACCCTCCAGGCCCACGGTTTGGGCTGTGGTGGTGCCATGCTGTGCTCAGGGGCCTTCTTTTTTGGAAGTCTGGGCTCCAGTGAGCCTTGGTCGTGTTCTTTTATGGAACCTTGGGTGCTAGACCACTCTGACCCTCAGTCTCATTTGCAGGTTCTGGGGAGGATTAAATGAGCTCATGGGATATCCAGGTGACTGAGGCAGAGTCGGCTCGGGATGAATCTTTGCTTCGTTTTCATTAGCTGCGGAGAAGACGATGACAGCTTGGTGCCTCTCCAACTTTAATATGGGTATGCCTCTCTTGGGGATCTTGTTAAATGCAGGCTGGTATTCAGTAGTTCTGGGTGGGGCCTGGATTCTGTGCTTCTAACAAGCTCCTAGGTGAGGGTGACGCTGAGGGCAAGGGTTTGGCACCTGTGTTTCTCCCTTTCTGGAAGAGCAGGATGTCTGCCCCACCCCCACCCCGAGAGGAGAAAACATCCGCAATGTGACTACTAGGAACCAGCTTCCCTCACATGCAAGGGTCCTGTACCACTGCTCCCAACCATTCCGTCTGAGGCGCAGCAAGCCAAAACACTGAAATGCTGAGGTTTGCAGCAAAGAGGAGGTTTATTCACAGGGCAGCCAAGCGAGGACGTGACGTGACAATAGGTCTCAAATCCGCCTCCCCAAAGGCAAGGGGCTTTGGGTATCTGTGGGATAAAGAATAAAGAAGCAGGGCAGTATGAGGCATGGGGAGCATGAGGAAAGGTGATTGGAAAAACGTGTGCTCATCATTGTTCTGAGCTGGCCTAACTAGGCTACAGGCCTCAGCACATTCTCAGGCTGGAGTTTTCGGCCCTCTGATGGCAGGAGGTCAAAAGGCACTTGCCCGGGTGGAAGATCGGTGGTCCTCTCCACTCTAAACCAGCTCAGCCTAACCAGGCACAGCTGATTCCAAGTTCCTGGAGGATCACGGGGCAAACATCTTATTGCTTATGCTACATGCTACTTGGAGGACGTGCAGGTGTTCAAGCTACCTTGATGAGTGAAGACCGGGATTTGACTAATCATGACACCTTGTTTCACCTCCAGGCGAGCAGAAGAGAGCTGTAGGCTGAGTCTGGCTCCTAGCACCTGGAATTGGAGGCAGGTGGTTTAAAAACGGGCTTTCCCACCCTCTGTGTGATATAAGGTAGATAGATTATTGAACCTTCCTGTGCCTGTTTCTCCACAAGCAGCATGGGGACACTCAGAGTCCCTCTCTTGGGGGCTGTTATGGGGGTTCAGTGAGATATAGATGCATGCACGGGCACACGGGAGACACCCAGTGTGTGTTCCCTTCGTGCTTATTTTTATTAGGACACCAGTATTGTTAGAACATTTCTGGTTTGGACAACAAATTAGATAGGTGGTCATTGCTATAGTTTATGCGAGAGCAATTCACATTGCCATTTGCAAAAAAGTAGTTGGTTGTCCAGTGGGGATTATAAACATCCGTTTAACATGAGCTACTGAACAGATAGTTCACACAGTAAGTACTTTATTTAAAATCAATTCTCTTTGTTTTCTTAAGCAATTGTTAACCCCCAATTTCGTGAGTACTACCAAGTAAGTCACTTGAAAATCATCTAGAGCAATCTATTTCACTTAGCAAGCCTAAAGCTATAGTTCAACCATTTTATTGACTGTTCTATGACAAAAATTACTCTAAACAGCTATTCCCTGGATAAGTAATCAGCTAAAGCTAGTTTGACTGACTAAATCGATTTACTGAGTTAATAAGCCAGTTGTTTTAGAATAGGACGAATTCATATTTCTCATCCATTCTGCATTAAACTGTTTCCCATTCGTACATACCCACATTCCTACTTCTGTGCTGTAGGGCTTGGCTGAACTACACCTGCCTTCAGTGAAACTTTTCTCTCCTGCACAATTGGAGATAATTTTAGTCTCCTCGTGACTCCCACGGGGTTACCTCTGTTGTGACACTTGACTCTTTGGTGGCATATTTTATTTGAAAAAGCCTTCCGTTACTCCGGGCACGTCAAACAGTAAATGCTTTCTCTTCGTAAACCTGCATAACAATTTTCTGAACTCTTCTGCTCTGGGCAAGATTCATCAGTACACCAGGCAAACATAGTGAAAGAGGAGACAGTACTTGTGTTGCATTCAATTGGGTCTTGATACCTAAGTGTGACTCTTAACCAAGGATTATGCAGTAGTTAAGGACACAGATTCAAGTTGTTTAGGGTGTGTCCTAAAGTGTCAGTGGCAGAATTTAAGTCTCTACTCTGGAAATTGTAGACCTGAGACAAACTACTTCCCTAAACGTCATTTCCTACGTCTGAGAAAGATAATAGTATCTACCTTGTCGTAGACTGAATAATACCATTGCCCCCAAATGTCCACATTCTACTCTCCAGAACCTGTGAATGTCACCTTAAATGGCAGAAGGCACTTTGCCAGTGGGATGAAAGTAATGGTTCTCAGATGGGAAGATTCTCCTGGACTACCTGGATGGGCCCAAATATAACCACTGGTGTTCTCGTAAGAGAGAGGCAGAGGGAATTTGTACTCCAAAGAGAATGTGATGACGAAGTTGGGGTTGCATTGATGTGGCCAGAAGTGAAGGAATGCTGGCGAGGAAACAAACAGATTCTCGCTTAGAGCCTCTAGAAGGAGGATGGATGGCCCTGTCGACTTCTGGTTTCAGCCCAGGGAAACTGGTTTTGGACCTCTGTCTTGCAGAACCATAAGAAAATAAGTGTGTTGTGTTAGAAGCAAGCACATTTGTAGTCATTTGTTACAGCAGCCATAGGGAACTAATGCCTACCTCATAGGAAGTAGTTCTCCAATTAAAATGTGTGACTGGAAACACACTTAGTGGCATGTGTGACACACACTAGTTATGCTACCGTAGGTCGTTCTTGGAAACTGAAGCCTTGGTTTTGAGAGATCATCAAAACCAGTACAATGGTTGCCATGTTTCTCCTTGTTCAGCCTGGTGACCAACCCGGTAGAGAGAGCTCCATCCTTTCCCACAGGACCCCAACTGTGGGTACGTAGAGGGAAGCGGTTATGTCTCCCTTAAGGCACCTTTTTCTTTTCCTTTCTACTTTTGTCTTCATTAATCTTCATCCAACTGACCTTTCTAAATTTTACAGAAAACAAAACCATTTCTCCATGGATTCAGATACTACCCCAAGTTAATATTCCAACCAAGTTCTTGTTCTTCCGGGTCTCATCACCAGAAATTGCTGAGCCTAACTCTACTCTAGTTTCTAGGATCACTCATTTTCTCATTTCTCCCTTCTCCTCTTAGTTCAGAGTCTTGTCAATTTAGTTCCTTCCCTAACCACAACTTATAGTACGGTGGCACAGCAAAGTGATGAAAGTCTAGACGGTCTGGTTTTAATCCCGGGTTTTGCCACCTACTTACTGTGTGGCATTAGGCAAGCTCTTCAACGTCTCTGGGCCTCAGTTGCCCCCAGAAGAGTGAACATTATGAATATTCCCTACATCTAGGGTTGCCATTATGAGGAATAAGTGAGTTAATATTTGGTAAGCCCTTAGAATAGTACTTGTTATAGTCTAAGCACTACAGTTGTGCTTGTTAATAATAATAAATGAAATTCCAAGCGTATAACTTACTCAACATTCTGTCATAACTTTGAAGTGTTGGTCTATCTGTTGGCTCACGTTGCAGGTAAATGAGTCGAGGCATGGGCTGAGGCATTGCTATCACTGGGTGGTGTGTTCCCAGAACTTGGAACAGCGGTGTGAAATGGGTAGTGGTTCTATTGGAGACAGGGCAGACTGGAAAATGACAGCCTGGGAAGGAGGTGTGGTGTCCATAGCTTTGGTGTTAGAGGTGCTGCCTGCTGAAGCACCAGTGCCGGCCTAAGCCATAAATGGGGTGCTGGGGTAAAGAGGAGCAGGATGGAAGATGACAGCGTGGGAAGGAGGTGTGGTGTCCATAGGTTCGGGGTCTGACGGGCTTCCTGCTGAAGCACCGATGCCCGGCAGGGCCGTAAATGGGGTGCTGGGAAAAACAGGAGCAGAACGGAAGATGACAGCGTGTGAAGGTGGTGTGGTGTCCATAGGTTCGGGGTCTGACGTGCTTCCTGCTGAAGCACCGATGCCCGCCAGGGCCGTAAATGGGGTGGTCGGGAAAACAGGAGCAGAACGGAAGATGACAGCGTGTGAAGGTGGTGTGGTGTCCATAGGTTCGGGGTCTGACGGGCTTCCTGCTGAAGCACCGATGCCCGCCAGGGACGTAAATGGGGTGGTCGGGAAAACAGGAGCAGAATGGAAGATGACAGCGTGTGAAGGTGGTGTGGTGTCCATAGGTTCGGGGTCTGACGTGCTTCCTGCTGAAGCACCGATGCCCGCCAGGGCCGTAAATGGGGTGGTCGGGAAAACAGGAGCAGAATGGAAGATGACAGCGTGTGAAGGTGGTGTGGTGTCCATAGGTTCGGGGTCTGACGTGCTTCCTGCTGAAGCACCGATGCCCACCAGGGCCGTAAATGGGGTGCTGGGGAAAACAGGAGCAGAATGGAAGAGGACAGCGTGTGAAGGAGGTGTGGTGTCCATAGCTTCCATATTAGAGGTACTGCCTGCCTTATCTGAGAGCAGAGAATGAAAGTGGGAGAGCCTCTTCCTAGATTCTAACTCCTCTGAATTTATAGCACTGGCTCTGCCTGGCTTTATGACATATCCATTGTACGTGTCACAGAGAAAGTGCAGGCGGGGCAGGGGGTGATGCAGGGGTCACATGCAAGCCCAGCTGCTGGCTTAACCCCGGCCCAAAGGCAAAGGGCAGGGCCCCTTCTGGACTTTCTAGTGGCTGGGACTTCTGGCTGTGGGTGGCAGGTGTTTGGCACCAGATGGGCCACCATGCGGAGACTGTTGGGGACTGTGGAAGCCTCCTCCAGAGCTCACCCTGCCTGGCGACTGGCTCTGCAGGCCCCTCAGCCCTGCGTATGTATCGGCCAGGCCTTCCCCACCACGGGGCCCAGAGGCCAGAGCCTGCTCAGACCTGAGGGCAGGAGGCAGCCAGAGCTTACCAGGGTGTGGGCCACCTCGTCCGCAGACCTCCCCAGCTCTTCTGCGAGACCTGGAGACAGGATCGCCTTCTCCAGGGCTGCTCAGCTGCCAGCATCACCATGAGCCAGGTGGCCAAGGTTTCTGAGCAGGAGATGCAGAGCCCTGATCCGACTGGATGCTGCAGCCCACGATGTCCCTTCCTGGCAGATAGGTTCTTTCTTCACTTCTGTTTTGAAATTTGGTAAAAGAACATTTAAACCTTGGCCTGTCCTTCAGGGTATATAGATGGTAGTGGCTTAGCCGGGATTCAATCCAAGCCTGTGTGATTCCAGAGCTTGTGCTCTGGACTGTGGTGCCTCCTTATCGTATATGCTTCATGTGTTACTTGTTTTTCTTTTTTTCTTGTAGTCCTTATGGTACTTAGCCCTAAGTGCCATACCTGTAACGAACAGCTACACTGCCCTGTAGGAGGTCTTCTTTTGTTCAACGCATGAATTGGTCATCCACCACACTGTGTTCTAATCTCAGAAGATACAGGTCAGGGAGCACCAGTTGTCAGCATGGCACCATTCCATATTTCTAACTGAGGCTTGAAGCCCGTATTTTCCCTTTGTCTAGTTTGAAGGATCCAGATATGTAAAGATGATATTCTAGATAAATCATGGTCTATCCTGAAAGAAATTCACCAGTGAATTGTTCCATATGGATTAGAAGCCAGCTTCTCTGGCCTTCCTGGAGTATATCCAGTAAGGCGTCTCATTCATGTCTAGAAAGCAAATATATCATTTATTGCAACTTCAGCGTGGAGCGATGTATTGGTATAAAGTACGATCAACACAATTTGGTCATTGTGAGTATGACAGCTGGGTCCACTCTTTACTACCCATATGTAACTCTAGGGATTCTTATGCCCAAGAGAGGAGACGTACTCTTGGCTGTCTAGGACAAGGGAAGCATGTGTTGTTATTCAGGAGCTGGAAGCTTCAGCATGACAGGTAGGAATTGAACAATCCTGGTCTACACATCACTTGACCTTGCTTAAAACTTGTTTCTTTGGCTTGCTTCATTGGAGTGTTTTCTCCCTCCTGGGGCTGACATTGTCTGTTATGTATCACGCATGTGACATGTAGAAGTTTCAGAACCCAAAATCATATAGATCAGTAAAAATGTATATATATATATAAACCTATTGAAACTCACACTGGGCATAATTCATATATTCCAAAATCAGTTTGACCCTCTGCTCTTGAGATTCTTTTTATGGTATGTCCCAGCAAATCTGGGCTTCCATCCCCAATAAATTTTGGGGTTGGAGGACACAAAAGCTTTTGCTCAGACCTAAATTCTGTCTGAAAACAAGGGAAATATTATAAGCCCTTTGTAACCTCTCCAAGAGCAGAAATGATTTACAGCTGTGGCATTGAACCATAATTCCTCGATCTCATTTGAGAAGAGTCCAGTTAGAAACAGTGTCTTGATTTTTGTTTCTTTTGTTTCTTCCCTGTTTTCTTGTCTTGCTTACCAACAATCCATTGTAATTCATGAGTTAGTATGGCAGCAGGCTGAGTGTTCCCTGGAGCTCATTAAATGAAGTGTTTTTCCTAAAATGACGTTTGTCTCCTTGTTTTCAGCCCCTCTTCTTTCCTCTGCCCTTTACTATAACCAGAGCTCAGCAAAAGCTGAGTGACTTTGTGCAGACCTTACTTAGGTTCAGCCTTTTTTTCTTCATTATTTCATTCATGGCTCCTCCATTTCATTGCTTGCCTTCTCGACATGTGTTGAAATCTTTCTGTGGTTGACGACTTCCAGAATATCTTGGCTTTTATTGGTTGATTAATTTTGGTATTTCTACAGTTTTATTTAGATATGGTTTCAGGAGGAACAGAAAGTAAATATATTTCCTAGTCTGCCATCTTGAGCTGAAAATCCCTGTGGATTTTAGCATCCAATGTTCCCATGGGAAAACACCCAACCATGGCCTTAATAGATGTAACACTCAAGATTTCAGCTTTTGTTGAGCAATCACTAAGGATTTCATATGTGGTCATTTCTAATGGGGAAATAATAACTATCTCATGACGTTGATTTGAGGATTAAATTAGATAATGAACATGAAAATGCTTTCTAAGATTTAAAAATCAGTCAAAATGTTTTTTGTTATTATTTGATTTGTTGCTATTTCAACTTCACTTGACAGTTGTTTATGACCTTGCGTATGTGAGAAAATGTCCTCTGGGTTATTTTTCTGAAAGCCAGAATGTATTTTTCAATAGCTCAATGGAACTGGCATCATTTGTGAAGGTTAAGGGTGAAGGGGTAAATGTTTCTTGACACCTATCACTTTACAGTGTTTTCAGGAACTAACTGACTCATGTATTCCTCTTCCAAATTTGGTTGAGGACCTCCTACCAGCCACATGCTTTACGTCAGGTGTTGGAAAGCATTTTCTGGATTTGAAATATCTTAGGCTTTGTGGGCCATATACAGTTTCTGTAGCTTCTCCTCCTCTTTCCTCTTCAACAAGCTTTCTAAACGTGAGAACCATTATTAGCTCACAGTCCCACAGATCCAGGCTGAGAGCCTGATTTGATTCGTGGGCATTATTTGCCAATTGCTGCTCTGCGTGTTCACTGAGGAGGGGGACCATGTTTGAGTAATCATTTCTTTGAATCAACTGTTGGTCTTCTGGGGCTTGTCCTTGCTCTCCTACAGTCTCTAATCAGCATGGCATCCAGAGAGATCTTGTTAAAACATAAGTCAGATCATGTCACTCAAATTTCTTCAGTGGCTTCTTCACAGAAAATGCAAAGTCCTCAGAGTGCCTCCACAGACCTAGAAATCTGGGCCTCTGTTTCCTCTCTGACTGTTTCGTTCTCCTCTCCAATTTGCTCGCTCTGTTTTCCACATGCTGACATCCTTTCTGCTCCTTGGATACTCCAAACCTACTCTTGCCTCATTGACTTTCTGCCGCACGCCAGCCGAAGAAAGAGGATTTCACCGCCCAGGGTCAGAAGGGAAGGGGTGAGGACCTGAAGTAGCACTGACGAATGGGGTCAGAAGCCCATGGGGTCAGAAGGCTGCAATGAGAAGCCTACTCACCGCAACAAAGAATAGACCCCCGCTCGCCGAAACTAGAGAAAGCTCGCATGCAGCAATGAAGACCCAATACAGCCAAAAATAAATAAATAAAACATAAAGTATAGAATCTTAAAAAAGCAACAAAAAATCTATAAAGAATATTACGAGAATAGAATCACAGGCCAGTTTCTCCTTTGAATATGCATGCAAAATGTGTAAAGAGAAGCACAAACTGTATCCATGGTATGTAAAACAATCATATATCAGAATCAAAGTAGCTTTATTCTGGCAATGCAAGGTTGCTTTAATGTCCAAACATGAAACTGATCCCAGGAATGAATTAGAGTGGGGAAAGAAGTCATTTAAAACTGAAATCTTGGGACTTCCCTGGTGGTCCAGTATTTAGAACATGACGCTTTCACTGCTGGGGCCCTGGGGTCCAATCCCAGGTCAGGGAACTAAGATCCTGCAAGACATGAGGCAGGGCCCCGAAAAAAACAAAAAAAGGAAAGAAAGAAGTCTTAACCAGGAGACGCACAAGATCGAATAAACATAACAGATAACACCTTATGAAAAGTAGGTGAAGATTATGGAATATTCTAACATTTAAAACAAAAAGAAAGTTTTAAAGATTCAAAAGGATGTGACAAATATTGTACATCGGCAAAAATGAAATGAAATAAAATATAAAAATGATGGGAACCCAAAATTCCAGATGCCCAAGTCCTGTCTCTGAAGAGTCTCATTCAATGGGTTCAGGATTTCCTCTATATTTAAAAACCTGCAGGTGATTCTGGTATGATTCACAGACACAATGTAAAGCTTCTCTTTTACAGGAAAGAATGCCAGATTATTTTGTTATCTTATAGTTATACTAACAGGTTGTACTATTGACGGATAAGTCTGCTGTCAAAATGCACCCCCACTAGGGGTAAAAAAGGAACTAGTAGTCTCTACTGCTACTTGGTGGCAACATGCATGTATTGCAAGGGCAATTATTGTAACAGTCCAAATTAGTGGAACATTTTAGAATTGGAAGACTACATACAGATCATCTAGTCAAGCTTCCAACTATTAAAGTTGTGAAAACTAAGGCCCATATAAATGACATGATTTATCTCCAAAGAGCATTAGTGAAAGTATGAAATAAAAAATATCTCTGAACTTTTAATTTAGTGCCGTTTTTATTAATCTCAAGTATTAGCTTAAACTTGAGTGTGACAGATTTGGGATTGAATTCTTGCTCACGTTTACTGGTTGCGTGCCTTTTAGTAAGTTACTAAAACACTTTTCTTAAAAATAGACGTATTTATTTATTTATCTTTGGCTGCCTAGGCTCTTCGTTGCTGTGCGCGGGCTTTCTCTAGTTGCGGTGAGCGGGGGCTACTCTTTGTTGCAGTACGCGGGCTTCTCATTGTGGTGGCTTCTCGTTGTTGCTGAGCACGGGGTCTAGGTGCGTGGGCTTCAGTAGCTGTGGTTCACGGGCTCTAGCACGCAGGCTCAGTAGTTGTGGCACATGGTCTTAGTTGCTCCGTGGCATGTGGGATCTTCCCGGACCAGGGCTCAAACGTGTGTCCCGTGCACTGGCAGGTGGATCCTTAACCACCGCGCCAACAGGGAAGCCCTACTAATACACTTTTAACTTTGCTTTTCACGTATGTAAAACGGTGAGCCTTGACTGATATAGAATATGAGATAACCCAGCACTGTTCTTAACACATATATGTAGTTAAAATTTTTTGGCTCTCATCCCACTTAAACAGCCTCTATCCCCTTAATAATGAATGTGTCTTTCAGCTAGCAGAGCGCCCCAGAGCTGACCACATTCTGGCAAGAGATATAGGATTCTTTTTCTTACTGGGGGTTCTTTATACCTGATATTTGAAGCGCACTTAAACTTGAACAACTCTTGTTTATACTGTATTAATGGATTTGATGGATGAATTTTAGAAAGTAATATGCAGGAATTGAGCTGCCTTACTCTCAAGAAATATAATTCGATAGTGGTGGCTAGAACGATAAACAGTGTTTGGACAGGGAGTCCATATTGGATGTGAACTTCCTGTACTCCCATTCGTCTATTAAGAATAAATGGAATCCTTTCAAAATGTGTTCTAAAGGGCAGTTATTTCTTTCTGCCTCATTTAAGTTACCTGCAAGAAAAAGACAATCTCCTGCATCCTTGTTTAATAGGCTTTTAACATAAAGCAGATAATTTTTTGCAACATTTCCCAAACTTTTCGTTATCCAATTGGCTGAGGCTTCTCAACGATTATCATTTCACAACAATATCTCCATCTTCAGCTTCTTTCAATGAATTGGCCTAATAGATGTGCCATTAAAACAGAGCTTCACTCTCAACGTAGTTTTAATTTTGTATTCAAAGGGTATGAAGGATTCAGCCATAACAGTGAGTGGATTTCTGATACATGCTACATGATGGATGCAACTAATTGAAAGGAGTCAGGCATGAAAGGCTACATATTGTATGGTTCCATTTATATGAAATGTCCAGCAGTGGCAAATCCATACACACAGAAAAGATTCTACATTAGTGGTTGCCAGGGGTTTGGAAGAGAGGGAAATAGGGAATGACTCCTTAAAATGGGTGTAGGTTTCCTCTTGGTTGATGAAAATGTTTTGCAGCTAGGCAGTGGTGATAGTTGCACAACATTGTGACAGTAGTAAATTCCACTGAATGGTACGGTGAATTGTAAAATGATCCAAATGGTGGATTTTGTGTTATGTTCCTTTTACTACAATAAAAAGGAGAAAGAATTCGGGAAAGACTTAGAGTTTGGGCAACTAAGGTGAACTGGTCAAGAAAAAGACAGCTCTATTGTTCAGTTTTCTCTCAGCTCTCCCAGTGCATTAATCCTCAGCCAAAAGTAGCCTGAACTTGTAGATGATAGTCATTCAACACAGTCCAGGGAAAAGTAAATAAAATAAAACCCAACTCTTCTTCTTTAGCACATGTAGGAAAGGTTAGCTTGCTGCTCAGCCACGTGGACATTCATGAAGACGTTTCACTTTAGGTGTCCTCTACTTCAGTACTTTACTCACTTGAGCTCATTCGCACATGTAGGCAACAGCATTCCTTAATTCGATGGAATCTGCAGCACTGGTTGTGATCGGTCTCATGGAAAGAAAAGGAAAGGTGGCGCGGAAGCCAAGGGAAGAGATTCTCAAGACAGAGACGTTGTTTAAGATCTGACTCGGCTTGGCGGTCACAAAGATAAGGATTGAGAAGTAGTGCCCTGGACTTGTCAACGGAGAAATCATTGGGGGCTTCAAGGAGATCAGTTTCACGAGAGTAGTGGGGCAGAAACCAGACCGCAGTGTGGATGGGAGGGGAGAAATGGGGGGCAAGTCAAGAAATTGATGGCAAAGGGAAAGAAGGGAGGGGTGGATAGGAGGACAGGAGAATGGAATGGAGGAGAGCATTTCCTTGTGGCTCTTTAATATGGCTGGGAGGGGCCAACAGAGAAGGAGAGCGTGAAGATGTAGGAAGAGGGGGTGGCATCCCGAGCCCAAGGAGGACTGGCCCCTGTCTTCAGCTCCCACCAGCTGGATGTTCCCTCCCTCTAGCTTTCCACGTAGGCTGTGGAAGTTGCCCCTTGCCTCCTTGGATCAGCCACCCTTGATTCGTTCGTCCTTTTCTTATTTCTCAGCACATCTGGGTCATACGTTATGTGAAGACAAACAAATCACCACGGATGCTTAATTTTCTTGAAAAATCCCCAGGCAGGTACCATTTTGGAGACCTACATATTGTGCCTCAGCAAGCCAAAGTAGCCCATATTTCCTCTCTCATTGGGAGAGATTGCTGTTTCTTGGAGAACCTGATGAAGAGGGTGACTCGCACTTAGGAATAACGTTGCTTGAAAAGTGCAAAAGGTGAGATAGTTTGGCTCTGAGGGGCCTCTGAGGCCTGAGACTTCCTGAGAGATGGCAGACTCACAGCTCCCATTTCCCTCTGCCCCTGGGCTATGAGCTCATCAAATGAGATGGTAAATAAAGTCACTGACATGGTTTAAAGGATAATTTAGTTCTCTCTTGTTCACTCAGAGCAAATTGAATGGAATTTGCATACAACATATGGATGAAATATCCATACGATGGGGCTTGACCATATCCTCATGGTTCCCCTTCCCTTTTCTACATCTGGCCCCTTTAGCTCTGCAGACTTAACCCCACACCATCAGTCCACCCAGTCGGTCCGCTGAACGTCTCTTGCTCCTTCGCATCTGGTCGTTGTCGTCACCTTGTTCTCCACTACCGCCTCCTGAAGTAGCTGTTAGGTCCAGGGAGGTTGGTTCACTGTGAGCAAGTAACTGTCAACTCCATGGACAGGTGGAAGTGACTTGGCAGCCGGGATTTGCCCATCCTGAGTTCATTATACCCATGAGGGTCAAGGAGAATGGGGATGCAGCTGGTCTGCAGAGCCCCGGCAGTTCTGAGACACATGCTCCTGGATCCACACGTTGCTCCATACCCAGCCTTGCCTTGCTTTGTTCTCTGTCTTGACTCCATCCAGGTTTCTGCTCTCCTTGTCCCTTTGGGGAGGGAGGCCAGTACCAGCCCAGGTGTAGTCCCCCAAAGCTTCCTACTTCCAAGCGTCACGTAGGCTTGTACATCCCCTTGCTTGGGTTGCCCTGGCATTCGTGCCAACAAGTTGAGTGGTTTATGCCCTAGGCTCTCTCTTCTGGCAAGAATGTGCCTGAAAATCTCCATCTCTGGTTTGGTGGCCCCCAAAAATTCCCAGTCAGTTTTGGTGAGGGGACACTTGGTGACAGTGTTGTCTTTCGAAATGAGTAGTTCCGTTACCGACAATACTTTGCTCCCCATACATTATTTATAAGGTTTCCCTGTTTGTATGTGCAAACTATTTGTGTGTATATTTGGAGAAATACATTGTACAGCCCTCTTTTTTATTTCTTCCACACACCCTAGAGATGTCATAGAGGCAGTAAATATGTCCAACTTTTTGAGAAATTGGAACAATCAAGACTTACCTGTATGGAATGCTGTTAATGATGTCAATTCCCGCGACAGTACCTTTCATCTGACACACTTAGGGACTGTTAACAGATTAAAAGCAGTAAGAGACACGGATAGAGAGAATTTTCATTATCTTGTGCTCTGAAATCTTGGATTTTCATTGGTTTCAATGGGCCTGAAATTGTATTTTCTTTAGTAGGGACATAGAAGCCTCTAGCGGTATTCTTAATAAAGCAAGGTGAGTTATAAGCAATCATCTGATGGAGGGTAAATGTACCACAGTCCAGTTTAAGAAAAATACAATATAAAAGTCTTACCATGGAAGAAAATCTTTATATGATCTTTTGAAAAAACAAAGCTTCAAGAAACATAAAGACATGACACCATATTCAGTTTAAAGTCAGTGACTTGTAAGCAAGGCAAAGCAAAGACAGTCTGATTAAGACCGTTGCATTGTTCTGGCATTTTTTAGGTCTCACCCATTTCTGTGGCCTTTTTAGAACCTAAGCTTCTAGGGCACAGAGAACTTCATCTTGACGTAGGGCTGAGCAAATGCACGGAGCATTTCTCAATAAGTAGGCATTAAATTCTTAGTCCAGAAGGAGCCTTGAGATGCCCTCTCTTTACTCCTTGGTAGAACTGTTTTAACCATCCCCTGAAAACAGATTTTTTTCTTTAAATCTCAAAATTCAGAGATTCCACAATCAGAAGTTACTTCTCATTATTGCCTTGTGGTCTGCTGTGGGCATCTGTCGAATGGTGTGAACTCTGCGTGGGGAGCCTGGCCTACCCTCCAGGCCCACGGTTTGGGCTGTGGTGGTGCCATGCTGTGCTCAGGGGCCTTCTTTTTTGGAAGTCTGGGCTCCAGTGAGCCTTGGTCGTGTTCTTTTATGGAACCTTGGGTGCTAGACCACTCTGACCCTCAGTCTCATTTGCAGGTTCTGGGGAGGATTAAATGAGCTCATGGGATATCCAGGTGACTGAGGCAGAGTCGGCTCGGGATGAATCTTTGCTTCGTTTTCATTAGCTGCGGAGAAGACGATGACAGCTTGGTGCCTCTCCAACTTTAATATGGGTATGCCTCTCTTGGGGATCTTGTTAAATGCAGGCTGGTATTCAGTAGTTCTGGGTGGGGCCTGGATTCTGTGCTTCTAACAAGCTCCTAGGTGAGGGTGACGCTGAGGGCAAGGGTTTGGCACCTGTGTTTCTCCCTTTCTGGAAGAGCAGGATGTCTGCCCCACCCCCACCCCGAGAGGAGAAAACATCCGCAATGTGACTACTAGGAACCAGCTTCCCTCACATGCAAGGGTCCTGTACCACTGCTCCCAACCATTCCGTCTGAGGCGCAGCAAGCCAAAACACTGAAATGCTGAGGTTTGCAGCAAAGAGGAGGTTTATTCACAGGGCAGCCAAGCGAGGACGTGACGTGACAATAGGTCTCAAATCCGCCTCCCCAAAGGCAAGGGGCTTTGGGTATCTGTGGGATAAAGAATAAAGAAGCAGGGCAGTATGAGGCATGGGGAGCATGAGGAAAGGTGATTGGAAAAACGTGTGCTCATCATTGTTCTGAGCTGGCCTAACTAGGCTACAGGCCTCAGCACATTCTCAGGCTGGAGTTTTCGGCCCTCTGATGGCAGGAGGTCAAAAGGCACTTGCCCGGGTGGAAGATCGGTGGTCCTCTCCACTCTAAACCAGCTCAGCCTAACCAGGCACAGCTGATTCCAAGTTCCTGGAGGATCACGGGGCAAACATCTTATTGCTTATGCTACATGCTACTTGGAGGACGTGCAGGTGTTCAAGCTACCTTGATGAGTGAAGACCGGGATTTGACTAATCATGACACCTTGTTTCACCTCCAGGCGAGCAGAAGAGAGCTGTAGGCTGAGTCTGGCTCCTAGCACCTGGAATTGGAGGCAGGTGGTTTAAAAACGGGCTTTCCCACCCTCTGTGTGATATAAGGTAGATAGATTATTGAACCTTCCTGTGCCTGTTTCTCCACAAGCAGCATGGGGACACTCAGAGTCCCTCTCTTGGGGGCTGTTATGGGGGTTCAGTGAGATATAGATGCATGCACGGGCACACGGGAGACACCCAGTGTGTGTTCCCTTCGTGCTTATTTTTATTAGGACACCAGTATTGTTAGAACATTTCTGGTTTGGACAACAAATTAGATAGGTGGTCATTGCTATAGTTTATGCGAGAGCAATTCACATTGCCATTTGCAAAAAAGTAGTTGGTTGTCCAGTGGGGATTATAAACATCCGTTTAACATGAGCTACTGAACAGATAGTTCACACAGTAAGTACTTTATTTAAAATCAATTCTCTTTGTTTTCTTAAGCAATTGTTAACCCCCAATTTCGTGAGTACTACCAAGTAAGTCACTTGAAAATCATCTAGAGCAATCTATTTCACTTAGCAAGCCTAAAGCTATAGTTCAACCATTTTATTGACTGTTCTATGACAAAAATTACTCTAAACAGCTATTCCCTGGATAAGTAATCAGCTAAAGCTAGTTTGACTGACTAAATCGATTTACTGAGTTAATAAGCCAGTTGTTTTAGAATAGGTCGAATTCATATTTCTCATCCATTCTGCATTAAACTGTTTCCCATTCGTACATACCCACATTCCTACTTCTGTGCTGTAGGGCTTGGCTGAACTACACCTGCCTTCAGTGAAACTTTTCTCTCCTGCACAATTGGAGATAATTTTAGTCTCGTGACTCCCACGGGGTTACCTCTGTTGTGACACTTGACCCTTTGGTGGCATATTTTATTTGAAAAAGCCTTCCGTTACTCCGGGCACGTCAAACAGTAAATGCTTTCTCTTCGTAAACCTGCATAACAATTTTCTGAACTCTTCTGCTCTGGGCAAGATTCATCAGTACACCAGGCAAACATAGTGAAAGAGGAGACAGTACTTGTGTTGCATTCAATTGGGTCTTGATACCTAAGTGTGACTCTTAACCAAGGATTATGCAGTAGTTAAGGACACAGATTCAAGTTGTTTAGGGTGTGTCCTAAAGTGTCAGTGGCAGAATTTAAGTCTCTACTCTGGAAATTGTAGACCTGAGACAAACTACTTCCCTAAACGTCATTTGCTACGTCTGAGAAAGATAATAGTATCTACCTTGTCGTAGACTGAATAATACCATTGCCCCCAAATGTCCACATTCTACTCTCCAGAACCTGTGAATGTCACCTTAAATGGCAGAAGGCACTTTGCCAGTGGGATGAAAGTAATGGTTCTCAGATGGGAAGATTCTCCTGGACTACCTGGATGGGCCCAAATATAACCACTGGTGTTCTCGTAAGAGAGAGGCAGAGGGAATTTGTACTCCAAAGAGAATGTGATGACGAAGTTGGGGTTGCATTGATGTGGCCAGAAGTGAAGGAATGCTGGCGAGGAAACAAACAGATTCTCGCTTAGAGCCTCTAGAAGGAGGATGGATGGCCCTGTCGACTTCTGGTTTCAGCCCAGGGAAACTGGTTTTGGACCTCTGTCTTGCAGAACCATAAGAAAATAAGTGTGTTGTGTTAGAAGCAAGCACATTTGTAGTCATTTGTTACAGCAGCCATAGGGAACTAATGCCTACCTCATAGGAAGTAGTTCTCCAATTAAAATGTGTGACTGGAAACACACTTAGTGGCATGTGTGACACACACTAGTTATGCTACCGTAGGTCGTTCTTGGAAACTGAAGCCTTGGTTTTGAGAGATCATCAAAACCAGTACAATGGTTGCCATGTTTCTCCTTGTTCAGCCTGGTGACCAACCCGGTAGAGAGAGCTCCATCCTTTCCCACAGGACCCCAACTGTGGGTACGTAGAGGGAAGCGGTTATGTCTCCCTTAAGGCACCTTTTTCTTTTCCTTTCTACTTTTGTCTTCATTAATCTTCATCCAACTGACCTTTCTAAATTTTACAGAAAACAAAACCATTTCTCCATGGATTCAGATACTACCCCAAGTTAATATTCCAACCAAGTTCTTGTTCTTCCGGGTCTCATCACCAGAAATTGCTGAGCCTAACTCTACTCTAGTTTCTAGGATCACTCATTTTCTCATTTCTCCCTTCTCCTTTTAGTTCAGAGTCTTGTCAATTTAGTTCCTTCCCTAACCACAACTTATAGTACGGTGGCACAGCAAAGTGATGAAAGTCTAGACGGTCTGGTTTTAATCCCGGGTTTTGCCACCTACTTACTGTGTGGCATTAGGCAAGCTCTTCAACGTCTCTGGGCCTCAGTTGCCCCCAGAAGAGTGAACATTATGAATATTCCCTACCTCTAGGGTTGCCATTATGAGGAATAAGTGAGTTAATATTTGGTAAGCCCTTAGAATAGTACTTGTTATAGTCTAAGCACTACAGTTGTGCTTGTTAATAATAATAAATGAAATTCCAAGCGTATAACTTACTCAACATTCTGTCATAACTTTGAAGTGTTGGTCTATCTGTTGGCTCACGTTGCAGGTAAATGAGTCGAGGCATGGGCTGAGGCATTGCTATCACTGGGTGGTGTGTTCCCAGAACTTGGAACAGCGGTGTGAAATGGGTAGTGGTTCTATTGGAGACAGGGCAGACTGGAAAATGACAGCCTGGGAAGGAGGTGTGGTGTCCATAGCTTTGGTGTTAGAGGTGCTGCCTGCTGAAGCACCAGTGCCGGCCTAAGCCGTAAATGGGGTGCTGGGGTAAAGAGGAGCAGGATGGAAGATGACAGCGTGGGAAGGAGGTGTGGTGTCCATAGGTTCGGGGTCTGACGGGCTTCCTGCTGAAGCACCGATGCCCGGCAGGGCCGTAAATGGGGTGCTGGGAAAAACAGGAGCAGAATGGAAGATGACAGCGTGTGAAGGTGGTGTGGTGTCCATAGGTTCGGGGTCTGACGTGCTTCCTGCTGAAGCACCGATGCCCGCCAGGGCCGTAAATGGGGTGGTCGGGAAAACAGGAGCAGAACGGAAGATGACAGCGTGTGAAGGTGGTGTGGTGTCCATAGGTTCGGGGTCTGACGTGCTTCCTGCTGAAGCACCGATGCCCGCCAGGGCCGTAAATGGGGTGGTCGGGAAAACAGGAGCAGAATGGAAGATGACAGCGTGTGAAGGTGGTGTGGTGTCCATAGGTTCGGGGTCTGACGTGCTTCCTGCTGAAGCACCGATGCCCGCCAGGGCCGTAAATGGGGTGGTCGGGAAAACAGGAGCAGAACGGAAGATGACAGCGTGTGAAGGTGGTGTGGTGTCCATAGGTTCGGGGTCTGACGTGCTTCCTGCTGAAGCACCGATGCCCGCCAGGGCCGTAAATGGGGTGGTCGGGAAAACAGGAGCAGAATGGAAGATGACAGCGTGTGAAGGTGGTGTGGTGTCCATAGGTTCGGGGTCTGACGTGCTTCCTGCTGAAGCACCTATGCCCGCCAGGGCCGTAAATGGGGTGCTGGGGAAAACAGGAGCAGAATGGGAGAGGACAGCGTGTGAAGGTGGTGTGGTGTCCATAGGTTCGGGGTCTGACGTGCTTCCTGCTGAAGCACCGATGCCCGCCAGGGCCGTAAATGGGGTGCTGGGGAAAACAGGAGCAGAATGGGAGAGGACAGCGTGTGAAGGAGGTGTGGTGTCCATAGCTTCCATATTAGAGGTACTGCCTGCCTGATCTGAGAGCAGAGAGTGAAAGTGGGAGAGCCTCTTCCTAGATTCTAACTCGTCTGAATTTATAGCACTGGCTCTGCCTGGCTTTATGACATATCCATTGTACGTGTCACAGAGAAAGTGCAGGCGGGGCAGGGGGTGATGCAGGGGTCACATGCAAGCCCAGCTGCTGGCTTAACCCCGGCCCAAAGGCAAAGGGCAGGGCCCCTTCTGGACTTTCTAGTGGCTGGGACTTCTGGCTGTGGGTGGCAGGTGTTTGGCACCAGATGGGCCACCATGCGGAGACTGTTGGGGACTGTGGAAGCCTCCTCCAGAGCTCACCCTGCCTGGCGACTGGCTCTGCAGGCCCCTCAGCCCTGCGTATGTATCGGCCAGGCCTTCCCCACCACGGGGCCAGAGGCCAGAGCCTGCTCAGACCTGAGGGCAGGAGGCAGCCAGAGCTTACCAGGGTGTGGGCCACCTCGTCCGCAGACCTCCCCAGCTCCTCTGCGAGACCTGGAGACAGGATCGCCTTCTCCAGGGCTGCTCAGCTGCCAGCATCACCATGAGCCAGGTGGCCAAGGTTTCTGAGCAGGAGATGCAGAGCCCTGATCCGACTGGATGCTGCATCCCACGATGTCCCTTCCTGGCAGATAGGTTCTTTCTTCACTTCTGTTTTGAAATTTGGTAAAAGAACATTTAAACCTTGGCCTGTCCTTCAGGGTATATAGATGGTAGTGGCTTAGCCGGGATTCGATCCAAGCCTGTGTGATTCCAGAGCTTGTGCTCTGGACTGTGGTGCCTCCTTATCGTATATGCTTCATGTGTTACTTGTTTTTCTTTTTTTCTTGTAGTCCTTATGGTACTTAGCCCTAAGTGCCATACCTGTAACGAACAGCTACACTGCCCTGTAGGAGGTCTTCTTTTGTTCAACGCATGAATTGGTCATCCACCACACTGTGTTCTAATCTCAGAAGATACAGGTCAGGGAGCACCAGTTGTCAGCATGGCACCATTCCATATTTCTAACTGAGGCTTGAAGCCCGTATTTTCCCTTTGTCTAGTTTGAAGGATCCAGATATGTAAAGATGATATTCTAGATAAATCATGGGCTATCCTGAAAGAAATTCACCAGTGAATTGTTCCATATGGATTAGAAGCCAGCTTCTCTGGCCTTCCTGGAGTATATCCAGTAAGGCGTCTCATTCATGTCTAGAAAGCAAATATATCATTTATTGCAACTTCAGCGTGGAGCGATGTATTGGTATAAAGTACGATCAACACAATTTGGTCATTGTGAGTATGACAGCTGGGTCCACACTTTACTACCCATATGTAACTCTAGGGATTCTTATGCCCAAGAGAGGAGACGTACTCTTGGCTGTCTAGGACAAGGGAAGCATGTGTTGTTATTCAGGAGCTGGAAGCTTCAGCATGACAGGTAGGAATTGAACAATCCTGGTCTACACATCACTTGACCTTGCTTAAAACTTGTTTCTTTGGCTTGCTTCATTGGAGTGTTTCCTCCCTCCTGGGGCTGACATTGTCTGTTATGTATCACGCATGTGACATGTAGAAGTTTCAGAACCCAAAATCATATAGATCAGTAAAAATGTATATATATATATATAAACCTATTGAAACTCATACTGGGCATAATTCATATATTCCAAAATCAGTTTGACCCTCTGCTCTTGAGATTCTTTTTATGGTATGTCCCAGCAAATCTGGGCTTCCATCCCCAATAAATTTTGGGGTTGGAGGACACAAAAGCTTTTGCTCAGACCTAAATTCTGTCTGAAAACAAGGGAAATATTATAAGCCCTTTGTAACCTCTCCAAGAGCAGAAATGATTTACAGCTGTGGCATTGAACCATAATTCCTCGATCTCATTTGAGAAGACTCCAGTTAGAAACAGTGTCTTGATTTTTGTTTCTTTTGTTTCTTCCCTGTTTTCTTGTCTTGCTTACCAACAATCCATTGTAATTCATGAGTTAGTATGGCAGCAGGCTGAGTGTTCCCTGGAGCTCATTAAATGAAGTGTTTTTCCTAAAATGACGTTTGTCTCCTTGTTTTCAGCCCCTCTTCTTTCCTCTGCCCTTTACTATAACCAGAGCTCAGCAAAAGCTGAGTGACTTTGTGCAGACCTTACTTAGGCTCAGCCTTTTTTTCTTCATTATTTTATTCATGGCTCCTCCATTTCATTGCTTGCCTTCTCGACATGTGTTGAAATCTTTCTGTGGTTGACGACTTCCAGAATATCTTGGCTTTTATTGGTTGATTAATTTTGGTATTTCTACAGTTTTATTTAGATATGGTTTCAGGAGGAACAGAAAGTAAATATATTTCCTAGTCTGCCATCTTGAGCTGAAAATCCCTGTGGATTTTAGCATCCAATGTTCCCATGGGAAAACACCCAACCATGGCCTTAATAGATGTAACACTCAAGATTTCAGCTTTTGTTGAGCAATCACTAAGGATTTCATATGTGGTCATTTCTAATGGGGAAATAATAACTATCTCATGACGTTGATTTGAGGATTAAATTAGATAATAAACATGAAAATGCTTTCTAAGATTTAAAAATCAGTCAAAATGTTTTTTGTTATTATTTGATTTGTTGCTATTTCAACTTCACTTGACAGTTGTTTATGACCTTGCGTATGTGAGAAAATGTCCTCTGGGTTATTTTTCTGAAAGCCAGAATGTATTTTTCAATAGCTCAATGGAACTGGCATCATTTGTGAAGGTTAAGGGTGAAGGGGTAAATGTTTCTTGACACCTATCACTTTACAGTGTTTTCAGGAACTAACTGACTCATGTATTCCTCTTCCAAATTTGGTTGAGGACCTCCTACCAGCCACATGCTCTACGTCAGGTGTTGGAAAGCATTTTCTGGATTTGAAATATCTTAGGCTTTGTGGGCCATATACAGTTTCTGTAGCTTCTCCTCCTCTTTCCTCTTCAACAAGCTTTCTAAACGTGAGAACCATTATTAGCTCACAGTCCCACAGATCCAGGCTGAGAGCCTGATTTGATTCGTGGCCATTATTTGCCAATTGCTGCTCTGCGTGTTCACTGAGGAGGGGGACCATGTTTGAGTAATCATTTCTTTGAATCAACTGTTGGTCTTCTGGGGCTTGTCCTTGCTCTCCTACAGTCTCTAATCAGCGTGGCATCCAGAGAGATCTTGTTAAAACATAAGTCAGATCATGTCACTCAAATTTCTTCAGTGGCTTCTTCACAGAAAATGCAAAGTCCTCAGAGTGCCTCCACAGACCTAGAAATCTGGGCCTCTGTTTCCTCTCTGACTGTTTCGTTCTCCTCTCCAATTTGCTCGCTCTGTTTTCCACACGCTGACATCCTTTCTGCTCCTTGGATACTCCAAACCTACTCTTGCCTCATTGACTTTCTGCCGCACGCCAGCCGCAGAAAGAGGATTTCACCGCCCAGGGTCAGAAGGGAAGGGGTGAGGACCTGAAGTAGCACTGACGAATGGGGTCAGAAGCCCATGGGGTCAGAAGGCTGCAATGAGAAGCCTACTCACCGCAACAAAGAATAGACCCCCGCTCGCCGAAACTAGAGAAAGCTCGCATGCAGCAATGAAGACCCAATGCAGCCAAAAATAAATAAATAAAACATAAAGTATAGAATCTTAAAAAAGCAACAAAAAAATCGATAAAGAATATTACGAGAATAGAATCACAGGCCAGTTTCTCCTTTGAACATGCATGCAAAATGTGTAAAGAGAAGCACAAACTGTATCCATGGTATGTAAAACAATCATATATCAGAATCAAAGTAGCTTTATTCTGGCAATGCAAGGTTGCTTTAATGTCCAAACATGAAACTGATCCCAGGAATGAATTAGAGTGGGGAAAGAAGTCATTTAAAACTGAAATCTTGGGACTTCCCTGGTGGTCCAGTATTTAGAACATGAAGCTTTCACTGCTGGGGCCCTGGGGTCCAATCCCAGGTCAGGGAACTAAGATCCTGCAAGACATGAGGCAGGGCCCCGAAAAAAACAAAGAAAGGAAAGAAAGAAGTCTTAACCAGGAGACGCACAAGATCGAATAAACATAACAGATAACACCTTATGAAAAGTAGGTGAAGATTATGGAATATTCTAAAATTTAAAACAAAAAGAAAGTTTTAAAGATTCAAAAGGATGTGACAAATATTGTACATAGGCAAAAATAAAATGAAATAAAATATACAAATGATGGGAACCCAAAATTCCAGATGCCCAAGTCCTGTCTCTGAAGAGTCTCATTCAATGGGTTCAGGATTTCCTCTATATTTAAAAACCTGCAGGTGATTCTGGTATGATTCACAGACACAATGTAAAGCTTCTCTTTTACAGGAAAGAATGCCAGATTATTTTGTTATCTTATAGTTATACTAACAGGTTGTACTATTGACGGATAAGTCTGCTGTCAAAATGCACCCCCACTAGGGGTAAAAAAGGAACTAGTAGTCTCTACTGCTACTTGGTGGCAGCATGCATGTATTGCAAGGGCAATTATTGTAGCAGTCCAAATTAGTGGAACATTTTAGAATTGGAAGACTACATACAGATCATCTAGTCAAGCTTCCAACTATTAAAGTTGTGAAAACTAAGGCCCATATAAATGACATGATTTTTCTCCAAAGAGCATTAGTGAAAGTATGAAATAAAAAATATCTCTGAACTTTTAATTTAGTGCCGTTTTTATTAATCTCAAGTATTAGCTTAAACTTGAGTGTGCTCACGTTTACTGGTTGCGTGCCTTTTAGTAAGTTACTAAAACACTTTTCTTAAAAATAGACGTATTTATTTATTTATCTTTGGCTGCCTAGGCTCTTCGTTGCTGTGTGCGGGCTTTCTCTAGTTGCGGTGAGCGGGGGCTACTCTTTGTTGCAGTACGCGGGCTTCTCATTGTGGTGGCTTCTCGTTGTTGCTGAGCACGGGGTCTAGGTGCGTGGGCTTCAGTAGCTGTGGTTCACGGGCTCTAGCACGCAGGCTCAGTAGTTGTGGCACATGGTCTTAGTTGCTCCGTGGCATGTGGGATCTTCCCGGACCAGGGCTCAAACATGTGTCCCGTGCACTGGCAGGTGGATCCTTAACCACCGCGCCAACAGGGAAGCCCTACTAATACACTTTTAACTTTGCTTTTCACGTATGTCAAACGGTGAGCCTTGACTGATATAGAATATGAGATAACCTAGCACTGTTCTTAACACATATATGTAGTTAAAATTTTTTGGCTCTCATCCCACTTAAACAGCCTCTATCCCCTTAATAATGAATGTGTCTTTCAGCTAGCAGAGCGCCCCAGAGCTGACCACATTCTGGCAAGAGATATAGGATTCTTTTTCTTACTGGGGGTTCTTTATACCTGATATTTGAAGCGCACTTAAACATGAACAACTCTTGTTTGTACTGTATTAATGGATTTGATGGATGAATTTTAGAAAGTAATATGCAGGAATTGAGCTGCCTTACTCTCAAGAAATATAATTCGATAGTGGTGGCTAGAACGATAAACAGTGTTTGGACAGGGAGTCCATATTGGATGTGAACTTCCTGTACTCCCATTCGTCTACTAAGAATAAATAGAATCCTTTCAAAATGTGTTCTAAAGGGCAGTTATTTCTTTCTGCCTCATTTAAGTTACCTGCAAGAAAAAGACAATCTCCTGCATCCTTGTTTAATAGGCTTTTAACATAAAGCAGATAATTTTTTGCAATTGGCTGAGGCTTCTCAACGATTATCATTTCACAACACTATCTCCATCTTCAGCTTCTTTCAATGAATTGGCCTAATAGATGTGCCATTAAAACAGAGCTTCACTCTCAACGTAGTTTTAATTTTGTATTCAAAGGGTATGAAGGATTCAGCCATAACAGTGAGTGGATTTCTGATACATGCTACATGATGGATGCAACTAATTGAAAGGAGTCAGGCATGAAAGGCTACATATTGTATGGTTCCATTTATATGAAATGTCCAGCAGTGGCAAATCCATACACACAGAAAAGATTCTACATTAGTGGTTGCCAGGGGTTTGGAAGAGAGGGAAATAGGGAATGACTCCTTAAAATGGGTGTAGGTTTCCTCTTGGTTGATGAAAATGTTTTGCAGCTAGGCAGTGGTGATAGTTGCACAACATTGTGACAGTAGTAAATTCCACTGAATGGTACGGTGAATTGTAAAATGATCCAAATGGTGGATTTTGTGTTATGTTCCTTTTACTACAATAAAAAGGAGAAAGAATTCGGGAAAGACTTAGAGTTTGGGCAACTAAGGTGAACTGGCCAAGAAAAAGACAGCTCTATTGTTCAGTTTTCTCTCAGCTCTCCCAGTGCATTAATCCTCAGCCAAAAGTAGCCTGAACTTGTAGATGATAGTCATTCAACACAGTCCAGGGAAAAGTAAATAAAATAAAACCCAACTCTTCTTCTTTAGCACATGTAGGAAAGGTTAGCTTGCTGCTCAGCCACGTGGACATTCATGAAGACGTTTCACTTTAGGTGTCCTCTACTTCAGTACTTTACTCACTTGAGCTCATTCGCACATGTAGGCAACAGCATTCCTTAATTCGATGGAATCTGCAGCACTGGTTGTGATCGGTCTCATGGAAAGAAAAGGAAAGGTGGCGCGGAAGCCAAGGGAAGAGATTCTCAAGACAGAGACGTTGTTTAAGATCTGACTCGGCTTGGCGGTCACAAAGATAAGGATTGAGAAGTAGTGCCCTGGACTTGTCAACGGAGAAATCATTGGGGGCTTCAAGGAGATCAGTTTCACGAGAGTAGTGGGGCAGAAACCAGACCGCAGTGTGGATGGGAGGGGAGAAATGGGGGGCAAGTCAAGAAATTGATGGCAAAGGGAAAGAAGGGAGGGGTGGATAGGAGGACAGGAGAATGGAATGGAGGAGAGCATTTCCTTGTGGCTCTTTAATATGGCTGGGAGGGGCCAACAGAGAAGGAGAGCGTGAAGATGTAGGAAGAGGGGGTGGCATCCCGAGCCCAAGGAGGACTGGCCCCTGTCTTCAGCTCCCACCAGCTGGATGTTCCCTCCCTCTAGCTTTCCACGTAGGCTGTGGAAGTTGCCCCTTGCCTCCTTGGATCAGCCACCCTTGATTCGTTCGTCCTTTTCTTATTTCTCAGCACATCTGGGTCATACGTTATGTGAAGACAAACAAATCACCACGGATGCTTAATTTTCTTGAAAAATCCCCAGGCAGGTACCATTTTGGAGACCTACATATTGTGCCTCAGCAAGCCAAAGTAGCCCATATTTCCTCTCTCATTGGGAGAGATTGCTGTTTCTTGGAGAACCTGATGAAGAGGGTGACTCGCACTTAGGAATAACGTTGCTTGAAAAGTGCAAAAGGTGAGGTAGTTTGGCTCTGAGGGGCCTCTGAGGCCTGAGACTTCCTGAGAGATGGCAGACTCACAGCTCCCATTTCCCTCTGACCCTGGGCTATGAGCTCATCAAATGAGATGGTAAATAAAGTCACTGACATGGTTTAAAGGATAATTTAGTTCTCTCTTGTTCACTCAGAGCAAATTGAATGGGATTTGCATACAACATATGGATGAAATATCCATACGATGGGGCTTGACCATATCCTCATGGTTCCCCTTCCCTTTTCTACATCTGGCCCCTTTAGCTCTGCAGACTTAACCCCACACCATCAGTCCACCCAGTCGGTCCGCTGAACGTCTTTTCCTCCTTCGCATCTGGTCGTTGTCGTCACCTTGTTCTCCACTACCGCCTCCTGCAGTAGCTGTTAGGTCCAGGGAGGTTGGTTCACTGTGAGCAAGTAACTGTCAACTCCATGGACAGGTGGAAGTGACTTGGCAGCCGGGATTTGCCCATCCTGAGTTCATTATACCCATGAGGGTCAAGGAGAATGGGGATGCAGCTGGTCTGCAGAGCCCCGGCAGTTCTGAGACACATGCTCCTGGATCCACACGTTGCTCCATACCCAGCCTTGCCTTGCTTTGTTCTCTGTCTTGACTCCAGCCAGGTTTCTGCTCTCCTTGTCCCTTTGGGGAGGGAGGCCAGTACCAGCCCAGGTGTAGTCCCCCAAAGCTTCCTACTTCCAAGCGTTACGTAGGCTTGTACATCCCCTTGCTTGGGTTGCCCTGGCATTCGTGCCAACAAGTTGAGTGGTTTATGCCCTAGGCTCTCTCTTCTGGCAAGAATGTGCCTGAAAATCTCCATCTCTGGTTTGGTGGCCCCCAAAAATTCCCAGTCAGTTTTGGTGAGGGGACACTTGGTGACAGTGTTGTCTTTCGAAATGAGTAGTTCCGTTACCGACAATACTTTGCTCCCCATACATTATTTATAAGGTTTCCCTGTTTGTATGTGCAAACTATTTGTGTGTATATTTGGAGAAATACATTGTACAGCCCTCTTTTTTATTTCTTCCACACACCCTAGAGATGTCATAGAGGCAGTAAATATGTCCAACTTTTTGAGAAATTGGAACAATCAAGACTTACCTGTATGGAATGCTGTTAATGATGTCAATTCCCGCGACAGTACCTTTCATCTGACACACTTAGGGACTGTTAACAGATTAAAAGCAGTAAGAGACACGGATAGAGAGAATTTTCATTATCTTGTGCTCTGAAATCTTGGATTTTCATTGGTTTCAATGGGCCTGAAATTGTATTTTCTTTAGTAGGCACATAGAAGCCTCTAGCGGTATTCTTAATAAAGCAAGGTGAGTTATAAGCAATCATCTGATGGAGGGTAAATGTACCACAGTCCAGTTTAAGAAAAATACAATATAAAAGTCTTACCATGGAAGAAAATCTTTATATGATCTTTTGAAAAAACAAAGCTTCAAGAAACATAAAGACATGACACCATATTCAGTTTAAAGTCAGTGACTTGTAAGCAAGGCAAAGCAAAGACAGTCTGATTAAGACCGTTGCATTGTTCTGGCATTTTTTAGGTCTCACCCATTTCTGTGGCCTTTTTAGAACCTAAGCTTCTAGGGCACAGAGAACTTCATCTTGACGTAGGGCTGAGCAAATGCACGGAGCATTTCTCAATAAGTAGGCATTAAATTCTTAGTCCAGAAGGAGCCTTGAGATGCCCTCTCTTTACTCCTTGGTAGAACTGTTTTAACCATCCCCTGAAAACAGATTTTTTTCTTTAAATCTCAAAATTCAGAGATTCCACAATCAGAAGTTACTTCTCATTATTGCCTTGTGGTCTGCTGTGGGCATCTGTCGAATGGTGTGAACTCTGCGTGGGGAGCCTGGCCTACCCTCCAGGCCCACGGTTTGGGCTGCGGTGGTGCCATGCTGTGCTCAGGGGCCTTCTTTTTTGGAAGTCTGGGCTCCAGTGAGCCTTGGTCGTGTTCTTTTATGGAACCTTGGGTGCTAGACCACTCTGACCCTCAGTCTCATTTGCAGGTTCTGGGGAGGATTAAATGAGCTCATGGGATATCCAGGTGACTGAGGCAGAGTCGGCTCGGGATGAATCTTTGCTTCGTTTTCATTAGCTGCGGAGAAGACGATGACAGCTTGGTGCCTCTCCAACTTTAATATGGGTATGCCTCTCTTGGGGATCTTGTTAAATGCAGGCTGGTATTCAGTAGTTCTGGGTGGGGCCTGGATTCTGTGCTTCTAACAAGCTCCTAGGTGAGGGTGACGCTGAGGGCAAGGGTTTGGCACCTGTGTTTCTCCCTTTCTGGAAGAGCAGGATGTCTGCCCCACCCCCACCCCGAGAGGAGAAAACATCCGCAATGTGACTACTAGGAACCAGCTTCCCTCACATGCAAGGGTCCTGTACCACTGCTCCCAACCATTCCGTCTGAGGCGCAGCAAGCCAAAACACTGAAATGCTGAGGTTTGCAGCAAAGAGGAGGTTTATTCACAGGGCAGCCAAGCGAGGACGTGACGTGACAATAGGTCTCAAATCCGCCTCCCCAAAGGCAAGGGGCTTTGGGTATCTGTGGGATAAAGAATAAAGAAGCAGGGCAGTATGAGGCATGGGGAGCATGAGGAAAGGTGATTGGAAAAACGTGTGCTCATCATTGTTCTGAGCTGGCCTAACTAGGCTACAGGCCTCAGCACATTCTCAGGCTGGAGTTTTCGGCCCTCTGATGGCAGGAGGTCAAAAGGCACTTGCCCGGGTGGAAGATCGGTGGTCCTCTCCACTCTAAACCAGCTCAGCCTAACCAGGCACAGCTGATTCCAAGTTCCTGGAGGATCACGGGGCAAACATCTTATTGCTTATGCTACATGCTACTTGGAGGACGTGCAGGTGTTCAAGCTACCTTGATGAGTGAAGACCGGGATTTGACTAATCATGACACCTTGTTTCACCTCCAGGCGAGCAGAAGAGAGCTGTAGGCTGAGTCTGGCTCCTAGCACCTGGAATTGGAGGCAGGTGGTTTAAAAACGGGCTTTCCCACCCTCTGTGTGATATAAGGTAGATAGACTATTGAACCTTCCTGTGCCTGTTTCTCCACAAGCAGCATGGGGACACTCAGAGTCCCTCTCTTGGGGGCTGTTATGGGGGTTCAGTGAGATATAGATGCATGCACGGGCACACGGGAGACACCCAGTGTGTGTTCCCTTCGTGCTTATTTTTATTAGGACACCAGTATTGTTAGAACATTTCTGGTTTGGACAACAAATTAGATAGGTGGTCATTGCTATAGTTTATGCGAGAGCAATTCACATTGCCATTTGCAAAAAACTAGTTGGTTGTCCAGTGGGGATTATAAACATCCGTTTAACATGAGCTACTGAACAGATAGTTCACGCAGTAAGTACTTTATTTAAAATCAATTCTCTTTGTTTTCTTAAGCAATTGTTAACCCCCAATTTCGTGAGTACTACCAAGTAAGTCACTTGAAAATCATCTAGAGCAATCTATTTCACTTAGCAAGCCTAAAGCTATAGTTCAACCATTTTATTGACTGTTCTATGACAAAAATTACTCTAAACAGCTATTCCCTGGATAAGTAATCAGCTAAAGCTAGTTTGACTGACTAAATCGATTTACTGAGTTAATAAGCCAGTTGTTTTAGAATAGGACGAATTCATATTTCTCATCCATTCTGCATTAAACTGTTTCCCATTCGTACATACCCACATTCCTACTTCTGTGCTGTAGGGCTTGGCTGAACTACACCTGCCTTCAGTGAAACTTTTCTCTCCTGCACAATTGGAGATAATTTTAGTCTCGTGACTCCCACGGGGTTACCTCTGTTGTGACACTTGACTCTTTGGTGGCATATTTTATTTGAAAAAGCCTTCCGTTACTCCGGGCACGTCAAACAGTAAATGCTTTCTCTTCGTAAACCTGCATAACAATTTTCTGAACTCTTCTGCTCTGGGCAAGATTCATCAGTACACCAGGCAAACATAGTGAAAGAGGAGACAGTACTTGTGTTGCATTCAATTGGGTCTTGATACCTAAGTGTGACTCTTAACCAAGGATTATGCAGTAGTTAAGGACACAGATTCAAGTTGTTTAGGGTGTGTCCTAAAGTGTCAGTGGCAGAATTTAAGTCTCTACTCTGGAAATTGTAGACCTGAGACAAACTACTTCCCTAAACGTCATTTCCTATGTCTGAGAAAGATAATAGTATCTACCTTGTCGTAGACTGAATAATACCATTGCCCCCAAATGTCCACATTCTACTCTCCAGAACCTGTGAATGTGACCTTAAATGGCAGAAGGCACTTTGCCAGTGGGATGAAAGTAATGGTTCTCAGATGGGAAGATTCTCCTGGACTACCTGGATGGGCCCAAATATAACCACTGGTGTTCTCGTAAGAGAGAGGCAGAGGGAATTTGTACTCCAAAGAGAATGTGATGACGAAGTTGGGGTTGCATTGATGTGGCCAGAAGTGAAGGAATGCTGGCGAGGAAACAAACAGATTCTCGCTTAGAGCCTCTAGAAGGAGGATGGATGGCCCTGTCGACTTCTGGTTTCAGCCCAGGGAAACTGGTTTTGGACCTCTGTCTTGCAGAACCATAAGAAAATAAGTGTGTTGTGTTAGAAGCAAGCACATTTGTAGTCATTTGTTACAGCAGCCATAGGGAACTAATGCCTACCTCATAGGAAGTAGTTCTCCAATTAAAATGTGTGACTGGAAACACACTTAGTGGCATGTGTGACACACACTAGTTATGCTACCGTAGGTCGTTCTTGGAAACTGAAGCCTTGGTTTTGAGAGATCATCAAAACCAGTACAATGGTTGCCATGTTTCTCCTTGTTCAGCCTGGTGACCAACCCGGTAGAGAGAGCTCCATCCTTTCCCACAGGACCCCAACTGTGGGTACGTAGAGGGAAGCGGTTATGTCTCCCTTAAGGCACCTTTTTCTTTTCCTTTCTACTTTTGTCTTCATTAATCTTCATCCAACTGACCTTTCTAAATTTTACAGAAAACAAAACCATTTCTCCATGGATTCAGATACTACCCCAAGTTAATATTCCAACCAAGTTCTTGTTCTTCCGGGTCTCATCACCAGAAATTGCTGAGCCTAACTCTACTCTAGTTTCTAGGATCACTCATTTTCTCATTTCTCCCTTCTCCTTTTAGTTCAGAGTCTTGTCAATTTAGTTCCTTCCCTAACCACAACTTATAGTACGGTGGCACAGCAAAGTGATGAAAGTCTAGACGGTCTGGTTTTAATCCCGGGTTTTGCCACCTACTTACTGTGTGGCATTAGGCAAGCTCTTCAACGTCTCTGGGCCTCAGTTGCCCCCAGAAGAGTGAACATTATGAATATTCCCTACCTCTAGGGTTGCCATTATGAGGAATAAGTGAGTTAATATTTGGTAAGCCCTTAGAATAGTACTTGTTATAGTCTAAGCACTACAGTTGTGCTTGTTAATAATAATAAATGAAATTCCAAGCGTATAACTTACTCAACATTCTGTCATAACTTTGAAGTGTTGGTCTATCTGTTGGCTCACGTTGCAGGTAAATGAGTCGAGGCATGGGCTGAGGCATTGCTATCACTGGGTGGTGTGTTCCCAGAACTTGGAACAGCGGTGTGAAATGGGTAGTGGTTCTATTGGAGACAGGGCAGACTGGAAAATGACAGCCTGGGAAGGAGGTGTGGTGTCCATAGCTTTGGTGTTAGAGGTGCTGCCTGCTGAAGCACCAGTGCCGGCCTAAGCCGTAAATGGGGTGCTGGGGTAAAGAGGAGCAGGATGGAAGATGACAGCGTGGGAAGGAGGTGTGGTGTCCATAGGTTCGGGGTCTGACGGGCTTCCTGCTGAAGCACCGATGCCCGGCAGGGCCGTAAATGGGGTGCTGGGAAAAACAGGAGCAGAATGGAAGATGACAGCGTGTGAAGGTGGTGTGGTGTCCATAGGTTCGGGGTCTGACGTGCTTCCTGCTGAAGCACCGATGCCCGCCAGGGCCGTAAATGGGGTGGTCGGGAAAACAGGAGCAGAACGGAAGATGACAGCGTGTGAAGGTGGTGTGGTGTCCATAGGTTCGGGGTCTGACGTGCTTCCTGCTGAATCACCGATGCCCGCCAGGGCCGTAAATGGGGTGGTCGGGAAAACAGGAGCAGAATGGAAGATGACAGCGTGTGAAGGTGGTGTGGTGTCCATAGGTTCGGGGTCTGACGTGCTTCCTGCTGAAGCACCGATGCCCGCCAGGGCCGTAAATGGGGTGCTGGGGAAAACAGGAGCAGAATGGGAGAGGACAGCGTGTGAAGGTGGTGTGGTGTCCATAGGTTCGGGGTCTGACGTGCTTCCTGCTGAAGCACCGATGCCCGCCAGGGCCGTAAATGGGGTGCTGGGGAAAACAGGAGCAGAATGGGAGAGGACAGCGTGTGAAGGAGGTGTGGTGTCCATAGCTTCCATATTAGAGGTACTGCCTGCCTGATCTGAGAGCAGAGAGTGAAAGTGGGAGAGCCTCTTCCTAGATTCTAACTCCTCTGAATTTATAGCACTGGCTCTGCCTGGCTTTATGACATATCCATTGTACGTGTCACAGAGAAAGTGCAGGCGGGGCAGGGGGTGATGCAGGGGTCACATGCAAGCCCAGCTGCTGGCTTAACCCCGGCCCAAAGGCAAAGGGCAGGGCCCCTTCTGGACTTTCTAGTGGCTGGGACTTCTGGCTGTGGGTGGCAGGTGTTTGGCACCAGATGGGCCACCATGCGGAGACTGTTGGGGACTGTGGAAGCCTCCTCCAGAGCTCACCCTGCCTGGCGACTGGCTCTGCAGGCCCCTCAGCCCTGCGTATGTATCGGCCAGGCCTTCCCCACCACGGGGCCAGAGGCCAGAGCCTGCTCAGACCTGAGGGCAGGAGGCAGCCAGAGCTTACCAGGGTGTGGGCCACCTCGTCCGCAGACCTCCCCAGCTCCTCTGCGAGACCTGGAGACAGGATCGCCTTCTCCAGGGCTGCTCAGCTGCCAGCATCACCATGAGCCAGGTGGCCAAGGTTTCTGAGCAGGAGATGCAGAGCCCTGATCCGACTGGATGCTGCATCCCACGATGTCCCTTCCTGGCAGATAGGTTCTTTCTTCACTTCTGTTTTGAAATTTGGTAAAAGAACATTTAAACCTTGGCCTGTCCTTCAGGGTATATAGATGGTAGTGGCTTAGCCGGGATTCGATCCAAGCCTGTGTGATTCCAGAGCTTGTGCTCTGGACTGTGGTGCCTCCTTATCGTATATGCTTCATGTGTTACTTGTTTTTCTTTTTTTCTTGTAGTCCTTATGGTACTTAGCCCTAAGTGCCATACCTGTAACGAACAGCTACACTGCCCTGTAGGAGGTCTTCTTTTGTTCAACGCATGAATTGGTCATCCACCACACTGTGTTCTAATCTCAGAAGATACAGGTCAGGGAGCACCAGTTGTCAGCATGGCACCATTCCATATTTCTAACTGAGGCTTGAAGCCCGTATTTTCCCTTTGTCTAGTTTGAAGGATCCAGATATGTAAAGATGATATTCTAGATAAATCATGGTCTATCCTGAAAGAAATTCACCAGTGAATTGTTCCATATGGATTAGAAGCCAGCTTCTCTGGCCTTCCTGGAGTATATCCAGTAAGGCGTCTCATTCATGTCTAGAAAGCAAATATATCATTTATTGCAACTTCAGCGTGGAGCGATGTATTGGTATAAAGTACGATCAACACAATTTGGTCATTGTGAGTATGACAGCTGGGTCCACTCTTTACTACCCATATGTAACTCTAGGGATTCTTATGCCCAAGAGAGGAGACGTACTCTTGGCTGTCTAGGACAAGGGAAGCATGTGTTGTTATTCAGGAGCTGGAAGCTTCAGCATGACAGGTAGGAATTGAACAATCCTGGTCTACACATCACTTGACCTTGCTTAAAACTTGTTTCTTTGGCTTGCTTCATTGGAGTGTTTCCTCCCTCCTGGGGCTGACATTGTCTGTTATGTATCACGCATGTGACATGTAGAATTTTCAGAACCCAAAATCATATAGATCAGTAAAAATGTATATATATATATATAAACCTATTGAAACTCATACTGGGCATAATTCATATATTCCAAAATCAGTTTGACCCTCTGCTCTTGAGATTCTTTTTATGGTATGTCCCAGCAAATCTGGGCTTCCATCCCCAATAAATTTTGGGGTTGGAGGACACAAAAGCTTTTGCTCAGACCTAAATTCTGTCTGAAAACAAGGGAAATATTATAAGCCCTTTGTAACCTCTCCAAGAGCAGAAATGATTTACAGCTGTGGCATTGAACCATAATTCCTCGATCTCATTTGAGAAGAGTCCAGTTAGAAACAGTGTCTTGATTTTTGTTTCTTTTGTTTCTTCCCTGTTTTCTTGTCTTGCTTACCAACAATCCATTGTAATTCATGAGTTAGTATGGCAGCAGGCTGAGTGTTCCCTGGAGCTCATTAAATGAAGTGTTTTTCCTAAAATGACGTTTGTCTCCTTGTTTACAGCCCCTCTTCTTTCCTCTGCCCTTTACTATAACCAGAGCTCAGCAAAAGCTGAGTGACTTTGTGCAGACCTTACTTAGGCTCAGCCTTTTTTTCTTCATTATTTTATTCATGGCTCCTCCATTTCATTGCTTGCCTTCTCGAAATGTGTTGAAATCTTTCTGTGGTTGATGACTTCCAGAATATCTTGGCTTTTATTGGTTGATTAATTTTGGTATTTCTACAGTTTTATTTAGATATGGTTTCAGGAGGAACAGAAAGTAAATATATTTCCTAGTCTGCCATCTTGAGCTGAAAATCCCTGTGGATTTTAGCATCCAATGTTCCCATGGGAAAACACCCAACCATGGCCTTAATAGATGTAACACTCAAGATTTCAGCTTTTGTTGAGCAATCACTAAGGATTTCATATGTGGTCATTTCTAATGGGGAAATAATAACTATCTCATGACGTTGATTTGAGGATTAAATTAGATAATGAACATGAAAATGCTTTCTAAGATTTAAAAATCAGTCAAAATGTTTTTTGTTATTATTTGATTTGTTGCTATTTCAACTTCACTTGACAGTTGTTTATGACCTTGCGTATGTGAGAAAATGTCCTCTGGGTTATTTTTCTGAAAGCCAGAATGTATTTTTCAATAGCTCAATGGAACTGGCATCATTTGTGAAGGTTAAGGGTGAAGGGGTAAATGTTTCTTGACACCTATCACTTTACAGTGTTTTCAGGAACTAACTGACTCATGTATTCCTCTTCCAAATTTGGTTGAGGACCTCCTACCAGCCACATGCTCTACGTCAGGTGTTGGAAAGCATTTTCTGGATTTGAAATATCTTAGGCTTTGTGGGCCATATACAGTTTCTGTAGCTTCTCCTCCTCTTTCCTCTTCAACAAGCTTTCTAAACGTGAGAACCATTATTAGCTCACAGATCCAGGCTGAGAGCCTGATTTGATTCGTGGCCATTATTTGCCAATTGCTGCTCTGCGTGTTCACTGAGGAGGGGGACCATGTTTGAGTAATCATTTCTTTGAATCAACTGTTGGTCTTCTGGGGCTTGTCCTTGCTCTCCTACAGTCTCTAATCAGCGTGGCATCCAGAGAGATCTTGTTAAAACATAAGTCAGATCATGTCACTCAAATTTCTTCAGTGGCTTCTTCACAGAAAATGCAAAGTCCTCAGAGTGCCTCCACAGACCTAGAAATCTGGGCCTCTGTTTCCTCTCTGACTGTTTCGTTCTCCTCTCCAATTTGCTCGCTCTGTTTTCCACACGCTGACATCCTTTCTGCTCCTTGGATACTCCAAACCTACTCTTGCCTCATTGACTTTCTGCCGCACGCCAGCCGCAGAAAGAGGATTTCACCGCCCAGGGTCAGAAGGGAAGGGGTGAGGACCTGAAGTAGCACTGACGAATGGGGTCAGAAGCCCATGGGGTCAGAAGGCTGCAATGAGAAGCCTACTCACCGCAACAAAGAATAGACCCCCGCTCGCCGAAACTAGAGAAAGCTCGCATACAGCAATGAAGACCCAATGCAGCCAAAAATAAATAAATAAAACATAAAGTATAGAATCTTAAAAAAGCAACAAAAAAATCGATAAAGAATATTACGAGAATAGAATCACAGGCCAGTTTCTCCTTTGAACATGCATGCAAAATGTGTAAAGAGAAGCACAAACTGTATCCATGGTATGTAAAACAATCATATATCAGAATCAAAGTAGCTTTATTCTGGCAATGCAAGGTTGCTTTAATGTCCAAACATGAAACTGATCCCAGGAATGAATTAGAGTGGGGAAAGAAGTCATTTAAAACTGAAATCTTGGGACTTCCCTGGTGGTCCAGTATTTAGAACATGAAGCTTTCACTGCTGGGGCCCTGGGGTCCAATCCCAGGTCAGGGAACTAAGATCCTGCAAGACATGAGGCAGGGCCCCGAAAAAAACAAAGAAAGGAAAGAAAGAAGTCTTAACCAGGAGACGCACAAGATCGAATAAACATAACAGATAACACCTTATGAAAAGTAGGTGAAGATTATGGAATATTCTAAAATTTAAAACAAAAAGAAAGTTTTAAAGATTCAAAAGGATGTGACAAATATTGTACATAGGCAAAAATAAAATGAAATAAAATATACAAATGATGGGAACCCAAAATTCCAGATGCCCAAGTCCTGTCTCTGAAGAGTCTCATTCAATGGGTTCAGGATTTCCTCTATATTTAAAAACCTGCAGGTGATTCTGGTATGATTCACAGACACAATGTAAAGCTTCTCTTTTACAGGAAAGAATGCCAGATTATTTTGTTATCTTATAGTTATACTAACAGGTTGTACTATTGACGGATAAGTCTGCTGTCAAAATGCACCCCCACTAGGGGTAAAAAAGGAACTAGTAGTCTCTACTGCTACTTGGTGGCAGCATGCATGTATTGCAAGGGCAATTATTGTAGCAGTCCAAATTAGTGGAACATTTTAGAATTGGAAGACTACATACAGATCATCTAGTCAAGGTTCCAACTATTAAAGTTGTGAAAACTAAGGCCCATATAAATGACATGATTTATCTCCAAAGAGCATTAGTGAAAGTATGAAATAAAAAATATCTCTGAACTTTTAATTTAGTGCCGTTTTTATTAATCTCAAGTATTAGCTTAAACTTGAGTGTGCTCACGTTTACTGGTTGCGTGCCTTTTAGTAAGTTACTAAAACACTTTTCTTAAAAATAGACGTATTTATTTATTTATCTTTGGCTGCCTAGGCTCTTCGTTGCTGTGCGCGGGCTTTCTCTAGTTGCGGTGAGCGGGGGCTACTCTTTGTTGCAGTACGCGGGCTTCTCATTGTGGTGGCTTCTCGTTGTTGCTGAGCACGGGGTCTAGGTGCGTGGGCTTCAGTAGCTGTGGTTCACGGGCTCTAGCACGCAGGCTCAGTAGTTGTGGCACATGGTCTTAGTTGCTCCGTGGCATGTGGGATCTTCCCGGACCAGGGCTCAAACGTGTGTCCCGTGCACTGGCAGGTGGATCCTTAACCACCGCGCCAACAGGGAAGCCCTACTAATACACTTTTAACTTTGCTTTTCACGTATGTCAAACGGTGAGCCTTGACTGATATAGAATATGAGATAACCTAGCACTGTTCTTAACACATATATGTAGTGAAAATTTTTTGGCTCTCATCCCACTTAAACAGCCTCTATCCCCTTAATAATGAATGTGTCTTTCAGCTAGCAGAGCGCCCCAGAGCTGACCACATTCTGGCAAGAGATATAGGATTCTTTTTCTTACTGGGGGTTCTTTATACCTGATATTTGAAGCGCACTTAAACATGAACAACTCTTGTTTGTACTGTATTAATGGATTTGATGGATGAATTTTAGAAAGTAATATGCAGGAATTGAGCTGCCTTACTCTCAAGAAATATAATTCGATAGTGGTGGCTAGAACGATAAACAGTGTTTGGACAGGGAGTCCATATTGGATGTGAACTTCCTGTACTCCCATTCGTCTATTAAGAATAAATAGAATCCTTTCAAAATGTGTTCTAAAGGGCAGTTATTTCTTTCTGCCTCATTTAAGTTACCTGCAAGAAAAAGACAATCTCCTGCATCCTTGTTTAATAGGCTTTTAACATAAAGCAGATAATTTTTTGCAACATTTCCCAAACTTTTCGTTATCCAATTGGCTGAGGCTTCTCAACGATTATCATTTCACAACACTATCTCCATCTTCAGCTTCTTTCAATGAATTGGCCTAATAGATGTGCCATTAAAACAGAGCTTCACTCTCAACGTAGTTTTAATTTTGTATTCAAAGGGTATGAAGGATTCAGCCATAACAGTGAGTGGATTTCTGATACATGCTACATGATGGATGCAACTAATTGAAAGGAGTCAGGCATGAAAGGCTACATATTGTATGGTTCCATTTATATGAAATGTCCAGCAGTGGCAAATCCATACACACAGAAAAGATTCTACATTAGTGGTTGCCAGGGGTTTGGAAGAGAGGGAAATAGGGAATGACTCCTTAAAATGGGTGTAGGTTTCCTCTTGGTTGATGAAAATGTTTTGCAGCTAGGCAGTGGTGATAGTTGCACAACATTGTGACAGTAGTAAATTCCACTGAATGGTACGGTGAATTGTAAAATGATCCAAATGGTGGATTTTGTGTTATGTTCCTTTTACTACAATAAAAAGGAGAAAGAATTCGGGAAAGACTTAGCGTTTGGGCAACTAAGGTGAACTGGCCAAGAAAAAGACAGCTCTATTGTTCAGTTTTCTCTCAGCTCTCCCAGTGCATTAATCCTCAGCCAAAAGTAGCCTGAACTTGTAGATGATAGTCATTCAACACAGTCCAGGGAAAAGTAAATAAAATAAAACCCAACTCTTCTTCTTTAGCACATGTAGGAAAGGTTAGCTTGCTGCTCAGCCACGTGGACATTCATGAAGACGTTTCACTTTAGGTGTCCTCTACTTCAGTACTTTACTCACTTGAGCTCATTCGCACATGTAGGCAACAGCATTCCTTAATTCGATGGAATCTGCAGCACTGGTTGTGATCGGTCTCATGGAAAGAAAAGGAAAGGTGGCGCGGAAGCCAAGGGAAGAGATTCTCAAGACAGAGACGTTGTTTAAGATCTGACTCGGCTTGGCGGTCACAAAGATAAGGATTGAGAAGTAGTGCCCTGGACTTGTCAACGGAGAAATCATTGGGGGCTTCAAGGAGATCAGTTTCACGAGAGTAGTGGGGCAGAAACCAGACCGCAGTGTGGATGGGAGGGGAGAAATGGGGGGCAAGTCAAGAAATTGATGGCAAAGGGAAAGAAGGGAGGGGTGGATAGGAGGACAGGAGAATGGAATGGAGGAGAGCATTTCCTTGTGGCTCTTTAATATGGCTGGGAGGGGCCAACAGAGAAGGAGAGCGTGAAGATGTAGGAAGAGGGGGTGGCATCCCGAGCCCAAGGAGGACTGGCCCCTGTCTTCAGCTCCCACCAGCTGGATGTTCCCTCCCTCTAGCTTTCCACGTAGGCTGTGGAAGTTGCCCCTTGCCTCCTTGGATCAGCCACCCTTGATTCGTTCGTCCTTTTCTTATTTCTCAGCACATCGGGGTCATACGTTATGTGAAGACAAACAAATCACCACGGATGCTTAATTTTCTTGAAAAATCCCCAGGCAGGTACCATTTTGGAGACCTACATATTGTGCCTCAGCAAGCCAAAGTAGCCCATATTTCCTCTCTCATTGGGAGAGATTGCTGTTTCTTGGAGAACCTGATGAAGAGGGTGACTCGCACTTAGGAATAACGTTGCTTGAAAAGTGCAAAAGGTGAGGTAGTTTGGCTCTGAGGGGCCTCTGAGGCCTGAGACTTCCTGAGAGATGGCAGACTCACAGCTCCCATTTCCCTCTGCCCCTGGGCTATGAGCTCATCAAATGAGATGGTAAATAAAGTCACTGACATGGTTTAAAGGATAATTTAGTTCTCTCTTGTTCACTCAGAGCAAATTGAATGGGATTTGCATACAACATATGGATGAAATATCCATACGATGGGGCTTGACCATATCCTCATGGTTCCCCTTCCCTTTTCTACATCTGGCCCCTTTAGCTCTGCAGACTTAACCCCACACCATCAGTCCACCCAGTCGGTCCGCTGAACGTCTCTTGCTCCTTCGCATCTGGTCGTTGTCGTCACCTTGTTCTCCACTACCGCCTCCTGCGGTAGCTGTTAGGTCCAGGGAGGTTGGTTCACTGTGAGCAAGTAACTGTCAACTCCATGGACAGGTGGAAGTGACTTGGCAGCCGGGATTTGCCCATCCTGAGTTCATTATACCCATGAGGGTCAAGGAGAATGGGGATGCAGCTGGTCTGCAGAGCCCCGGCAGTTCTGAGACACATGCTCCTGGATCCACACGTTGCTCCATACCCAGCCTTGCCTTGCTTTGTTCTCTGTCTTGACTCCAGCCAGGTTTCTGCTCTCCTTGTCCCTTTGGGGAGGGAGGCCAGTACCAGCCCAGGTGTAGTCCCCCAAAGCTTCCTACTTCCAAGCGTTACGTAGGCTTGTACATCCCCTTGCTTGGGTTGCCCTGGCATTCGTGCCAACAAGTTGAGTGGTTTATGCCCTAGGCTCTCTCTTCTGGCAAGAATGTGCCTGAAAATCTCCATCTCTGGTTTGGTGGCCCCCAAAAATTCCCAGTCAGTTTTGGTGAGGGGACACTTGGTGACAGTGTTGTCTTTCGAAATGAGTAGTTCCGTTACCGACAATACTTTGCTCCCCATACATTATTTATAAGGTTTCCCTGTTTGTATGTGCAAACTATTTGTGTGTATATTTGGAGAAATACATTGTACAGACCTCTTTTTTATTTCTTCCACACACCCTAGAGATGTCATAGAGACAGTAAATATGTCCAACTTTTTGAGAAATTGGAACAATCAAGACTTACCTGTATGGAATGCTGTTAATGATGTCAATTCCCGCGACAGTACCTTTCATCTGACACACTTAGGGACTGTTAACAGATTAAAAGCAGTAAGAGACACGGATAGAGAGAATTTTCATTATCTTGTGCTCTGAAATCTTGGATTTTCATTGGTTTCAATGGGCCTGAAATTGTATTTTCTTTAGTAGGCACATAGAAGCCTCTAGCGGTATTCTTAATAAAGCAAGGTGAGTTATAAGCAATCATCTGATGGAGGGTAAATGTACCACAGTCCAGTTTAAGAAAAATACAATATAAAAGTCTTACCATGGAAGAAAATCTTTATATGATCTTTTGAAAAAACAAAGCTTCAAGAAACATAAAGACATGACACCATATTCAGTTTAAAGTCAGTGACTTGTAAGCAAGGCAAAGCAAAGACAGTCTGATTAAGACCGTTGCATTGTTCTGGCATTTTTTAGGTCTCACCCATTTCTGTGGCCTTTTTAGAACCTAAGCTTCTAGGGCACAGAGAACTTCATCTTGACGTAGGGCTGAGCAAATGCACGGAGCATTTCTCAATAAGTAGGCATTAAATTCTTAGTCCAGAAGGAGCCTTGAGATGCCCTCTCTTTACTCCTTGGTAGAACTGTTTTAACCATCCCCTGAAAACAGATTTTTTTCTTTAAATCTCAAAATTCAGAGATTCCACAATCAGAAGTTACTTCTCATTATTGCCTTGTGGTCTGCTGTGGGCATCTGTCGAATGGTGTGAACTCTGCGTGGGGAGCCTGGCCTACCCTCCAGGCCCACGGTTTGGGCTGCGGTGGTGCCGTGCTGTGCTCAGGGGCCTTCTTTTTTGGAAGTCTGGGCTCCAGTGAGCCTTGGTCGTGTTCTTTTATGGAACCTTGGGTGCTAGACCACTCTGACCCTCAGTCTCATTTGCAGGTTCTGGGGAGGATTAAATGAGCTCATGGGATATCCAGGTGACTGAGGCAGAGTCGGCTCGGGATGAATCTTTGCTTCGTTTTCATTAGCTGCGGAGAAGACGATGACAGCTTGGTGCCTCTCCAACTTTAATATGGGTATGCCTCTCTTGGGGATCTTGTTAAATGCAGGCTGGTATTCAGTAGTTCTGGGTGGGGCCTGGATTCTGTGCTTCTAACAAGCTCCTAGGTGAGGGTGACGCTGAGGGCAAGGGTTTGGCACCTGTGTTTCTCCCTTTCTGGAAGAGCAGGATGTCTGCCCCACCCCCACCCCGAGAGGAGAAAACATCCGCAATGTGACTACTAGGAACCAGCTTCCCTCACATGCAAGGGTCCTGTACCACTGCTCCCAACCATTCCGTCTGAGGCGCAGCAAGCCAAAACACTGAAATGCTGAGGTTTGCAGCAAAGAGGAGGTTTATTCACAGGGCAGCCAAGCGAGGACGTGACGTGACAATAGGTCTCAAATCCGCCTCCCCAAAGGCAAGGGGCTTTGGGTATCTGTGGGATAAAGAATAAAGAAGCAGGGCAGTATGAGGCATGGGGAGCATGAGGAAAGGTGATTGGAAAAACGTGTGCTCATCATTGTTCTGAGCTGGCCTAACTAGGCTACAGGCCTCAGCACATTCTCAGGCTGGAGTTTTCGGCCCTCTGATGGCAGGAGGTCAAAAGGCACTTGCCCGGGTGGAAGATCGGTGGTCCTCTCCACTCTAAACCAGCTCAGCCTAACCAGGCACAGCTGATTCCAAGTTCCTGGAGGATCACGGGGCAAACATCTTATTGCTTATGCTACATGCTACTTGGAGGACGTGCAGGTGTTCAAGCTACCTTGATGAGTGAAGACCGGGATTTGACTAATCATGACACCTTGTTTCACCTCCAGGCGAGCAGAAGAGAGCTGTAGGCTGAGTCTGGCTCCTAGCACCTGGAATTGGAGGCAGGTGGTTTAAAAACGGGCTTTCCCACCCTCTGTGTGATATAAGGTAGATAGACTATTGAACCTTCCTGTGCCTGTTTCTCCACAAGCAGCATGGGGACACTCAGAGTCCCTCTCTTGGGGGCTGTTATGGGGGTTCAGTGAGATATAGATGCATGCACGGGCACACGGGAGACACCCAGTGTGTGTTCCCTTCGTGCTTATTTTTATTAGGACACCAGTATTGTTAGAACATTTCTGGTTTGGACAACAAATTAGATAGGTGGTCATTGCTATAGTTTATGCGAGAGCAATTCACATTGCCATTTGCAAAAAACTAGTTGGTTGTCCAGTGGGGATTATAAACATCCGTTTAACATGAGCTACTGAACAGATAGTTCACGCAGTAAGTACTTTATTTAAAATCAATTCTCTTTGTTTTCTTAAGCAATTGTTAACCCCCAATTTCGTGAGTACTACCAAGTAAGTCACTTGAAAATCATCTAGAGCAATCTATTTCACTTAGCAAGCCTAAAGCTATAGTTCAACCATTTTATTGACTGTTCTATGACAAAAATTACTCTAAACAGCTATTCCCTGGATAAGTAATCAGCTAAAGCTAGTTTGACTGACTAAATCGATTTACTGAGTTAATAAGCCAGTTGTTTTAGAATAGGACGAATTCATATTTCTCATCCATTCTGCATTAAACTGTTTCCCATTCGTACATACCCACATTCCTACTTCTGTGCTGTAGGGCTTGGCTGAACTACACCTGCCTTCAGTGAAACTTTTCTCTCCTGCACAATTGGAGATAATTTTAGTCTCGTGACTCCCACGGGGTTACCTCTGTTGTGACACTTGACTCTTTGGTGGCATATTTTATTTGAAAAAGCCTTCCGTTACTCCGGGCACGTCAAACAGTAAATGCTTTCTCTTCGTAAACCTGCATAACAATTTTCTGAACTCTTCTGCTCTGGGCAAGATTCATCAGTACACCAGGCAAACATAGTGAAAGAGGAGACAGTACTTGTGTTGCATTCAATTGGGTCTTGATACCTAAGTGTGACTCTTAACCAAGGATTATGCAGTAGTTAAGGACACAGATTCAAGTTGTTTAGGGTGTGTCCTAAAGTGTCAGTGGCAGAATTTAAGTCTCTACTCTGGAAATTGTAGACCTGAGACAAACTACTTCCCTAAACGTCATTTGCTACGTCTGAGAAAGATAATAGTATCTACCTTGTCGTAGACTGAATAATACCATTGCCCCCAAATGTCCACATTCTACTCTCCAGAACCTGTGAATGTGACCTTAAATGGCAGAAGGCACTTTGCCAGTGGGATGAAAGTAATGGTTCTCAGATGGGAAGATTCTCCTGGACTACCTGGATGGGCCCAAATATAACCACTGGTGTTCTCGTAAGAGAGAGGCAGAGGGAATTTGTACTCCAAAGAGAATGTGATGACGAAGTTGGGGTTGCATTGATGTGGCCAGAAGTGAAGGAATGCTGGCGAGGAAACAAACAGATTCTCGCTTAGAGCCTCTAGAAGGAGGATGGATGGCCCTGTCGACTTCTGGTTTCAGCCCAGGGAAACTGGTTTTGGACCTCTGTCTTGCAGAACCATAAGAAAATAAGTGTGTTGTGTTAGAAGCAAGCACATTTGTAGTCATTTGTTACAGCAGCCATAGGGAACTAATGCCTACCTCATAGGAAGTAGTTCTCCAATTAAAATGTGTGACTGGAAACACACTTAGTGGCATGTGTGACACACACTAGTTATGCTACCGTAGGTCGTTCTTGGAAACTGAAGCCTTGGTTTTGAGAGATCATCAAAACCAGTACAATGGTTGCCATGTTTCTCCTTGTTCAGCCTGGTGACCAACCCGGTAGAGAGAGCTCCATCCTTTCCCACAGGACCCCAACTGTGGGTACGTAGAGGGAAGCGGTTATGTCTCCCTTAAGGCACCTTTTTCTTTTCCTTTCTACTTTTGTCTTCATTAATCTTCATCCAACTGACCTTTCTAAATTTTACAGAAAACAAAACCATTTCTCCATGGATTCAGATACTACCCCAAGTTAATATTCCAACCAAGTTCTTGTTCTTCCGGGTCTCATCACCAGAAATTGCTGAGCCTAACTCTACTCTAGTTTCTAGGATCACTCATTTTCTCATTTCTCCCTTCTCCTTTTAGTTCAGAGTCTTGTCAATTTAGTTCCTTCCCTAACCACAACTTATAGTACGGTGGCACAGCAAAGTGATGAAAGTCTAGACGGTCTGGTTTTAATCCCGGGTTTTGCCACCTACTTACTGTGTGGCATTAGGCAAGCTCTTCAACGTCTCTGGGCCTCAGTTGCCCCCAGAAGAGTGAACATTATGAATATTCCCTACCTCTAGGGTTGCCATTATGAGGAATAAGTGAGTTAATATTTGGTAAGCCCTTAGAATAGTACTTGTTATAGTCTAAGCACTACAGTTGTGCTTGTTAATAATAATAAATGAAATTCCAAGCGTATAACTTACTCAACATTCTGTCATAACTTTGAAGTGTTGGTCTATCTGTTGGCTCACGTTGCAGGTAAATGAGTCGAGGCATGGGCTGAGGCATTGCTATCACTGGGTGGTGTGTTCCCAGAACTTGGAACAGCGGTGTGAAATGGGTAGTGGTTCTATTGGAGACAGGGCAGACTGGAAAATGACAGCCTGGGAAGGAGGTGTGGTGTCCATAGCTTTGGTGTTAGAGGTGCTGCCTGCTGAAGCACCAGTGCCGGCCTAAGCCGTAAATGGGGTGCTGGGGTAAAGAGGAGCAGGATGGAAGATGACAGCGTGGGAAGGAGGTGTGGTGTCCATAGGTTCGGGGTCTGACGGGCTTCCTGCTGAAGCACCGATGCCCGGCAGGGCCGTAAATGGGGTGCTGGGAAAAACAGGAGCAGAATGGAAGATGACAGCGTGTGAAGGTGGTGTGGTGTCCATAGGTTCGGGGTCTGACGTGCTTCCTGCTGAAGCACCGATGCCCGCCAGGGCCGTAAATGGGGTGGTCGGGAAAACAGGAGCAGAACGGAAGATGACAGCGTGTGAAGGTGGTGTGGTGTCCATAGGTTCGGGGTCTGACGTGCTTCCTGCTGAATCACCGATGCCCGCCAGGGCCGTAAATGGGGTGGTCGGGAAAACAGGAGCAGAATGGAAGATGACAGCGTGTGAAGGTGGTGTGGTGTCCATAGGTTCGGGGTCTGACGTGCTTCCTGCTGAAGCACCGATGCCCGCCAGGGCCGTAAATGGGGTGCTGGGGAAAACAGGAGCAGAATGGGAGAGGACAGCGTGTGAAGGTGGTGTGGTGTCCATAGGTTCGGGGTCTGACGTGCTTCCTGCTGAAGCACCGATGCCCGCCAGGGCCGTAAATGGGGTGCTGGGGAAAACAGGAGCAGAATGGGAGAGGACAGCGTGTGAAGGAGGTGTGGTGTCCATAGCTTCCATATTAGAGGTACTGCCTGCCTGATCTGAGAGCAGAGAGTGAAAGTGGGAGAGCCTCTTCCTAGATTCTAACTCCTCTGAATTTATAGCACTGGCTCTGCCTGGCTTTATGACATATCCATTGTACGTGTCACAGAGAAAGTGCAGGCGGGGCAGGGGGTGATGCAGGGGTCACATGCAAGCCCAGCTGCTGGCTTAACCCCGGCCCAAAGGCAAAGGGCAGGGCCCCTTCTGGACTTTCTAGTGGCTGGGACTTCTGGCTGTGGGTGGCAGGTGTTTGGCACCAGATGGGCCACCATGCGGAGACTGTTGGGGACTGTGGAAGCCTCCTCCAGAGCTCACCCTGCCTGGCGACTGGCTCTGCAGGCCCCTCAGCCCTGCGTATGTATCGGCCAGGCCTTCCCCACCACGGGGCCAGAGGCCAGAGCCTGCTCAGACCTGAGGGCAGGAGGCAGCCAGAGCTTACCAGGGTGTGGGCCACCTCGTCCGCAGACCTCCCCAGCTCCTCTGCGAGACCTGGAGACAGGATCGCCTTCTCCAGGGCTGCTCAGCTGCCAGCATCACCATGAGCCAGGTGGCCAAGGTTTCTGAGCAGGAGATGCAGAGCCCTGATCCGACTGGATGCTGCATCCCACGATGTCCCTTCCTGGCAGATAGGTTCTTTCTTCACTTCTGTTTTGAAATTTGGTAAAAGAACATTTAAACCTTGGCCTGTCCTTCAGGGTATATAGATGGTAGTGGCTTAGCCGGGATTCGATCCAAGCCTGTGTGATTCCAGAGCTTGTGCTCTGGACTGTGGTGCCTCCTTATCGTATATGCTTCATGTGTTACTTGTTTTTCTTTTTTTCTTGTAGTCCTTATGGTACTTAGCCCTAAGTGCCATACCTGTAACGAACAGCTACACTGCCCTGTAGGAGGTCTTCTTTTGTTCAACGCATGAATTGGTCATCCACCACACTGTGTTCTAATCTCAGAAGATACAGGTCAGGGAGCACCAGTTGTCAGCATGGCACCATTCCATATTTCTAACTGAGGCTTGAAGCCCGTATTTTCCCTTTGTCTAGTTTGAAGGATCCAGATATGTAAAGATGATATTCTAGATAAATCATGGTCTATCCTGAAAGAAATTCACCAGTGAATTGTTCCATATGGATTAGAAGCCAGCTTCTCTGGCCTTCCTGGAGTATATCCAGTAAGGCGTCTCATTCATGTCTAGAAAGCAAATATATCATTTATTGCAACTTCAGCGTGGAGCGATGTATTGGTATAAAGTACGATCAACACAATTTGGTCATTGTGAGTATGACAGCTGGGTCCACTCTTTACTACCCATATGTAACTCTAGGGATTCTTATGCCCAAGAGAGGAGACGTACTCTTGGCTGTCTAGGACAAGGGAAGCATGTGTTGTTATTCAGGAGCTGGAAGCTTCAGCATGACAGGTAGGAATTGAACAATCCTGGTCTACACATCACTTGACCTTGCTTAAAACTTGTTTCTTTGGCTTGCTTCATTGGAGTGTTTCCTCCCTCCTGGGGCTGACATTGTCTGTTATGTATCACGCATGTGACATGTAGAATTTTCAGAACCCAAAATCATATAGATCAGTAAAAATGTATATATATATATATATAAACCTATTGAAACTCATACTGGGCATAATTCATATATTCCAAAATCAGTTTGACCCTCTGCTCTTGAGATTCTTTTTATGGTATGTCCCAGCAAATCTGGGCTTCCATCCCCAATAAATTTTGGGGTTGGAGGACACAAAAGCTTTTGCTCAGACCTAAATTCTGTCTGAAAACAAGGGAAATATTATAAGCCCTTTGTAACCTCTCCAAGAGCAGAAATGATTTACAGCTGTGGCATTGAACCATAATTCCTCGATCTCATTTGAGAAGAGTCCAGTTAGAAACAGTGTCTTGATTTTTGTTTCTTTTGTTTCTTCCCTGTTTTCTTGTCTTGCTTACCAACAATCCATTGTAATTCATGAGTTAGTATGGCAGCAGGCTGAGTGTTCCCTGGAGCTCATTAAATGAAGTGTTTTTCCTAAAATGACGTTTGTCTCCTTGTTTACAGCCCCTCTTCTTTCCTCTGCCCTTTACTATAACCAGAGCTCAGCAAAAGCTGAGTGACTTTGTGCAGACCTTACTTAGGCTCAGCCTTTTTTTCTTCATTATTTTATTCATGGCTCCTCCATTTCATTGCTTGCCTTCTCGAAATGTGTTGAAATCTTTCTGTGGTTGATGACTTCCAGAATATCTTGGCTTTTATTGGTTGATTAATTTTGGTATTTCTACAGTTTTATTTAGATATGGTTTCAGGAGGAACAGAAAGTAAATATATTTCCTAGTCTGCCATCTTGAGCTGAAAATCCCTGTGGATTTTAGCATCCAATGTTCCCATGGGAAAACACCCAACCATGGCCTTAATAGATGTAACACTCAAGATTTCAGCTTTTGTTGAGCAATCACTAAGGATTTCATATGTGGTCATTTCTAATGGGGAAATAATAACTATCTCATGACGTTGATTTGAGGATTAAATTAGATAATGAACATGAAAATGCTTTCTAAGATTTAAAAATCAGTCAAAATGTTTTTTGTTATTATTTGATTTGTTGCTATTTCAACTTCACTTGACAGTTGTTTATGACCTTGCGTATGTGAGAAAATGTCCTCTGGGTTATTTTTCTGAAAGCCAGAATGTATTTTTCAATAGCTCAATGGAACTGGCATCATTTGTGAAGGTTAAGGGTGAAGGGGTAAATGTTTCTTGACACCTATCACTTTACAGTGTTTTCAGGAACTAACTGACTCATGTATTCCTCTTCCAAATTTGGTTGAGGACCTCCTACCAGCCACATGCTCTACGTCAGGTGTTGGAAAGCATTTTCTGGATTTGAAATATCTTAGGCTTTGTGGGCCATATACAGTTTCTGTAGCTTCTCCTCCTCTTTCCTCTTCAACAAGCTTTCTAAACGTGAGAACCATTATTAGCTCACAGATCCAGGCTGAGAGCCTGATTTGATTCGTGGCCATTATTTGCCAATTGCTGCTCTGCGTGTTCACTGAGGAGGGGGACCATGTTTGAGTAATCATTTCTTTGAATCAACTGTTGGTCTTCTGGGGCTTGTCCTTGCTCTCCTACAGTCTCTAATCAGCGTGGCATCCAGAGAGATCTTGTTAAAACATAAGTCAGATCATGTCACTCAAATTTCTTCAGTGGCTTCTTCACAGAAAATGCAAAGTCCTCAGAGTGCCTCCACAGACCTAGAAATCTGGGCCTCTGTTTCCTCTCTGACTGTTTCGTTCTCCTCTCCAATTTGCTCGCTCTGTTTTCCACACGCTGACATCCTTTCTGCTCCTTGGATACTCCAAACCTACTCTTGCCTCATTGACTTTCTGCCGCACGCCAGCCGCAGAAAGAGGATTTCACCGCCCAGGGTCAGAAGGGAAGGGGTGAGGACCTGAAGTAGCACTGACGAATGGGGTCAGAAGCCCATGGGGTCAGAAGGCTGCAATGAGAAGCCTACTCACCGCAACAAAGAATAGACCCCCGCTCGCCGAAACTAGAGAAAGCTCGCATACAGCAATGAAGACCCAATGCAGCCAAAAATAAATAAATAAAACATAAAGTATAGAATCTTAAAAAAGCAACAAAAAAATCGATAAAGAATATTACGAGAATAGAATCACAGGCCAGTTTCTCCTTTGAACATGCATGCAAAATGTGTAAAGAGAAGCACAAACTGTATCCATGGTATGTAAAACAATCATATATCAGAATCAAAGTAGCTTTATTCTGGCAATGCAAGGTTGCTTTAATGTCCAAACATGAAACTGATCCCAGGAATGAATTAGAGTGGGGAAAGAAGTCATTTAAAACTGAAATCTTGGGACTTCCCTGGTGGTCCAGTATTTAGAACATGAAGCTTTCACTGCTGGGGCCCTGGGGTCCAATCCCAGGTCAGGGAACTAAGATCCTGCAAGACATGAGGCAGGGCCCCGAAAAAAACAAAGAAAGGAAAGAAAGAAGTCTTAACCAGGAGACGCACAAGATCGAATAAACATAACAGATAACACCTTATGAAAAGTAGGTGAAGATTATGGAATATTCTAAAATTTAAAACAAAAAGAAAGTTTTAAAGATTCAAAAGGATGTGACAAATATTGTACATAGGCAAAAATAAAATGAAATAAAATATACAAATGATGGGAACCCAAAATTCCAGATGCCCAAGTCCTGTCTCTGAAGAGTCTCATTCAATGGGTTCAGGATTTCCTCTATATTTAAAAACCTGCAGGTGATTCTGGTATGATTCACAGACACAATGTAAAGCTTCTCTTTTACAGGAAAGAATGCCAGATTATTTTGTTATCTTATAGTTATACTAACAGGTTGTACTATTGACGGATAAGTCTGCTGTCAAAATGCACCCCCACTAGGGGTAAAAAAGGAACTAGTAGTCTCTACTGCTACTTGGTGGCAGCATGCATGTATTGCAAGGGCAATTATTGTAGCAGTCCAAATTAGTGGAACATTTTAGAATTGGAAGACTACATACAGATCATCTAGTCAAGGTTCCAACTATTAAAGTTGTGAAAACTAAGGCCCATATAAATGACATGATTTATCTCCAAAGAGCATTAGTGAAAGTATGAAATAAAAAATATCTCTGAACTTTTAATTTAGTGCCGTTTTTATTAATCTCAAGTATTAGCTTAAACTTGAGTGTGCTCACGTTTACTGGTTGCGTGCCTTTTAGTAAGTTACTAAAACACTTTTCTTAAAAATAGACGTATTTATTTATTTATCTTTGGCTGCCTAGGCTCTTCGTTGCTGTGCGCGGGCTTTCTCTAGTTGCGGTGAGCGGGGGCTACTCTTTGTTGCAGTACGCGGGCTTCTCATTGTGGTGGCTTCTCGTTGTTGCTGAGCACGGGGTCTAGGTGCGTGGGCTTCAGTAGCTGTGGTTCACGGGCTCTAGCACGCAGGCTCAGTAGTTGTGGCACATGGTCTTAGTTGCTCCGTGGCATGTGGGATCTTCCCGGACCAGGGCTCAAACGTGTGTCCCGTGCACTGGCAGGTGGATCCTTAACCACCGCACCAACAGGGAAGCCCTACTAATACACTTTTAACTTTGCTTTTCACGTATGTCAAACGGTGAGCCTTGACTGATATAGAATATGAGATAACCTAGCACTGTTCTTAACACATATATGTAGTGAAAATTTTTTGGCTCTCATCCCACTTAAACAGCCTCTATCCCCTTAATAATGAATGTGTCTTTCAGCTAGCAGAGCGCCCCAGAGCTGACCACATTCTGGCAAGAGATATAGGATTCTTTTTCTTACTGGGGGTTCTTTATACCTGATATTTGAAGCGCACTTAAACATGAACAACTCTTGTTTGTACTGTATTAATGGATTTGATGGATGAATTTTAGAAAGTAATATGCAGGAATTGAGCTGCCTTACTCTCAAGAAATATAATTCGATAGTGGTGGCTAGAACGATAAACAGTGTTTGGACAGGGAGTCCATATTGGATGTGAACTTCCTGTACTCCCATTCGTCTATTAAGAATAAATAGAATCCTTTCAAAATGTGTTCTAAAGGGCAGTTATTTCTTTCTGCCTCATTTAAGTTACCTGCAAGAAAAAGACAATCTCCTGCATCCTTGTTTAATAGGCTTTTAACATAAAGCAGATAATTTTTTGCAACATTTCCCAAACTTTTCGTTATCCAATTGGCTGAGGCTTCTCAACGATTATCATTTCACAACACTATCTCCATCTTCAGCTTCTTTCAATGAATTGGCCTAATAGATGTGCCATTAAAACAGAGCTTCACTCTCAACGTAGTTTTAATTTTGTATTCAAAGGGTATGAAGGATTCAGCCATAACAGTGAGTGGATTTCTGATACATGCTACATGATGGATGCAACTAATTGAAAGGAGTCAGGCATGAAAGGCTACATATTGTATGGTTCCATTTATATGAAATGTCCAGCAGTGGCAAATCCATACACACAGAAAAGATTCTACATTAGTGGTTGCCAGGGGTTTGGAAGAGAGGGAAATAGGGAATGACTCCTTAAAATGGGTGTAGGTTTCCTCTTGGTTGATGAAAATGTTTTGCAGCTAGGCAGTGGTGATAGTTGCACAACATTGTGACAGTAGTAAATTCCACTGAATGGTACGGTGAATTGTAAAATGATCCAAATGGTGGATTTTGTGTTATGTTCCTTTTACTACAATAAAAAGGAGAAAGAATTCGGGAAAGACTTAGCGTTTGGGCAACTAAGGTGAACTGGCCAAGAAAAAGACAGCTCTATTGTTCAGTTTTCTCTCAGCTCTCCCAGTGCATTAATCCTCAGCCAAAAGTAGCCTGAACTTGTAGATGATAGTCATTCAACACAGTCCAGGGAAAAGTAAATAAAATAAAACCCAACTCTTCTTCTTTAGCACATGTAGGAAAGGTTAGCTTGCTGCTCAGCCACGTGGACATTCATGAAGACGTTTCACTTTAGGTGTCCTCTACTTCAGTACTTTACTCACTTGAGCTCATTCGCACATGTAGGCAACAGCATTCCTTAATTCGATGGAATCTGCAGCACTGGTTGTGATCGGTCTCATGGAAAGAAAAGGAAAGGTGGCGCGGAAGCCAAGGGAAGAGATTCTCAAGACAGAGACGTTGTTTAAGATCTGACTCGGCTTGGCGGTCACAAAGATAAGGATTGAGAAGTAGTGCCCTGGACTTGTCAACGGAGAAATCATTGGGGGCTTCAAGGAGATCAGTTTCACGAGAGTAGTGGGGCAGAAACCAGACCGCAGTGTGGATGGGAGGGGAGAAATGGGGGGCAAGTCAAGAAATTGATGGCAAAGGGAAAGAAGGGAGGGGTGGATAGGAGGACAGGAGAATGGAATGGAGGAGAGCATTTCCTTGTGGCTCTTTAATATGGCTGGGAGGGGCCAACAGAGAAGGAGAGCGTGAAGATGTAGGAAGAGGGGGTGGCATCCCGAGCCCAAGGAGGACTGGCCCCTGTCTTCAGCTCCCACCAGCTGGATGTTCCCTCCCTCTAGCTTTCCACGTAGGCTGTGGAAGTTGCCCCTTGCCTCCTTGGATCAGCCACCCTTGATTCGTTCGTCCTTTTCTTATTTCTCAGCACATCGGGGTCATACGTTATGTGAAGACAAACAAATCACCACGGATGCTTAATTTTCTTGAAAAATCCCCAGGCAGGTACCATTTTGGAGACCTACATATTGTGCCTCAGCAAGCCAAAGTAGCCCATATTTCCTCTCTCATTGGGAGAGATTGCTGTTTCTTGGAGAACCTGATGAAGAGGGTGACTCGCACTTAGGAATAACGTTGCTTGAAAAGTGCAAAAGGTGAGGTAGTTTGGCTCTGAGGGGCCTCTGAGGCCTGAGACTTCCTGAGAGATGGCAGACTCACAGCTCCCATTTCCCTCTGCCCCTGGGCTATGAGCTCATCAAATGAGATGGTAAATAAAGTCACTGACATGGTTTAAAGGATAATTTAGTTCTCTCTTGTTCACTCAGAGCAAATTGAATGGGATTTGCATACAACATATGGATGAAATATCCATACGATGGGGCTTGACCATATCCTCATGGTTCCCCTTCCCTTTTCTACATCTGGCCCCTTTAGCTCTGCAGACTTAACCCCACACCATCAGTCCACCCAGTCGGTCCGCTGAACGTCTCTTGCTCCTTCGCATCTGGTCGTTGTCGTCACCTTGTTCTCCACTACCGCCTCCTGCGGTAGCTGTTAGGTCCAGGGAGGTTGGTTCACTGTGAGCAAGTAACTGTCAACTCCATGGACAGGTGGAAGTGACTTGGCAGCCGGGATTTGCCCATCCTGAGTTCATTATACCCATGAGGGTCAAGGAGAATGGGGATGCAGCTGGTCTGCAGAGCCCCGGCAGTTCTGAGACACATGCTCCTGGATCCACACGTTGCTCCATACCCAGCCTTGCCTTGCTTTGTTCTCTGTCTTGACTCCAGCCAGGTTTCTGCTCTCCTTGTCCCTTTGGGGAGGGAGGCCAGTACCAGCCCAGGTGTAGTCCCCCAAAGCTTCCTACTTCCAAGCGTTACGTAGGCTTGTACATCCCCTTGCTTGGGTTGCCCTGGCATTCGTGCCAACAAGTTGAGTGGTTTATGCCCTAGGCTCTCTCTTCTGGCAAGAATGTGCCTGAAAATCTCCATCTCTGGTTTGGTGGCCCCCAAAAATTCCCAGTCAGTTTTGGTGAGGGGACACTTGGTGACAGTGTTGTCTTTCGAAATGAGTAGTTCCGTTACCGACAATACTTTGCTCCCCATACATTATTTATAAGGTTTCCCTGTTTGTATGTGCAAACTATTTGTGTGTATATTTGGAGAAATACATTGTACAGACCTCTTTTTTATTTCTTCCACACACCCTAGAGATGTCATAGAGACAGTAAATATGTCCAACTTTTTGAGAAATTGGAACAATCAAGACTTACCTGTATGGAATGCTGTTAATGATGTCAATTCCCGCGACAGTACCTTTCATCTGACACACTTAGGGACTGTTAACAGATTAAAAGCAGTAAGAGACACGGATAGAGAGAATTTTCATTATCTTGTGCTCTGAAATCTTGGATTTTCATTGGTTTCAATGGGCCTGAAATTGTATTTTCTTTAGTAGGCACATAGAAGCCTCTAGCGGTATTCTTAATAAAGCAAGGTGAGTTATAAGCAATCATCTGATGGAGGGTAAATGTACCACAGTCCAGTTTAAGAAAAATACAATATAAAAGTCTTACCATGGAAGAAAATCTTTATATGATCTTTTGAAAAAACAAAGCTTCAAGAAACATAAAGACATGACACCATATTCAGTTTAAAGTCAGTGACTTGTAAGCAAGGCAAAGCAAAGACAGTCTGATTAAGACCGTTGCATTGTTCTGGCATTTTTTAGGTCTCACCCATTTCTGTGGCCTTTTTAGAACCTAAGCTTCTAGGGCACAGAGAACTTCATCTTGACGTAGGGCTGAGCAAATGCACGGAGCATTTCTCAATAAGTAGGCATTAAATTCTTAGTCCAGAAGGAGCCTTGAGATGCCCTCTCTTTACTCCTTGGTAGAACTGTTTTAACCATCCCCTGAAAACAGATTTTTTTCTTTAAATCTCAAAATTCAGAGATTCCACAATCAGAAGTTACTTCTCATTATTGCCTTGTGGTCTGCTGTGGGCATCTGTCGAATGGTGTGAACTCTGCGTGGGGAGCCTGGCCTACCCTCCAGGCCCACGGTTTGGGCTGCGGTGGTGCCGTGCTGTGCTCAGGGGCCTTCTTTTTTGGAAGTCTGGGCTCCAGTGAGCCTTGGTCGTGTTCTTTTATGGAACCTTGGGTGCTAGACCACTCTGACCCTCAGTCTCATTTGCAGGTTCTGGGGAGGATTAAATGAGCTCATGGGATATCCAGGTGACTGAGGCAGAGTCGGCTCGGGATGAATCTTTGCTTCGTTTTCATTAGCTGCGGAGAAGACGATGACAGCTTGGTGCCTCTCCAACTTTAATATGGGTATGCCTCTCTTGGGGATCTTGTTAAATGCAGGCTGGTATTCAGTAGTTCTGGGTGGGGCCTGGATTCTGTGCTTCTAACAAGCTCCTAGGTGAGGGTGACGCTGAGGGCAAGGGTTTGGCACCTGTGTTTCTCCCTTTCTGGAAGAGCAGGATGTCTGCCCCACCCCCACCCCGAGAGGAGAAAACATCCGCAATGTGACTACTAGGAACCAGCTTCCCTCACATGCAAGGGTCCTGTACCACTGCTCCCAACCATTCCGTCTGAGGCGCAGCAAGCCAAAACACTGAAATGCTGAGGTTTGCAGCAAAGAGGAGGTTTATTCACAGGGCAGCCAAGCGAGGACGTGACGTGACAATAGGTCTCAAATCCGCCTCCCCAAAGGCAAGGGGCTTTGGGTATCTGTGGGATAAAGAATAAAGAAGCAGGGCAGTATGAGGCATGGGGAGCATGAGGAAAGGTGATTGGAAAAACGTGTGCTCATCATTGTTCTGAGCTGGCCTAACTAGGCTACAGGCCTCAGCACATTCTCAGGCTGGAGTTTTCGGCCCTCTGATGGCAGGAGGTCAAAAGGCACTTGCCCGGGTGGAAGATCGGTGGTCCTCTCCACTCTAAACCAGCTCAGCCTAACCAGGCACAGCTGATTCCAAGTTCCTGGAGGATCACGGGGCAAACATCTTATTGCTTATGCTACATGCTACTTGGAGGACGTGCAGGTGTTCAAGCTACCTTGATGAGTGAAGACCGGGATTTGACTAATCATGACACCTTGTTTCACCTCCAGGCGAGCAGAAGAGAGCTGTAGGCTGAGTCTGGCTCCTAGCACCTGGAATTGGAGGCAGGTGGTTTAAAAACGGGCTTTCCCACCCTCTGTGTGATATAAGGTAGATAGACTATTGAACCTTCCTGTGCCTGTTTCTCCACAAGCAGCATGGGGACACTCAGAGTCCCTCTCTTGGGGGCTGTTATGGGGGTTCAGTGAGATATAGATGCATGCACGGGCACACGGGAGACACCCAGTGTGTGTTCCCTTCGTGCTTATTTTTATTAGGACACCAGTATTGTTAGAACATTTCTGGTTTGGACAACAAATTAGATAGGTGGTCATTGCTATAGTTTATGCGAGAGCAATTCACATTGCCATTTGCAAAAAACTAGTTGGTTGTCCAGTGGGGATTATAAACATCCGTTTAACATGAGCTACTGAACAGATAGTTCACGCAGTAAGTACTTTATTTAAAATCAATTCTCTTTGTTTTCTTAAGCAATTGTTAACCCCCAATTTCGTGAGTACTACCAAGTAAGTCACTTGAAAATCATCTAGAGCAATCTATTTCACTTAGCAAGCCTAAAGCTATAGTTCAACCATTTTATTGACTGTTCTATGACAAAAATTACTCTAAACAGCTATTCCCTGGATAAGTAATCAGCTAAAGCTAGTTTGACTGACTAAATCGATTTACTGAGTTAATAAGCCAGTTGTTTTAGAATAGGACGAATTCATATTTCTCATCCATTCTGCATTAAACTGTTTCCCATTCGTACATACCCACATTCCTACTTCTGTGCTGTAGGGCTTGGCTGAACTACACCTGCCTTCAGTGAAACTTTTCTCTCCTGCACAATTGGAGATAATTTTAGTCTCGTGACTCCCACGGGGTTACCTCTGTTGTGACACTTGACTCTTTGGTGGCATATTTTATTTGAAAAAGCCTTCCGTTACTCCGGGCACGTCAAACAGTAAATGCTTTCTCTTCGTAAACCTGCATAACAATTTTCTGAACTCTTCTGCTCTGGGCAAGATTCATCAGTACACCAGGCAAACATAGTGAAAGAGGAGACAGTACTTGTGTTGCATTCAATTGGGTCTTGATACCTAAGTGTGACTCTTAACCAAGGATTATGCAGTAGTTAAGGACACAGATTCAAGTTGTTTAGGGTGTGTCCTAAAGTGTCAGTGGCAGAATTTAAGTCTCTACTCTGGAAATTGTAGACCTGAGACAAACTACTTCCCTAAACGTCATTTGCTACGTCTGAGAAAGATAATAGTATCTACCTTGTCGTAGACTGAATAATACCATTGCCCCCAAATGTCCACATTCTACTCTCCAGAACCTGTGAATGTGACCTTAAATGGCAGAAGGCACTTTGCCAGTGGGATGAAAGTAATGGTTCTCAGATGGGAAGATTCTCCTGGACTACCTGGATGGGCCCAAATATAACCACTGGTGTTCTCGTAAGAGAGAGGCAGAGGGAATTTGTACTCCAAAGAGAATGTGATGACGAAGTTGGGGTTGCATTGATGTGGCCAGAAGTGAAGGAATGCTGGCGAGGAAACAAACAGATTCTCGCTTAGAGCCTCTAGAAGGAGGATGGATGGCCCTGTCGACTTCTGGTTTCAGCCCAGGGAAACTGGTTTTGGACCTCTGTCTTGCAGAACCATAAGAAAATAAGTGTGTTGTGTTAGAAGCAAGCACATTTGTAGTCATTTGTTACAGCAGCCATAGGGAACTAATGCCTACCTCATAGGAAGTAGTTCTCCAATTAAAATGTGTGACTGGAAACACACTTAGTGGCATGTGTGACACACACTAGTTATGCTACCGTAGGTCGTTCTTGGAAACTGAAGCCTTGGTTTTGAGAGATCATCAAAACCAGTACAATGGTTGCCATGTTTCTCCTTGTTCAGCCTGGTGACCAACCCGGTAGAGAGAGCTCCATCCTTTCCCACAGGACCCCAACTGTGGGTACGTAGAGGGAAGCGGTTATGTCTCCCTTAAGGCACCTTTTTCTTTTCCTTTCTACTTTTGTCTTCATTAATCTTCATCCAACTGACCTTTCTAAATTTTACAGAAAACAAAACCATTTCTCCATGGATTCAGATACTACCCCAAGTTAATATTCCAACCAAGTTCTTGTTCTTCCGGGTCTCATCACCAGAAATTGCTGAGCCTAACTCTACTCTAGTTTCTAGGATCACTCATTTTCTCATTTCTCCCTTCTCCTTTTAGTTCAGAGTCTTGTCAATTTAGTTCCTTCCCTAACCACAACTTATAGTACGGTGGCACAGCAAAGTGATGAAAGTCTAGACGGTCTGGTTTTAATCCCGGGTTTTGCCACCTACTTACTGTGTGGCATTAGGCAAGCTCTTCAACGTCTCTGGGCCTCAGTTGCCCCCAGAAGAGTGAACATTATGAATATTCCCTACCTCTAGGGTTGCCATTATGAGGAATAAGTGAGTTAATATTTGGTAAGCCCTTAGAATAGTACTTGTTATAGTCTAAGCACTACAGTTGTGCTTGTTAATAATAATAAATGAAATTCCAAGCGTATAACTTACTCAACATTCTGTCATAACTTTGAAGTGTTGGTCTATCTGTTGGCTCACGTTGCAGGTAAATGAGTCGAGGCATGGGCTGAGGCATTGCTATCACTGGGTGGTGTGTTCCCAGAACTTGGAACAGCGGTGTGAAATGGGTAGTGGTTCTATTGGAGACAGGGCAGACTGGAAAATGACAGCCTGGGAAGGAGGTGTGGTGTCCATAGCTTTGGTGTTAGAGGTGCTGCCTGCTGAAGCACCAGTGCCGGCCTAAGCCATAAATGGGGTGCTGGGGTAAAGAGGAGCAGGATGGAAGATGACAGCGTGGGAAGGAGGTGTGGTGTCCATAGGTTCGGGGTCTGACGGGCTTCCTGCTGAAGCACCGATGCCCGGCAGGGCCGTAAATGGGGTGCTGGGAAAAACAGGAGCAGAATGGAAGATGACAGCGTGTGAAGGTGGTGTGGTGTCCATAGGTTCGGGGTCTGACGTGCTTCCTGCTGAAGCACCGATGCCCGCCAGGGCCGTAAATGGGGTGGTCGGGAAAACACGAGCAGAACGGAAGATGACAGCGTGTGAAGGTGGTGTGGTGTCCATAGGTTCGGGGTCTGACGGGCTTCCTGCTGAAGCACCGATGCCCGCCAGGGACATAAATGGGGTGGTCGGGAAAACAGGAGCAGAATGGAAGATGACAGCGTGTGAAGGTGGTGTGGTGTCCATAGGTTCGGGGTCTGACGTGCTTCCTGCTGAAGCACCGATGCCCGCCAGGGCCGTAAATGGGGTGGTCGGGAAAACAGGAGCAGAATGGAAGATGACAGCGTGTGAAGGTGGTGTGGTGTCCATAGGTTCGGGGTCTGACGTGCTTCCTGCTGAAGCACCGATGCCCACCAGGGCCGTAAATGGGGTGCTGGGGAAAACAGGAGCAGAATGGAAGAGGACAGCGTGTGAAGGAGGTGTGGTGTCCATAGCTTCCATATTAGAGGTACTGCCTGCCTTATCTGAGAGCAGAGAATGAAAGTGGGAGAGCCTCTTCCTAGATTCTAACTCCTCTGAATTTATAGCACTGGCTCTGCCTGGCTTTATGACATATCCATTGTACGTGTCACAGAGAAAGTGCAGGCGGGGCAGGGGGTGATGCAGGGGTCACATGCAAGCCCAGCTGCTGGCTTAACCCCGGCCCAAAGGCAAAGGGCAGGGCCCCTTCTGGACTTTCTAGTGGCTGGGACTTCTGGCTGTGGGTGGCAGGTGTTTGGCACCAGATGGGCCACCATGCGGAGACTGTTGGGGACTGTGGAAGCCTCCTCCAGAGCTCACCCTGCCTGGCGACTGGCTCTGCAGGCCCCTCAGCCCTGCGTATGTATCGGCCAGGCCTTCCCCACCACGGGGCCCAGAGGCCAGAGCCTGCTCAGACCTGAGGGCAGGAGGCAGCCAGAGCTTACCAGGGTGTGGGCCACCTCGTCCGCAGACCTCCCCAGCTCTTCTGCGAGACCTGGAGACAGGATCGCCTTCTCCAGGGCTGCTCAGCTGCCAGCATCACCATGAGCCAGGTGGCCAAGGTTTCTGAGCAGGAGATGCAGAGCCCTGATCCGACTGGATGCTGCAGCCCACGATGTCCCTTCCTGGCAGATAGGTTCTTTCTTCACTTCTGTTTTGAAATTTGGTAAAAGAACATTTAAACCTTGGCCTGTCCTTCAGGGTATATAGATGGTAGTGGCTTAGCCGGGATTCGATCCAAGCCTGTGTGATTCCAGAGCTTGTGCTCTGGACTGTGGTGCCTCCTTATCGTATATGCTTCATGTGTTACTTGTTTTTCTTTTTTTCTTGTAGTCCTTATGGTACTTAGCCCTAAGTGCCATACCTGTAACGAACAGCTACACTGCCCTGTAGGAGGTCTTCTTTTGTTCAACGCATGAATTGGTCATCCACCACACTGTGTTCTAATCTCAGAAGATACAGGTCAGGGAGCACCAGTTGTCAGCATGGCACCATTCCATATTTCTAACTGAGGCTTGAAGCCCGTATTTTCCCTTTGTCTAGTTTGAAGGATCCAGATATGTAAAGATGATATTCTAGATAAATCATGGTCTATCCTGAAAGAAATTCACCAGTGAATTGTTCCATATGGATTAGAAGCCAGCTTCTCTGGCCTTCCTGGATTATATCCAGTAAGGCGTCTCATTCATGTCTAGAAAGCAAATATATCATTTATTGCAACTTCAGCGTGGAGCGATGTATTGGTATAAAGTACGATCAACACAATTTGGTCATTGTGAGTATGACAGCTGGGTCCACTCTTTACTACCCATATGTAATTCTAGGGATTCTTATGCCCAAGAGAGGAGACGTACTCTTGGCTGTCTAGGACAAGGGAAGCATGTGTTGTTATTCAGGAGCTGGAAGCTTCAGCATGACAGGTAGGAATTGAACAATCCTGGTCTACACATCACTTGACCTTGCTTAAAACTTGTTTCTTTGGCTTGCTTCATTGGAGTGTTTTCTCCCTCCTGGGGCTGACATTGTCTGTTATGTATCACGCATGTGACATGTAGAAGTTTCAGAACCCAAAATCATATAGATCAGTAAAAATGTATATATATATATAAACCTATTGAAACTCATACTGGGCATAATTCATATATTCCAAAATCAGTTTGACCCTCTGCTCTTGAGATTCTTTTTATGGTATGTCCCAGCAAATCTGGGCTTCCATCCCCAATAAATTTTGGGGTTGGAGGACACAAAAGCTTTTGCTCAGACCTAAATTCTGTCTGAAAACAAGGGAAATATTATAAGCCCTTTGTAACCTCTCCAAGAGCAGAAATGATTTACAGCTGTGGCATTGAACCATAATTCCTCGATCTCATTTGAGAAGAGTCCAGTTAGAAACAGTGTCTTGATTTTTGTTTCTTTTGTTTCTTCCCTGTTTTCTTGTCTTGCTTACCAACAATCCATTGTAATTCATGAGTTAGTATGGCAGCAGGCTGAGTGTTCCCTGGAGCTCATTAAATGAAGTGTTTTTCCTAAAATGACGTTTGTCTCCTTGTTTTCAGCCCCTCTTCTTTCCTCTGCCCTTTACTATAACCAGAGCTCAGCAAAAGCTGAGTGACTTTGTGCAGACCTTACTTAGGCTCAGCCTTTTTTTCTTCATTATTTTATTCATGGCTCCTCCATTTCATTGCTTGCCTTCTCGACATGTGTTGAAATCTTTCTGTGGTTGATGACTTCCAGAATATCTTGGCTTTTATTGGTTGATTAATTTTGGTATTTCTACAGTTTTATTTAGATATGGTTTCAGGAGGAACAGAAAGTAAATATATTTCCTAGTCTGCCATCTTGAGCTGAAAATCCCTGTGGATTTTAGCATCCAATGTTCCCATGGGAAAACACCCAACCATGGCCTTAATAGATGTAACACTCAAGATTTCAGCTTTTGTTGAGCAATCACTAAGGATTTCATATGTGGTCATTTCTAATGGGGAAATAATAACTATCTCATGACGTTGATTTGAGGATTAAATTAGATAATGAACATGAAAATCCTTTCTAAGATTTAAAAATCAGTCAAAATGTTTTTTGTTATTATTTGATTTGTTGCTATTTCAACTTCACTTGACAGTTGTTTATGACCTTGCGTATGTGAGAAAATGTCCTCTGGGTTATTTTTCTGAAAACCAGAATGTATTTTTCAATAGCTCAATGGAACTGGCATCATTTGTGAAGGTTAAGGGTGAAGGGGTAAATGTTTCTTGACACCTATCACTTTACAGTGTTTTCAGGAACTAACTGACTCATGTATTCCTCTTCCAAATTTGGTTGAGGACCTCCTACCAGCCACATGCTTTACGTCAGGTGTTGGAAAGCATTTTCTGGATTTGAAATATCTTAGGCTTTGTGGGCCATATACAGTTTCTGTAGCTTCTCCTCCTCTTTCCTCTTCAACAAGCTTTCTAAACGTGAGAACCATTATTAGCTCACAGTCCCACAGATCCAGGCTGAGAGCCTGATTTGATTCGTGGCCATTATTTGCCAATTGCTGCTCTGCGTGTTCACTGAGGAGGGGGACCATGTTTGAGTAATCATTTCTTTGAATCAACTGTTGGTCTTCTGGGGCTTGTCCTTGCTCTCCTACAGTCTCTAATCAGCGTGGCATCCAGAGAGATCTTGTTAAAACATAAGTCAGATCATGTCACTCAAATTTCTTCAGTGGCTTCTTCACAGAAAATGCAAAGTCCTCAGAGTGCCTCCACAGACCTAGAAATCTGGGCCTCTGTTTCCTCTCTGACTGTTTCGTTCTCCTCTCCAATTTGCTCGCTCTGTTTTCCACACGCTGACATCCTTTCTGCTCCTTGGATACTCCAAACCTACTCTTGCCTCATTGACTTTCTGCCGCACGCCAGCCGCAGAAAGAGGATTTCACCGCCCAGGGTCAGAAGGGAAGGGGTGAGGACCTGAAGTAGCACTGACGAATGGGGTCAGAAGCCCATGGGGTCAGAAGGCTGCAATGAGAAGCCTACTCACCACAACAAAGAATAGACCCCCGCTCGCCGAAACTAGAGAAAGCTCGCATACAGCAATGAAGACCCAATGCAGCCAAAAATAAATAAATAAAACATAAAGTATAGAATCTTAAAAAAACAACAAAAAAATCGATAAAGAATATTACGAGAATAGAATCACAGGCCAGTTTCTCCTTTGAACATGCATGCAAAATGTGTAAAGAGAAGCACAAACTGTATCCATGGTATGTAAAACAATCATATATCAGAATCAAAGTAGCTTTATTCTGGCAATGCAAGGTTGCTTTAATGTCCAAACATGAAACTGATCCCAGGAATGAATTAGAGTGGGGAAAGAAGTCATTTAAAACTGAAATCTTGGGACTTCCCTGGTGGTCCAGTATTTAGAACATGAAGCTTTCACTGCTGGGGCCCTGGGGTCCAATCCCAGGTCAGGGAACTAAGATCCTGCAAGACATGAGGCAGGGCCCCGAAAAAAACAAAGAAAGGAAAGAAAGAAGTCTTAACCAGGAGACGCACAAGATCGAATAAACATAACAGATAACACCTTATGAAAAGTAGGTGAAGATTATGGAATATTCTAAAATTTAAAACAAAAAGAAAGTTTTAAAGATTCAAAAGGATGTGACAAATATTGTACATAGGCAAAAATGAAATGAAATAAAACATACAAATGATGGGAACCCAAAATTCCAGATGCCCAAGTCCTGTCTCTGAAGAGTCTCATTCAATGGGTTCAGGATTTCCTCTATATTTAAAAACCTGCAGGTGATTCTGGTATGATTCACAGACACAATGTAAAGCTTCTCTTTTACAGGAAAGAATGCCAGATTATTTTGTTATCTTATAGTTATACTAACAGGTTGTACTATTGACGGATAAGTCTGCTGTCAAAATGCACCCCCACTAGGGGTAAAAAAGGAACTAGTAGTCTCTACTGCTACTTGGTGGCAGCATGCATGTATTGCAAGGGCAATTATTGTAGCAGTCCAAATTAGTGGAACATTTTAGAATTGGAAGACTATATACAGATCATCTAGTCAAGGTTCCAACTATTAAAGTTGTGAAAACTAAGGCCCATATAAATGACATGATTTATCTCCAAAGAGCATTAGTGAAAGTATGAAATAAAAAATATCTCTGAACTTTTAATTTAGTGCCGTTTTTATTAATCTCAAGTATTAGCTTAAACTTGAGTGTGCTCACGTTTACTGGTTGCGTGCCTTTTAGTAAGTTACTAAAACACTTTTCTTAAAAATAGACGTATTTATTTATTTATCTTTGGCTGCCTAGGCTCTTCGTTGCTGTGCGCGGGCTTTCTCTAGTTGCGGTGAGCGGGGGCTACTCTTTGTTGCAGTACGCGGGCTTCTCATTGTGGTGGCTTCTCGTTGTTGCTGAGCACGGGGTCTAGGTGCGTGGGCTTCAGTAGCTGTGGTTCACGGGCTCTAGCACGCAGGCTCAGTAGTTGTGGCACATGGTCTTAGTTGCTCCGTGGCATGTGGGATCTTCCCGGACCAGGGCTCAAACGTGTGTCCCGTGCACTGGCAGGTGGATCCTTAACCACCGCGCCAACAGGGAAGCCCTACTAATACACTTTTAACTTTGCTTTTCACGTATGTAAAACGGTGAGCCTTGACTGATATAGAATATGAGATAACCCAGCACTGTTCTTAACACATATATGTAGTTAAAATTTTTTGGCTCTCATCCCACTTAAACAGCCTCTATCCCCTTAATAATGAATGTGTCTTTCAGCTAGCAGAGCGCCCCAGAGCTGACCACATTCTGGCAAGAGATATAGGATTCTTTTTCTTACTGGGGGTTCTTTATACCTGATATTTGAAGCGCACTTAAACTTGAACAACTCTTGTTTATACTGTATTAATGGATTTGATGGATGAATTTTAGAAAGTAATATGCAGGAATTGAGCTGCCTTACTCTCAAGAAATATAATTCGATAGTGGTGGCTAGAACGATAAACAGTGTTTGGACAGGGAGTCCATATTGGATGTGAACTTCCTGTACTCCCATTCGTCTATTAAGAATAAATGGAATCCTTTCAAAATGTGTTCTAAAGGGCAGTTATTTCTTTCTGCCTCATTTAAGTTACCTGCAAGAAAAAGACAATCTCCTGCATCCTTGTTTAATAGGCTTTTAACATAAAGCAGATAATTTTTTGCAACATTTCCCAAACTTTTCGTTATCCAATTGGCTGAGGCTTCTCAACGATTATCATTTCACAACAATATCTCCATCTTCAGCTTCTTTCAATGAATTGGCCTAATAGATGTGCCATTAAAACAGAGCTTCACTCTCAACGTAGTTTTAATTTTGTATTCAAAGGGTATGAAGGATTCAGCCATAACAGTGAGTGGATTTCTGATACATGCTACATGATGGATGCAACTAATTGAAAGGAGTCAGGCATGAAAGGCTACATATTGTATGGTTCCATTTATATGAAATGTCCAGCAGTGGCAAATCCATACACACAGAAAAGATTCTACATTAGTGGTTGCCAGGGGTTTGGAAGAGAGGGAAATAGGGAATGACTCCTTAAAATGGGTGTAGGTTTCCTCTTGGTTGATGAAAATGTTTTGCAGCTAGGCAGTGGTGATAGTTGCGCAACATTGTGACAGTAGTAAATTCCACTGAATGGTACGGTGAATTGTAAAATGATCCAAATGGTGGATTTTGTGTTATGTTCCTTTTACTACAATAAAAAGGAGAAAGAATTCGGGAAAGACTTAGAGTTTGGGCAACTAAGGTGAACTGGTCAAGAAAAAGACAGCTCTATTGTTCAGTTTTCTCTCAGCTCTCCCAGTGCATTAATCCTCAGCCAAAAGTAGCCTGAACTTGTAGATGATAGTCATTCAACACAGTCCAGGGAAAAGTAAATAAAATAAAACCCAACTCTTCTTCTTTAGCACATGTAGGAAAGGTTAGCTTGCTGCTCAGCCACGTGGACATTCATGAAGACGTTTCACTTTAGGTGTCCTCTACTTCAGTACTTTACTCACTTGAGCTCATTCGCACATGTAGGCAACAGCATTCCTTAATTCGATGGAATCTGCAGCACTGGTTGTGATCGGTCTCATGGAAAGAAAAGGAAAGGTGGCGCGGAAGCCAAGGGAAGAGATTCTCAAGACAGAGACGTTGTTTAAGATCTGACTCGGCTTGGCGGTCACAAAGATAAGGATTGAGAAGTAGTGCCCTGGACTTGTCAACGGAGAAATCATTGGGGGCTTCAAGGAGATCAGTTTCACGAGAGTAGTGGGGCAGAAACCAGACCGCAGTGTGGATGGGAGGGGAGAAATAGGGGGCAAGTCAAGAAATTGATGGCAAAGGGAAAGAAGGGAGGGGTGGATAGGAGGACAGGAGAATGGAATGGAGGAGAGCATTTCCTTGTGGCTCTTTAATATGGCTGGGAGGGGCCAACAGAGAAGGAGAGCGTGAAGATGTAGGAAGAGGGGGTGGCATCCCGAGCCCAAGGAGGACTGGCCCCTGTCTTCAGCTCCCACCAGCTGGATGTTCCCTCCCTCTAGCTTTCCACGTAGGCTGTGGAAGTTGCCCCTTGCCTCCTTGGATCAGCCACCCTTGATTCGTTCGTCCTTTTCTTATTTCTCAGCACATCTGGGTCATACGTTATGTGAAGACAAACAAATCACCACGGATGCTTAATTTTCTTGAAAAATCCCCAGGCAGGTACCATTTTGGAGACCTACATATTGTGCCTCAGCAAGCCAAAGTAGCCCATATTTCCTCTCTCATTGGGAGAGATTGCTGTTTCTTGGAGAACCTGATGAAGAGGGTGACTCGCACTTAGGAATAACGTTGCTTGAAAAGTGCAAAAGGTGAGGTAGTTTGGCTCTGAGGGGCCTCTGAGGCCTGAGACTTCCTGAGAGATGGCAGACTCACAGCTCCCATTTCCCTCTGACCCTGGGCTATGAGCTCATCAAATGAGATGGTAAATAAAGTCACTGACATGGTTTAAAGGATAATTTAGTTCTCTCTTGTTCACTCAAGCAAATTGAATGGGATTTGCATACAACATATGGATGAAATATCCATACGATGGGGCTTGACCATATCCTCATGGTTCCCCTTCCCTTTTCTACATCTGGCCCCTTTAGCTCTGCAGACTTAACCCCACACCATCAGTCCACCCAGTCGGTCCGCTGAACGTCTCTTGCTCCTTCGCATCTGGTCGTTGTCGTCACCTTGTTCTCCACTACCGCCTCCTGCGGTAGCTGTTAGGTCCAGGGAGGTTGGTTCACTGTGAGCAAGTAACTGTCAACTCCATGGACAGGTGGAAGTGACTTGGCAGCCGGGATTTGCCCATCCTGAGTTCATTATACCCATGAGGGTCAAGGAGAATGGGGATGCAGCTGGTCTGCAGAGCCCCGGCAGTTCTGAGACACATGTTCCTGGATCCACACGTTGCTCCATACCCAGCCTTGCCTTGCTTTGTTCTCTGTCTTGACTCCATCCAGGTTTCTGCTCTCCTTGTCCCTTTGGGGAGGGAGGCCAGTACCAGCCCAGGTGTAGTCCCCCAAAGCTTCCTACTTCCAAGCGTTACGTAGGCTTGTACATCCCCTTGCTTGGGTTGCCCTGGCATTCGTGCCAACAAGTTGAGTGGTTTATGCCCTAGGCTCTCTCTTCTGGCAAGAATGTGCCTGAAAATCTCCATCTCTGGTTTGGTGGCCCCCAAAAATTCCCAGTCAGTTTTGGTGAGGGGACACTTGGTGACAGTGTTGTCTTTCGAAATGAGTAGTTCCGTTACCGACAATACTTTGCTCCCCATACATTATTTATAAGGTTTCCCTGTTTGTATGTGCAAACTATTTGTGTGTATATTTGGAGAAATACATTGTACAGCCCTCTTTTTTATTTCTTCCACACACCCTAGAGATGTCATAGAGGCAGTAAATATGTCCAACTTTTTGAGAAATTGGAACAATCAAGACTTACCTGTATGGAATGCTGTTAATGATGTCAATTCCTGCGACAGTACCTTTCATCTGACACACTTAGGGACTGTTAACAGATTAAAAGCAGTAAGAGACACGGATAGAGAGAATTTTCATTATCTTGTGCTCTGAAATCTTGGATTTTCATTGGTTTCAATGGGCCTGAAATTGTATTTTCTTTAGTAGGGACATAGAAGCCTCTAGCGGTATTCTTAATAAAGCAAGGTGAGTTATAAGCAATCATCTGATGGAGGGTAAATGTACCACAGTCCAGTTTAAGAAAAATACAATATAAAAGTCTTACCATGGTAGAAAATCTTTATATGATCTTTTGAAAAAACAAAGCTTCAAGAAACATAAAGACATGACACCATATTCAGTTTAAAGTCAGTGACTTGTAAGCAAGGCAAAGCAAAGACAGTCTGATTAAGACCGTTGCATTGTTCTGGCATTTTTTAGGTCTCACCCATTTCTGTGGCCTTTTTAGAACCTAAGCTTCTAGGGCACAGAGAACTTCATCTTGACGTAGGGCTGAGCAAATGCACGGAGCATTTCTCAATAAGTAGGCATTAAATTCTTAGTCCAGAAGGAGCCTTGAGATGCCCTCTCTTTACTCCTTGGTAGAACTGTTTTAACCATCCCCTGAAAACAGATTTTTTTCTTTAAATCTCAAAATTCAGAGATTCCACAATCAGAAGTTACTTCTCATTATTGCCTTGTGGTCTGCTGTGGGCATCTGTCGAATGGTGTGAACTCTGCGTGGGGAGCCTGGCCTACCCTCCAGGCCCACGGTTTGGGCTGTGGTGGTGCCATGCTGTGCTCAGGGGCCTTCTTTTCTGGAAGTCTGGGCTCCAGTGAGCCTTGGTCGTGTTCTTTTATGGAACCTTGGGTGCTAGACCACTCTGACCCTCAGTCTCATTTGCAGGTTCTGGGGAGGATTAAATGAGCTCATGGGATATCCAGGTGACTGAGGCAGAGTCGGCTCGGGATGAATCTTTGCTTCGTTTTCATTAGCTGCGGAGAAGACGATGACAGCTTGGTGCCTCTCCAACTTTAATATGGGTATGCCTCTCTTGGGGATCTTGTTAAATGCAGGCTGGTATTCAGTAGTTCTGGGTGGGGCCTGGATTCTGTGCTTCTAACAAGCTCCTAGGTGAGGGTGACGCTGAGGGCAAGGGTTTGGCACCTGTGTTTCTCCCTTTCTGGAAGAGCAGGATGTCTGCCCCACCCCCACCCCGAGAGGAGAAAACATCCGCAATGTGACTACTAGGAACCAGCTTCCCTCACATGCAAGGGTCCTGTACCACTGCTCCCAACCATTCCGTCTGAGGCGCAGCAAGCCAAAACACTGAAATGCTGAGGTTTGCAGCAAAGAGGAGGTTTATTCACAGGGCAGCCAAGCGAGGACGTGACGTGACAATAGGTCTCAAATCCGCCTCCCCAAAGGCAAGGGGCTTTGGGTATCTGTGGGATAAAGAATAAAGAAGCAGGGCAGTATGAGGCATGGGGAGCATGAGGAAAGGTGATTGGAAAAACGTGTGCTCATCATTGTTCTGAGCTGGCCTAACTAGGCTACAGGCCTCAGCACATTCTCAGGCTGGAGTTTTCGGCCCTCTGATGGCAGGAGGTCAAAAGGCACTTGCCCGGGTGGAAGATCGGTGGTCCTCTCCACTCTAAACCAGCTCAGCCTAACCAGGCACAGCTGATTCCAAGTTCCTTGAGGATCACGGGGCAAACATCTTATTGCTTATGCTACATGCTACTTGGAGGACGTGCAGGTGTTCAAGCTACCTTGATGAGTGAAGACCGGGATTTGACTAATCATGACACCTTGTTTCACCTCCAGGCAGCAGAAGAGAGCTGTAGGCTGAGTCTGGCTCCTAGCACCTGGAATTGGAGGCAGGTGGTTTAAAAACGGGCTTTCCCACCCTCTGTGTGATATAAGGTAGATAGACTATTGAACCTTCCTGTGCCTGTTTCTCCACAAGCAGCATGGGGACACTCAGAGTCCCTCTCTTGGGGGCTGTTATGGGGGTTCAGTGAGATATAGATGCATGCACGGGCACACGGGAGACACCCAGTGTGTGTTCCCTTCGTGCTTATTTTTATTAGGACACCAGTATTGTTAGAACATTTCTGGTTTGGACAACAAATTAGATAGGTGGTCATTGCTATAGTTTATGCGAGAGCAATTCACATTGCCATTTGCAAAAAAGTAGTTGGTTGTCCAGTGGGGATTATAAACATCCGTTTAACATGAGCTACTGAACAGATAGTTCACACAGTAAGTACTTTATTTAAAATCAATTCTCTTTGTTTTCTTAAGCAATTGTTAACCCCCAATTTCGTGAGTACTACCAAGTAAGTCACTTGAAAATCATCTAGAGCAATCTATTTCACTTAGCAAGCCTAAAGCTATAGTTCAACCATTTTATTGACTGTTCTATGACAAAAATTACTCTAAACAGCTATTCCCTGGATAAGTAATCAGCTAAAGCTAGTTTGACTGACTAAATCGGTTTACTGAGTTAATAAGCCAGTTGTTTTAGAATAGGTCGAATTCATATTTCTCATCCATTCTGCATTAAACTGTTTCCCATTCGTACATACCCACATTCCTACTTCTGTGCTGTAGGGCTTGGCTGAACTACACCTGCCTTCAGTGAAACTTTTCTCTCCTGCACAATTGGAGATAATTTTAGTCTCGTGACTCCCACGGGGTTACCTCTGTTGTGACACTTGACTCTTTGGTGGCATATTTTATTTGAAAAAGCCTTCCGTTACTCCGGGCACGTCAAACAGTAAATGCTTTCTCTTCGTAAACCTGCATAACAATTTTCTGAACTCTTCTGCTCTGGGCAAGATTCATCAGTACACCAGGCAAACATAGTGAAAGAGGAGACAGTACTTGTGTTGCATTCAATTGGGTCTTGATACCTAAGTGTGACTCTTAACCAAGGATTATGCAGTAGTTAAGGACACAGATTCAAGTTGTTTAGGGTGTGTCCTAAAGTGTCAGTGGCAGAATTTAAGTCTCTACTCTGGAAATTGTAGACCTGAGACAAACTACTTCCCTAAACGTCATTTCCTACGTCTGAGAAAGATAATAGTATCTACCTTGTCGTAGACTGAATAATACCATTGCCCCCAAATGTCCACATTCTACTCTCCAGAACCTGTGAATGTGACCTTAAATGGCAGAAGGCACTTTGCCAGTGGGATGAAAGTAATGGTTCTCAGATGGGAAGATTCTCCTGGACTACCTGGATGGGCCCAAATATAACCACTGGTGTTCTCGTAAGAGAGAGGCAGAGGGAATTTGTACTCCAAAGAGAATGTGATGACGAAGTTGGGGTTGCATTGATGTGGCCAGAAGTGAAGGAATGCTGGCGAGGAAACAAACAGATTCCCGCTTAGAGCCTCTAGAAGGAGGATGGATGGCCCTGTCGACTTCTGGTTTCAGCCCAGGGAAACTGGTTTTGGACCTCTGTCTTGCAGAACCATAAGAAAATAAGTGTGTTGTGTTAGAAGCAAGCACATTTGTAGTCATTTGTTACAGCAGCCATAGGGAACTAATGCCTACCTCATAGGAAGTAGTTCTCCAATTAAAATGTGTGACTGGAAACACACTTAGTGGCATGTGTGACACACACTAGTTATGCTACCGTAGGTCGTTCTTGGAAACTGAAGCCTTGGTTTTGAGAGATCATCAAAACCAGTACAATGGTTGCCATGTTTCTCCTTGTTCAGCCTGGTGACCAACCCGGTAGAGAGAGCTCCATCCTTTCCCACAGGACCCCAACTGTGGGTACGTAGAGGGAAGCGGTTATGTCTCCCTTAAGGCACCTTTTTCTTTTCCTTTCTACTTTTGTCTTCATTAATCTTCATCCAACTGACCTTTCTAAATTTTACAGAAAACAAAACCATTTCTCCATGGATTCAGATACTACCCCAAGTTAATATTCCAACCAAGTTCTTGTTCTTCCGGGTCTCATCACCAGAAATTGCTGAGCCTAACTCTACTCTAGTTTCTAGGATCACTCATTTTCTCATTTCTCCCTTCTCCTTTTAGTTCAGAGTCTTGTCAATTTAGTTCCTTCCCTAACCACAACTTATAGTACGGTGGCACAGCAAAGTGATGAAAGTCTAGACGGTCGGGTTTTAATCCCGGGTTTTGCCACCTACTTACTGTGTGGCATTAGGCAAGCTCTTCAACGTCTCTGGGCCTCAGTTGCCCCCAGAAGAGTGAACATTATGAATATTCCCTACATCTAGGGTTGCCATTATGAGGAATAAGTGAGTTAATATTTGGTAAGCCCTTAGAATAGTACTTGTTATAGTCTAAGCACTACAGTTGTGCTTGTTAATAATAATAAATGAAATTCCAAGCGTATAACTTACTCAACATTCTGTCATAACTTTGAAGTGTTGGTCTATCTGTTGGCTCACGTTGCAGGTAAATGAGTCGAGGCATGGGCTGAGGCATTGCTATCACTGGGTGGTGTGTTCCCAGAACTTGGAACAGCGGTGTGAAATGGGTAGTGGTTCTATTGGAGACAGGGCAGACTGGAAAATGACAGCCTGGGAAGGAGGTGTGGTGTCCATAGCTTTGGTGTTAGAGGTGCTGCCTGCTGAAGCACCAGTGCCGGCCTAAGCCATAAATGGGGTGCTGGGGTAAAGAGGAGCAGGATGGAAGATGACAGCGTGGGAAGGAGGTGTGGTGTCCATAGGTTCGGGGTCTGACGGGCTTCCTGCTGAAGCACCGATGCCCGGCAGGGCCGTAAATGGGGTGCTGGGAAAAACAGGAGCAGAATGGAAGATGACAGCGTGTGAAGGTGGTGTGGTGTCCATAGGTTCGGGGTCTGACGTGCTTCCTGCTGAAGCACCGATGCCCGCCAGGGCCGTAAATGGGGTGGTCGGGAAAACAGGAGCAGAATGGAAGATGACAGCGTGTGAAGGTGGTGTGGTGTCCATAGGTTCGGGGTCTGACGTGCTTCCTGCTGAAGCACCGATGCCCGCCAGGGCCGTAAATGGGGTGCTGGGGAAAACAGGAGCAGAATGGGAGAGGACAGCGTGTGAAGGAGGTGTGGTGTCCATAGCTTCCATATTAGAGGTACTGCCTGCCTTATCTGAGAGCAGAGAATGAAAGTGGGAGAGCCTCTTCCTAGATTCTAACTCCTCTGAATTTATAGCACTGGCTCTGCCTGGCTTTATGACATATCCATTGTACGTGTCACAGAGAAAGTGCAGGCGGGGCAGGGGGTGATGCAGGGGTCACATGCAAGCCCAGCTGCTGGCTTAACCCCGGCCCAAAGGCAAAGGGCAGGGCCCCTTCTGGACTTTCTAGTGGCTGGGACTTCTGGCTGTGGGTGGCAGGTGTTTGGCACCAGATGGGCCACCATGCGGAGACTGTTGGGGACTGTGGAAGCCTCCTCCAGAGCTCACCCTGCCTGGCGACTGGCTCTGCAGGCCCCTCAGCCCTGCGTATGTATCGGCCAGGCCTTCCCCACCACGGGGCCCAGAGGCCAGAGCCTGCTCAGACCTGAGGGCAGGAGGCAGCCAGAGCTTACCAGGGTGTGGGCCACCTCGTCCGCAGACCTCCCCAGCTCTTCTGCGAGACCTGGAGACAGGATCGCCTTCTCCAGGGCTGCTCAGCTGCCAGCATCACCATGAGCCAGGTGGCCAAGGTTTCTGAGCAGGAGATGCAGAGCCCTGATCCGACTGGATGCTGCAGCCCACGATGTCCCTTCCTGGCAGATAGGTTCTTTCTTCACTTCTGTTTTGAAATTTGGTAAAAGAACATTTAAACCTTGGCCTGTCCTTCAGGGTATATAGATGGTAGTGGCTTAGCCGGGATTCGATCCAAGCCTGTGTGATTCCAGAGCTTGTGCTCTGGACTGTGGTGCCTCCTTATCGTATATGCTTCATGTGTTACTTGTTTTTCTTTTTTTCTTGTAGTCCTTATGGTACTTAGCCCTAAGTGCCATACCTGTAACGAACAGCTACACTGCCCTGTAGGAGGTCTTCTTTTGTTCAACGCATGAATTGGTCATCCACCACACTGTGTTCTAATCTCAGAAGATACAGGTCAGGGAGCACCAGTTGTCAGCATGGCACCATTCCATATTTCTAACTGAGGCTTGAAGCCCGTATTTTCCCTTTGTCTAGTTTGAAGGATCCAGATATGTAAAGATGATATTCTAGATAAATCATGGTCTATCCTGAAAGAAATTCACCAGTGAATTGTTCCATATGGATTAGAAGCCAGCTTCTCTGGCCTTCCTGGATTATATCCAGTAAGGCGTCTCATTCATGTCTAGAAAGCAAATATATCATTTATTGCAACTTCAGCGTGGAGCGATGTATTGGTATAAAGTACGATCAACACAATTTGGTCATTGTGAGTATGACAGCTGGGTCCACTCTTTACTACCCATATGTAACTCTAGGGATTCTTATGCCCAAGAGAGGAGACGTACTCTTGGCTGTCTAGGACAAGGGAAGCATGTGTTGTTATTCAGGAGCTGGAAGCTTCAGCATGACAGGTAGGAATTGAACAATCCTGGTCTACACATCACTTGACCTTGCTTAAAACTTGTTTCTTTGGCTTGCTTCATTGGAGTGTTTTCTCCCTCCTGGGGCTGACATTGTCTGTTATGTATCACGCATGTGACATGTAGAAGTTTCAGAACCCAAAATCATATAGATCAGTAAAAATGTATATATATATATAAACCTATTGAAACTCATACTGGGCATAATTCATATATTCCAAAATCAGTTTGACCCTCTGCTCTTGAGATTCTTTTTATGGTATGTCCCAGCAAATCTGGGCTTCCATCCCCAATAAATTTTGGGGTTGGAGGACACAAAAGCTTTTGCTCAGACCTAAATTCTGTCTGAAAACAAGGGAAATATTATAAGCCCTTTGTAACCTCTCCAAGAGCAGAAATGATTTACAGCTGTGGCATTGAACCATAATTCCTCGATCTCATTTGAGAAGAGTCCAGTTAGAAACAGTGTCTTGATTTTTGTTTCTTTTGTTTCTTCCCTGTTTTCTTGTCTTGCTTACCAACAATCCATTGTAATTCATGAGTTAGTATGGCAGCAGGCTGAGTGTTCCCTGGAGCTCATTAAATGAAGTGTTTTTCCTAAAATGACGTTTGTCTCCTTGTTTTCAGCCCCTCTTCTTTCCTCTGCCCTTTACTATAACCAGAGCTCAGCAAAAGCTGAGTGACTTTGTGCAGACCTTACTTAGGTTCAGCCTTTTTTTCTTCATTATTTCATTCATGGCTCCTCCATTTCATTGCTTGCCTTCTCGACATGTGTTGAAATCTTTCTGTGGTTGACGACTTCCAGAATATCTTGGCTTTTATTGGTTGATTAATTTTGGTATTTCTACAGTTTTATTTAGATATGGTTTCAGGAGGAACAGAAAGTAAATATATTTCCTAGTCTGCCATCTTGAGCTGAAAATCCCTGTGGATTTTAGCATCCAATGTTCCCATGGGAAAACACCCAACCATGGCCTTAATAGATGTAACACTCAAGATTTCAGCTTTTGTTGAGCAATCACTAAGGATTTCATATGTGGTCATTTCTAATGGGGAAATAATAACTATCTCATGACGTTGATTTGAGGATTAAATTAGATAATGAACATGAAAATGCTTTCTAAGATTTAAAAATCAGTCAAAATGTTTTTTGTTATTATTTGATTTGTTGCTATTTCAACTTCACTTGACAGTTGTTTATGACCTTGCGTATGTGAGAAAATGTCCTCTGGGTTATTTTTCTGAAAGCCAGAATGTATTTTTCAATAGCTCAATGGAACTGGCATCATTTGTGAAGGTTAAGGGTGAAGGGGTAAATGTTTCTTGACACCTATCACTTTACAGTGTTTTCAGGAACTAACTGACTCATGTATTCCTCTTCCAAATTTGGTTGAGGACCTCCTACCAGCCACATGCTTTACGTCAGGTGTTGGAAAGCATTTTCTGGATTTGAAATATCTTAGGCTTTGTGGGCCATATACAGTTTCTGTAGCTTCTCCTCCTCTTTCCTCTTCAACAAGCTTTCTAAACGTGAGAACCATTATTAGCTCACAGTCCCACAGATCCAGGCTGAGAGCCTGATTTGATTCGTGGGCATTATTTGCCAATTGCTGCTCTGCGTGTTCACTGAGGAGGGGGACCATGTTTGAGTAATCATTTCTTTGAATCAACTGTTGGTCTTCTGGGGCTTGTCCTTGCTCTCCTACAGTCTCTAATCAGCATGGCATCCAGAGAGATCTTGTTAAAACATAAGTCAGATCATGTCACTCAAATTTCTTCAGTGGCTTCTTCACAGAAAATGCAAAGTCCTCAGAGTGCCTCCACAGACCTAGAAATCTGGGCCTCTGTTTCCTCTCTGACTGTTTCGTTCTCCTCTCCAATTTGCTCGCTCTGTTTTCCACACGCTGACATCCTTTCTGCTCCTTGGATACTCCAAACCTACTCTTGCCTCATTGACTTTCTGCCGCACGCCAGCCGAAGAAAGAGGATTTCACCGCCCAGGGTCAGAAGGGAAGGGGTGAGGACCTGAAGTAGCACTGACGAATGGGGTCAGAAGCCCATGGGGTCAGAAGGCTGCAATGAGAAGCCTACTCACCGCAACAAAGAATAGACCCCCGCTCGCCGAAACTAGAGAAAGCTCGCATGCAGCAATGAAGACCCAATACAGCCAAAAATAAATAAATAAAACATAAAGTATAGAATCTTAAAAAAGCAACAAAAAATCTATAAAGAATATTACGAGAATAGAATCACAGGCCAGTTTCTCCTTTGAATATGCATGCAAAATGTGTAAAGAGAAGCACAAACTGTATCCATGGTATGTAAAACAATCATATATCAGAATCAAAGTAGCTTTATTCTGGCAATGCAAGGTTGCTTTAATGTCCAAACATGAAACTGATCCCAGGAATGAATTAGAGTGGGGAAAGAAGTCATTTAAAACTGAAATCTTGGGACTTCCCTGGTGGTCCAGTATTTAGAACATGACGCTTTCACTGCTGGGGCCCTGGGGTCCAATCCCAGGTCAGGGAACTAAGATCCTGCAAGACATGAGGCAGGGCCCCGAAAAAAACAAAAAAAGGAAAGAAAGAAGTCTTAACCAGGAGACGCACAAGATCGAATAAACATAACAGATAACACCTTATGAAAAGTAGGTGAAGATTATGGAATATTCTAACATTTAAAACAAAAAGAAAGTTTTAAAGATTCAAAAGGATGTGACAAATATTGTACATCGGCAAAAATGAAATGAAATAAAATATAAAAATGATGGGAACCCAAAATTCCAGATGCCCAAGTCCTGTCTCTGAAGAGTCTCATTCAATGGGTTCAGGATTTCCTCTATATTTAAAAACCTGCAGGTGATTCTGGTATGATTCACAGACACAATGTAAAGCTTCTCTTTTACAGGAAAGAATGCCAGATTATTTTGTTATCTTATAGTTATACTAACAGGTTGTACTATTGACGGATAAGTCTGCTGTCAAAATGCACCCCCACTAGGGGTAAAAAAGGAACTAGTAGTCTCTACTGCTACTTGGTGGCAACATGCATGTATTGCAAGGGCAATTATTGTAACAGTCCAAATTAGTGGAACATTTTAGAATTGGAAGACTACATACAGATCATCTAGTCAAGCTTCCAACTATTAAAGTTGTGAAAACTAAGGCCCATATAAATGACATGATTTATCTCCAAAGAGCATTAGTGAAAGTATGAAATAAAAAATATCTCTGAACTTTTAATTTAGTGCCGTTTTTATTAATCTCAAGTATTAGCTTAAACTTGAGTGTGACAGATTTGGGATTGAATTCTTGCTCACGTTTACTGGTTGCGTGCCTTTTAGTAAGTTACTAAAACACTTTTCTTAAAAATAGACGTATTTATTTATTTATCTTTGGCTGCCTAGGCTCTTCGTTGCTGTGCGCGGGCTTTCTCTAGTTGCGGTGAGCGGGGGCTACTCTTTGTTGCAGTACGCGGGCTTCTCATTGTGGTGGCTTCTCGTTGTTGCTGAGCACGGGGTCTAGGTGCGTGGGCTTCAGTAGCTGTGGTTCACGGGCTCTAGCACGCAGGCTCAGTAGTTGTGGCACATGGTCTTAGTTGCTCCGTGGCATGTGGGATCTTCCCGGACCAGGGCTCAAACGTGTGTCCCGTGCACTGGCAGGTGGATCCTTAACCACCGCGCCAACAGGGAAGCCCTACTAATACACTTTTAACTTTGCTTTTCACGTATGTAAAACGGTGAGCCTTGACTGATATAGAATATGAGATAACCCAGCACTGTTCTTAACACATATATGTAGTTAAAATTTTTTGGCTCTCATCCCACTTAAACAGCCTCTATCCCCTTAATAATGAATGTGTCTTTCAGCTAGCAGAGCGCCCCAGAGCTGACCACATTCTGGCAAGAGATATAGGATTCTTTTTCTTACTGGGGGTTCTTTATACCTGATATTTGAAGCGCACTTAAACTTGAACAACTCTTGTTTATACTGTATTAATGGATTTGATGGATGAATTTTAGAAAGTAATATGCAGGAATTGAGCTGCCTTACTCTCAAGAAATATAATTCGATAGTGGTGGCTAGAACGATAAACAGTGTTTGGACAGGGAGTCCATATTGGATGTGAACTTCCTGTACTCCCATTCGTCTATTAAGAATAAATGGAATCCTTTCAAAATGTGTTCTAAAGGGCAGTTATTTCTTTCTGCCTCATTTAAGTTACCTGCAAGAAAAAGACAATCTCCTGCATCCTTGTTTAATAGGCTTTTAACATAAAGCAGATAATTTTTTGCAACATTTCCCAAACTTTTCGTTATCCAATTGGCTGAGGCTTCTCAACGATTATCATTTCACAACAATATCTCCATCTTCAGCTTCTTTCAATGAATTGGCCTAATAGATGTGCCATTAAAACAGAGCTTCACTCTCAACGTAGTTTTAATTTTGTATTCAAAGGGTATGAAGGATTCAGCCATAACAGTGAGTGGATTTCTGATACATGCTACATGATGGATGCAACTAATTGAAAGGAGTCAGGCATGAAAGGCTACATATTGTATGGTTCCATTTATATGAAATGTCCAGCAGTGGCAAATCCATACACACAGAAAAGATTCTACATTAGTGGTTGCCAGGGGTTTGGAAGAGAGGGAAATAGGGAATGACTCCTTAAAATGGGTGTAGGTTTCCTCTTGGTTGATGAAAATGTTTTGCAGCTAGGCAGTGGTGATAGTTGCACAACATTGTGACAGTAGTAAATTCCACTGAATGGTACGGTGAATTGTAAAATGATCCAAATGGTGGATTTTGTGTTATGTTCCTTTTACTACAATAAAAAGGAGAAAGAATTCGGGAAAGACTTAGAGTTTGGGCAACTAAGGTGAACTGGTCAAGAAAAAGACAGCTCTATTGTTCAGTTTTCTCTCAGCTCTCCCAGTGCATTAATCCTCAGCCAAAAGTAGCCTGAACTTGTAGATGATAGTCATTCAACACAGTCCAGGGAAAAGTAAATAAAATAAAACCCAACTCTTCTTCTTTAGCACATGTAGGAAAGGTTAGCTTGCTGCTCAGCCACGTGGACATTCATGAAGACGTTTCACTTTAGGTGTCCTCTACTTCAGTACTTTACTCACTTGAGCTCATTCGCACATGTAGGCAACAGCATTCCTTAATTCGATGGAATCTGCAGCACTGGTTGTGATCGGTCTCATGGAAAGAAAAGGAAAGGTGGCGCGGAAGCCAAGGGAAGAGATTCTCAAGACAGAGACGTTGTTTAAGATCTGACTCGGCTTGGCGGTCACAAAGATAAGGATTGAGAAGTAGTGCCCTGGACTTGTCAACGGAGAAATCATTGGGGGCTTCAAGGAGATCAGTTTCACGAGAGTAGTGGGGCAGAAACCAGACCGCAGTGTGGATGGGAGGGGAGAAATGGGGGGCAAGTCAAGAAATTGATGGCAAAGGGAAAGAAGGGAGGGGTGGATAGGAGGACAGGAGAATGGAATGGAGGAGAGCATTTCCTTGTGGCTCTTTAATATGGCTGGGAGGGGCCAACAGAGAAGGAGAGCGTGAAGATGTAGGAAGAGGGGGTGGCATCCCGAGCCCAAGGAGGACTGGCCCCTGTCTTCAGCTCCCACCAGCTGGATGTTCCCTCCCTCTAGCTTTCCACGTAGGCTGTGGAAGTTGCCCCTTGCCTCCTTGGATCAGCCACCCTTGATTCGTTCGTCCTTTTCTTATTTCTCAGCACATCTGGGTCATACGTTATGTGAAGACAAACAAATCACCACGGATGCTTAATTTTCTTGAAAAATCCCCAGGCAGGTACCATTTTGGAGACCTACATATTGTGCCTCAGCAAGCCAAAGTAGCCCATATTTCCTCTCTCATTGGGAGAGATTGCTGTTTCTTGGAGAACCTGATGAAGAGGGTGACTCGCACTTAGGAATAACGTTGCTTGAAAAGTGCAAAAGGTGAGATAGTTTGGCTCTGAGGGGCCTCTGAGGCCTGAGACTTCCTGAGAGATGGCAGACTCACAGCTCCCATTTCCCTCTGACCCTGGGCTATGAGCTCATCAAATGAGATGGTAAATAAAGTCACTGACATGGTTTAAAGGATAATTTAGTTCTCTCTTGTTCACTCAGAGCAAATTGAATGGGATTTGCATACAACATATGGATGAAATATCCATACGATGGGGCTTGACCATATCCTCATGGTTCCCCTTCCCTTTTCTACATCTGGCCCCTTTAGCTCTGCAGACTTAACCCCACACCATCAGTCCACCCAGTCGGTCCGCTGAACGTCTCGTGCTCCTTCGCATCTGGTCGTTGTCGTCACCTTGTTCTCCACTACCGCCTCCTGCGGTAGCTGTTAGGTCCAGGGAGGTTGGTTCACTGTGAGCAAGTAACTGTCAACTCCATGGACAGGTGGAAGTGACTTGGCAGCCGGGATTTGCCCATCCTGAGTTCATTATACCCATGAGGGTCAAGGAGAATGGGGATGCAGCTGGTCTGCAGAGCCCCGGCAGTTCTGAGACACATGCTCCTGGATCCACACGTTGCTCCATACCCAGCCTTGCCTTGCTTTGTTCTCTGTCTTGACTCCATCCAGGTTTCTGCTCTCCTTGTCCCTTTGGGGAGGGAGGCCAGTACCAGCCCAGGTGTAGTCCCCCAAAGCTTCCTACTTCCAAGCGTCACGTAGGCTTGTACATCCCCTTGCTTGGGTTGCCCTGGCATTCGTGCCAACAAGTTGAGTGGTTTATGCCCTAGGCTCTCTCTTCTGGCAAGAATGTGCCTGAAAATCTCCATCTCTGGTTTGGTGGCCCCCAAAAATTCCCAGTCAGTTTTGGTGAGGGGACACTTGGTGACAGTGTTGTCTTTCGAAATGAGTAGTTCCGTTACCGACAATCCTTTGCTCCCCATACATTATTTATAAGGTTTCCCTGTTTGTATGTGCAAACTATTTGTGTGTATATTTGGAGAAATACATTGTACAGCCCTCTTTTTTATTTCTTCCACACACCCTAGAGATGTCATAGAGGCAGTAAATATGTCCAACTTTTTGAGAAATTGGAACAATCAAGACTTACCTGTATGGAATGCTGTTAATGATGTCAATTCCCGCGACAGTACCTTTCATCTGACACACTTAGGGACTGTTAACAGATTAAAAGCAGTAAGAGACACGGATAGAGAGAATTTTCATTATCTTGTGCTCTGAAATCTTGGATTTTCATTGGTTTCAATGGGCCTGAAATTGTATTTTCTTTAATAGGCACATAGAAGCCTCTAGCGGTATTCTTAATAAAGCAAGGTGAGTTATAAGCAATCATCTGATGGAGGGTAAATGTACCACAGTCCAGTTTAAGAAAAATACAATATAAAAGTCTTACCATGGTAGAAAATCTTTATATGATCTTTTGAAAAAACAAAGCTTCAAGAAACATAAAGACATGACACCATATTCAGTTTAAAGTCAGTGACTTGTAAGCAAGGCAAAGCAAAGACAGTCTGATTAAGACCGTTGCATTGTTCTGGCATTTTTTAGGTCTCACCCATTTCTGTGGCCTTTTTAGAACCTAAGCTTCTAGGGCACAGAGAACTTCATCTTGACGTAGGGCTGAGCAAATGCACGGAGCATTTCTCAATAAGTAGGCATTAAATTCTTAGTCCAGAAGGAGCCTTGAGATGCCCTCTCTTTACTCCTTGGTAGAACTGTTTTAACCATCCCCTGAAAACAGATTTTTTTCTTTAAATCTCAAAATTCAGAGATTCCACAATCAGAAGTTACTTCTCATTATTGCCTTGTGGTCTGCTGTGGGCATCTGTCGAATGGTGTGAACTCTGCGTGGGGAGCCTGGCCTACCCTCCAGGCCCACGGTTTGGGCTGTGGTGGTGTCATGCTGTGCTCAGGGGCCTTCTTTTTTGGAAGTCTGGGCTCCAGTGAGCCTTGGTCGTGTTCTTTTATGGAACCTTGGGTGCTAGACCACTCTGACCCTCAGTCTCATTTGCAGGTTCTGGGGAGGATTAAATGAGCTCATGGGATATCCAGGTGACTGAGGCAGAGTCGGCTCGGGATGAATCTTTGCTTCGTTTTCATTAGCTGCGGAGAAGACGATGACAGCTTGGTGCCTCTCCAACTTTAATATGGGTATGCCTCTCTTGGGGATCTTGTTAAATGCAGGCTGGTATTCAGTAGTTCTGGGTGGGGCCTGGATTCTGTGCTTCTAACAAGCTCCTAGGTGAGGGTGACGCTGAGGGCAAGGGTTTGGCACCTGTGTTTCTCCCTTTCTGGAAGAGCAGGATGTCTGCCCCACCCCCACCCCGAGAGGAGAAAACATCCGCAATGTGACTACTAGGAACCAGCTTCCCTCACATGCAAGGGTCCTGTACCACTGCTCCCAACCATTCCGTCTGAGGCGCAGCAAGCCAAAACACTGAAATGCTGAGGTTTGCAGCAAAGAGGAGGTTTATTCACAGGGCAGCCAAGCGAGGACGTGACGTGACAATAGGTCTCAAATCCGCCTCCCCAAAGGCAAGGGGCTTTGGGTATCTGTGGGATAAAGAATAAAGAAGCAGGGCAGTATGAGGCATGGGGAGCATGAGGAAAGGTGATTGGAAAAACGTGTGCTCATCATTGTTCTGAGCTGGCCTAACTAGGCTACAGGCCTCAGCACATTCTCAGGCTGGAGTTTTCGGCCCTCTGATGGCAGGAGGTCAAAAGGCACTTGCCCGGGTGGAAGATCGGTGGTCCTCTCCACTCTAAACCAGCTCAGCCTAACCAGGCACAGCTGATTCCAAGTTCCTGGAGGATCACGGGGCAAACATCTTATTGCTTATGCTACATGCTACTTGGAGGACGTGCAGGTGTTCAAGCTACCTTGATGAGTGAAGACCGGGATTTGACTAATCATGACACCTTGTTTCACCTCCAGGCGAGCAGAAGAGAGCTGTAGGCTGAGTCTGGCTCCTAGCACCTGGAATTGGAGGCAGGTGGTTTAAAAATGGGCTTTCCCACCCTCTGTGTGATATAAGGTAGATAGATTATTGAACCTTCCTGTGCCTGTTTCTCCACAAGCAGCATGGGGACACTCAGAGTCCCTCTCTTGGGGGCTGTTATGGGGGTTCAGTGAGATATAGATGCATGCACGGGCACACGGGAGACACCCAGTGTGTGTTCCCTTCGTGCTTATTTTTATTAGGACACCAGTATTGTTAGAACATTTCTGGTTTGGACAACAAATTAGATAGGTGGTCATTGCTATAGTTTATGCGAGAGCAATTCACATTGCCATTTGCAAAAAAGTAGTTGGTTGTCCAGTGGGGATTATAAACATCCGTTTAACATGAGCTACTGAACAGATAGTTCACACAGTAAGTACTTTATTTAAAATCAATTCTCTTTGTTTTCTTAAGCAATTGTTAACCCCCAATTTCGTGAGTACTACCAAGTAAGTCACTTGAAAATCATCTAGAGCAATCTATTTCACTTAGCAAGCCTAAAGCTATAGTTCAACCATTTTATTGACTGTTCTATGACAAAAATTACTCTAAACAGCTATTCCCTGGATAAGTAATCAGCTAAAGCTAGTTTGACTGACTAAATCGATTTACTGAGTTAATAAGCCAGTTGTTTTAGAATAGGTCGAATTCATATTTCTCATCCATTCTGCATTAAACTGTTTCCCATTCGTACATACCCACATTCCTACTTCTGTGCTGTAGGGCTTGGCTGAACTACACCTGCCTTCAGTGAAACTTTTCTCTCCTGCACAATTGGAGATAATTTTAGTCTCGTGACTCCCACGGGGTTACCTCTGTTGTGACACTTGACTCTTTGGTGGCATATTTTATTTGAAAAAGCCTTCCGTTACTCCGGGCACGTCAAACAGTAAATGCTTTCTCTTCGTAAACCTGCATAACAATTTTCTGAACTCTTCTGCTCTGGGCAAGATTCATCAGTACACCAGGCAAACATAGTGAAAGAGGAGACAGTACTTGTGTTGCATTCAATTGGGTCTTGATACCTAAGTGTGACTCTTAACCAAGGATTATGCAGTAGTTAAGGACACAGATTCAAGTTGTTTAGGGTGTGTCCTAAAGTGTCAGTGGCAGAATTTAAGTCTCTACTCTGGAAATTGTAGACCTGAGACAAACTACTTCCCTAAACGTCATTTCCTACGTCTGAGAAAGATAATAGTATCTACCTTGTCGTAGACTGAATAATACCATTGCCCCCAAATGTCCACATTCTACTCTCCAGAACCTGTGAATGTGACCTTAAATGGCAGAAGGCACTTTGCCAGTGGGATGAAAGTAATGGTTCTCAGATGGGAAGATTCTCCTGGACTACCTGGATGGGCCCAAATATAACCACTGGTGTTCTCGTAAGAGAGAGGCAGAGGGAATTTGTACTCCAAAGAGAATGTGATGACGAAGTTGGGGTTGCATTGATGTGGCCAGAAGTGAAGGAATGCTGGCGAGGAAACAAACAGATTCTCGCTTAGAGCCTCTAGAAGGAGGATGGATGGCCCTGTCGACTTCTGGTTTCAGCCCAGGGAAACTGGTTTTGGACCTCTGTCTTGCAGAACCATAAGAAAATAAGTGTGTTGTGTTAGAAGCAAGCACATTTGTAGTCATTTGTTACAGCAGCCATAGGGAACTAATGCCTACCTCATAGGAAGTAGTTCTCCAATTAAAATGTGTGACTGGAAACACACTTAGTGGCATGTGTGACACACACTAGTTATGCTACCGTAGGTCGTTCTTGGAAACTGAAGCCTTGGTTTTGAGAGATCATCAAAACCAGTACAATGGTTGCCATGTTTCTCCTTGTTCAGCCTGGTGACCAACCCGGTAGAGAGAGCTCCATCCTTTCCCACAGGACCCCAACTGTGGGTACGTAGAGGGAAGCGGTTATGTCTCCCTTAAGGCACCTTTTTCTTTTCCTTTCTACTTTTGTCTTCATTAATCTTCATCCAACTGACCTTTCTAAATTTTACAGAAAACAAAACCATTTCTCCATGGATTCAGATACTACCCCAAGTTAATATTCCAACCAAGTTCTTGTTCTTCCGGGTCTCATCACCAGAAATTGCTGAGCCTAACTCTACTCTAGTTTCTAGGATCACTCATTTTCTCATTTCTCCCTTCTCCTCTTAGTTCAGAGTCTTGTCAATTTAGTTCCTTCCCTAACCACAACTTATAGTACGGTGGCACAGCAAAGTGATGAAAGTCTAGACGGTCTGGTTTTAATCCCGGGTTTTGCCACCTACTTACTGTGTGGCATTAGGCAAGCTCTTCAACGTCTCTGGGCCTCAGTTGCCCCCAGAAGAGTGAACATTATGAATATTCCCTACATCTAGGGTTGCCATTATGAGGAATAAGTGAGTTAATATTTGGTAAGCCCTTAGAATAGTACTTGTTATAGTCTAAGCACTACAGTTGTGCTTGTTAATAATAATAAATGAAATTCCAAGCGTATAACTTACTCAACATTCTGTCATAACTTTGAAGTGTTGGTCTATCTGTTGGCTCACGTTGCAGGTAAATGAGTCGAGGCATGGGCTGAGGCATTGCTATCACTGGGTGGTGTGTTCCCAGAACTTGGAACAGCGGTGTGAAATGGGTAGTGGTTCTATTGGAGACAGGGCAGACTGGAAAATGACAGCCTGGGAAGGAGGTGTGGTGTCCATAGCTTTGGTGTTAGAGGTGCTGCCTGCTGAAGCACCAGTGCCGGCCTAAGCCATAAATGGGGTGCTGGGGTAAAGAGGAGCAGGATGGAAGATGACAGCGTGGGAAGGAGGTGTGGTGTCCATAGGTTCGGGGTCTGACGGGCTTCCTGCTGAAGCACCGATGCCCGGCAGGGCCGTAAATGGGGTGCTGGGAAAAACAGGAGCAGAATGGAAGATGACAGCGTGTGAAGGTGGTGTGGTGTCCATAGGTTCGGGGTCTGACGTGCTTCCTGCTGAAGCACCGATGCCCGCCAGGGCCGTAAATGGGGTGGTCGGGAAAACAGGAGCAGAACGGAAGATGACAGCGTGTGAAGGTGGTGTGGTGTCCATAGGTTCGGGGTCTGACGGGCTTCCTGCTGAAGCACCGATGCCCGCCAGGGACATAAATGGGGTGGTCGGGAAAACAGGAGCAGAATGGAAGATGACAGCGTGTGAAGGTGGTGTGGTGTCCATAGGTTCGGGGTCTGACGTGCTTCCTGCTGAAGCACCGATGCCCGCCAGGGCCGTAAATGGGGTGGTCGGGAAAACAGGAGCAGAATGGAAGATGACAGCGTGTGAAGGTGGTGTGGTGTCCATAGGTTCGGGGTCTGACGTGCTTCCTGCTGAAGCACCGATGCCCACCAGGGCCGTAAATGGGGTGCTGGGGAAAACAGGAGCAGAATGGAAGAGGACAGCGTGTGAAGGAGGTGTGGTGTCCATAGCTTCCATATTAGAGGTACTGCCTGCCTTATCTGAGAGCAGAGAATGAAAGTGGGAGAGCCTCTTCCTAGATTCTAACTCCTCTGAATTTATAGCACTGGCTCTGCCTGGCTTTATGACATATCCATTGTACGTGTCACAGAGAAAGTGCAGGCGGGGCAGGGGGTGATGCAGGGGTCACATGCAAGCCCAGCTGCTGGCTTAACCCCGGCCCAAAGGCAAAGGGCAGGGCCCCTTCTGGACTTTCTAGTGGCTGGGACTTCTGGCTGTGGGTGGCAGGTGTTTGGCACCAGATGGGCCACCATGCGGAGACTGTTGGGGACTGTGGAAGCCTCCTCCAGAGCTCACCCTGCCTGGCGACTGGCTCTGCAGGCCCCTCAGCCCTGCGTATGTATCGGCCAGGCCTTCCCCACCACGGGGCCCAGAGGCCAGAGCCTGCTCAGACCTGAGGGCAGGAGGCAGCCAGAGCTTACCAGGGTGTGGGCCACCTCGTCCGCAGACCTCCCCAGCTCTTCTGCGAGACCTGGAGACAGGATCGCCTTCTCCAGGGCTGCTCAGCTGCCAGCATCACCATGAGCCAGGTGGCCAAGGTTTCTGAGCAGGAGATGCAGAGCCCTGATCCGACTGGATGCTGCAGCCCACGATGTCCCTTCCTGGCAGATAGGTTCTTTCTTCACTTCTGTTTTGAAATTTGGTAAAAGAACATTTAAACCTTGGCCTGTCCTTCAGGGTATATAGATGGTAGTGGCTTAGCCGGGATTCGATCCAAGCCTGTGTGATTCCAGAGCTTGTGCTCTGGACTGTGGTGCCTCCTTATCGTATATGCTTCATGTGTTACTTGTTTTTCGTTTTTTCTTGTAGTCCTTATGGTACTTAGCCCTAAGTGCCATACCTGTAACGAACAGCTACACTGCCCTGTAGGAGGTCTTCTTTTGTTCAACGCATGAATTGGTCATCCACCACACTGTGTTCTAATCTCAGAAGATACAGGTCAGGGAGCACCAGTTGTCAGCATGGCACCATTCCATATTTCTAACTGAGGCTTGAAGCCCGTATTTTCCCTTTGTCTAGTTTGAAGGATCCAGATATGTAAAGATGATATTCTAGATAAATCATGGTCTATCCTGAAAGAAATTCACCAGTGAATTGTTCCATATGGATTAGAAGCCAGCTTCTCTGGCCTTCCTGGATTATATCCAGTAAGGCGTCTCATTCATGTCTAGAAAGCAAATATATCATTTATTGCAACTTCAGCGTGGAGCGATGTATTGGTATAAAGTACGATCAACACAATTTGGTCATTGTGAGTATGACAGCTGGGTCCACTCTTTACTACCCATATGTAACTCTAGGGATTCTTATGCCCAAGAGAGGAGACGTACTCTTGGCTGTCTAGGACAAGGGAAGCATGTGTTGTTATTCAGGAGCTGGAAGCTTCAGCATGACAGGTAGGAATTGAACAATCCTGGTCTACACATCACTTGACCTTGCTTAAAACTTGTTTCTTTGGCTTGCTTCATTGGAGTGTTTTCTCCCTCCTGGGGCTGACATTGTCTGTTATGTATCACGCATGTGACATGTAGAAGTTTCAGAACCCAAAATCATATAGATCAGTAAAAATGTATATATATATATAAACCTATTGAAACTCATACTGGGCATAATTCATATATTCCAAAATCAGTTTGACCCTCTGCTCTTGAGATTCTTTTTATGGTATGTCCCAGCAAATCTGGGCTTCCATCCCCAATAAATTTTGGGGTTGGAGGACACAAAAGCTTTTGCTCAGACCTAAATTCTGTCTGAAAACAAGGGAAATATTATAAGCCCTTTGTAACCTCTCCAAGAGCAGAAATGATTTACAGCTGTGGCATTGAACCATAATTCCTCGATCTCATTTGAGAAGAGTCCAGTTAGAAACAGTGTCTTGATTTTTGTTTCTTTTGTTTCTTCCCTGTTTTCTTGTCTTGCTTACCAACAATCCATTGTAATTCATGAGTTAGTATGGCAGCAGGCTGAGTGTTCCCTGGAGCTCATTAAATGAAGTGTTTTTCCTAAAATGACGTTTGTCTCCTTGTTTTCAGCCCCTCTTCTTTCCTCTGCCCTTTACTATAACCAGAGCTCAGCAAAAGCTGAGTGACTTTGTGCAGACCTTACTTAGGTTCAGCCTTTTTTTCTTCATTATTTCATTCATGGCTCCTCCATTTCATTGCTTGCCTTCTCGACATGTGTTGAAATCTTTCTGTGGTTGACGACTTCCAGAATATCTTGGCTTTTATTGGTTGATTAATTTTGGTATTTCTACAGTTTTATTTAGATATGGTTTCAGGAGGAACAGAAAGTAAATATATTTCCTAGTCTGCCATCTTGAGCTGAAAATCCCTGTGGATTTTAGCATCCAATGTTCCCATGGGAAAACACCCAACCATGGCCTTAATAGATGTAACACTCAAGATTTCAGCTTTTGTTGAGCAATCACTAAGGATTTCATATGTGGTCATTTCTAATGGGGAAATAATAACTATCTCATGACGTTGATTTGAGGATTAAATTAGATAATGAACATGAAAATGCTTTCTAAGATTTAAAAATCAGTCAAAATGTTTTTTGTTATTATTTGATTTGTTGCTATTTCAACTTCACTTGACAGTTGTTTATGACCTTGCGTATGTGAGAAAATGTCCTCTGGGTTATTTTTCTGAAAGCCAGAATGTATTTTTCAATAGCTCAATGGAACTGGCATCATTTGTGAAGGTTAAGGGTGAAGGGGTAAATGTTTCTTGACACCTATCACTTTACAGTGTTTTCAGGAACTAACTGACTCATGTATTCCTCTTCCAAATTTGGTTGAGGACCTCCTACCAGCCACATGCTTTACGTCAGGTGTTGGAAAGCATTTTCTGGATTTGAAATATCTTAGGCTTTGTGGGCCATATACAGTTTCTGTAGCTTCTCCTCCTCTTTCCTCTTCAACAAGCTTTCTAAACGTGAGAACCATTATTAGCTCACAGTCCCACAGATCCAGGCTGAGAGCCTGATTTGATTCGTGGGCATTATTTGCCAATTGCTGCTCTGCGTGTTCACTGAGGAGGGGGACCATGTTTGAGTAATCATTTCTTTGAATCAACTGTTGGTCTTCTGGGGCTTGTCCTTGCTCTCCTACAGTCTCTAATCAGCATGGCATCCAGAGAGATCTTGTTAAAACATAAGTCAGATCATGTCACTCAAATTTCTTCAGTGGCTTCTTCACAGAAAATGCAAAGTCCTCAGAGTGCCTCCACAGACCTAGAAATCTGGGCCTCTGTTTCCTCTCTGACTGTTTCGTTCTCCTCTCCAATTTGCTCGCTCTGTTTTCCACATGCTGACATCCTTTCTGCTCCTTGGATACTCCAAACCTACTCTTGCCTCATTGACTTTCTGCCGCACGCCAGCCGAAGAAAGAGGATTTCACCGCCCAGGGTCAGAAGGGAAGGGGTGAGGACCTGAAGTAGCACTGACGAATGGGGTCAGAAGCCCATGGGGTCAGAAGGCTGCAATGAGAAGCCTACTCACCGCAACAAAGAATAGACCCCCGCTCGCCGAAACTAGAGAAAGCTCGCATGCAGCAATGAAGACCCAATACAGCCAAAAATAAATAAATAAAACATAAAGTATAGAATCTTAAAAAAGCAACAAAAAATCTATAAAGAATATTACGAGAATAGAATCACAGGCCAGTTTCTCCTTTGAATATGCATGCAAAATGTGTAAAGAGAAGCACAAACTGTATCCATGGTATGTAAAACAATCATATATCAGAATCAAAGTAGCTTTATTCTGGCAATGCAAGGTTGCTTTAATGTCCAAACATGAAACTGATCCCAGGAATGAATTAGAGTGGGGAAAGAAGTCATTTAAAACTGAAATCTTGGGACTTCCCTGGTGGTCCAGTATTTAGAACATGACGCTTTCACTGCTGGGGCCCTGGGGTCCAATCCCAGGTCAGGGAACTAAGATCCTGCAAGACATGAGGCAGGGCCCCGAAAAAAACAAAGAAAGGAAAGAAAGAAGTCTTAACCAGGAGACGCACAAGATCGAATAAACATAACAGATAACACCTTATGAAAAGTAGGTGAAGATTATGGAATATTCTAACATTTAAAACAAAAAGAAAGTTTTAAAGATTCAAAAGGATGTGACAAATATTGTACATCGGCAAAAATGAAATGAAATAAAATATAAAAATGATGGGAACCCAAAATTCCAGATGCCCAAGTCCTGTCTCTGAAGAGTCTCATTCAATGGGTTCAGGATTTCCTCTATATTTAAAAACCTGCAGGTGATTCTGGTATGATTCACAGACACAATGTAAAGCTTCTCTTTTACAGGAAAGAATGCCAGATTATTTTGTTATCTTATAGTTATACTAACAGGTTGTACTATTGACGGATAAGTCTGCTGTCAAAATGCACCCCCACTAGGGGTAAAAAAGGAACTAGTAGTCTCTACTGCTACTTGGTGGCAACATGCATGTATTGCAAGGGCAATTATTGTAACAGTCCAAATTAGTGGAACATTTTAGAATTGGAAGACTACATACAGATCATCTAGTCAAGCTTCCAACTATTAAAGTTGTGAAAACTAAGGCCCATATAAATGACATGATTTATCTCCAAAGAGCATTAGTGAAAGTATGAAATAAAAAATATCTCTGAACTTTTAATTTAGTGCCGTTTTTATTAATCTCAAGTATTAGCTTAAACTTGAGTGTGACAGATTTGGGATTGAATTCTTGCTCACGTTTACTGGTTGCGTGCCTTTTAGTAAGTTACTAAAACACTTTTCTTAAAAATAGACGTATTTATTTATTTATCTTTGGCTGCCTAGGCTCTTCGTTGCTGTGCGCGGGCTTTCTCTAGTTGCGGTGAGCGGGGGCTACTCTTTGTTGCAGTACGCGGGCTTCTCATTGTGGTGGCTTCTCGTTGTTGCTGAGCACGGGGTCTAGGTGCGTGGGCTTCAGTAGCTGTGGTTCACGGGCTCTAGCACGCAGGCTCAGTAGTTGTGGCACATGGTCTTAGTTGCTCCGTGGCATGTGGGATCTTCCCGGACCAGGGCTCAAACGTGTGTCCCGTGCACTGGCAGGTGGATCCTTAACCACCGCGCCAACAGGGAAGCCCTACTAATACACTTTTAACTTTGCTTTTCACGTATGTAAAACGGTGAGCCTTGACTGATATAGAATATGAGATAACCCAGCACTGTTCTTAACACATATATGTAGTTAAAATTTTTTGGCTCTCATCCCACTTAAACAGCCTCTATCCCCTTAATAATGAATGTGTCTTTCAGCTAGCAGAGCGCCCCAGAGCTGACCACATTCTGGCAAGAGATATAGGATTCTTTTTCTTACTGGGGGTTCTTTATACCTGATATTTGAAGCGCACTTAAACTTGAACAACTCTTGTTTATACTGTATTAATGGATTTGATGGATGAATTTTAGAAAGTAATATGCAGGAATTGAGCTGCCTTACTCTCAAGAAATATAATTCGATAGTGGTGGCTAGAACGATAAACAGTGTTTGGACAGGGAGTCCATATTGGATGTGAACTTCCTGTACTCCCATTCGTCTATTAAGAATAAATGGAATCCTTTCAAAATGTGTTCTAAAGGGCAGTTATTTCTTTCTGCCTCATTTAAGTTACCTGCAAGAAAAAGACAATCTCCTGCATCCTTGTTTAATAGGCTTTTAACATAAAGCAGATAATTTTTTGCAACATTTCCCAAACTTTTCGTTATCCAATTGGCTGAGGCTTCTCAACGATTATCATTTCACAACAATATCTCCATCTTCAGCTTCTTTCAATGAATTGGCCTAATAGATGTGCCATTAAAACAGAGCTTCACTCTCAACGTAGTTTTAATTTTGTATTCAAAGGGTATGAAGGATTCAGCCATAACAGTGAGTGGATTTCTGATACATGCTACATGATGGATGCAACTAATTGAAAGGAGTCAGGCATGAAAGGCTACATATTGTATGGTTCCATTTATATGAAATGTCCAGCAGTGGCAAATCCATACACACAGAAAAGATTCTACATTAGTGGTTGCCAGGGGTTTGGAAGAGAGGGAAATAGGGAATGACTCCTTAAAATGGGTGTAGGTTTCCTCTTGGTTGATGAAAATGTTTTGCAGCTAGGCAGTGGTGATAGTTGCACAACATTGTGACAGTAGTAAATTCCACTGAATGGTACGGTGAATTGTAAAATGATCCAAATGGTGGATTTTGTGTTATGTTCCTTTTACTACAATAAAAAGGAGAAAGAATTCGGGAAAGACTTAGAGTTTGGGCAACTAAGGTGAACTGGTCAAGAAAAAGACAGCTCTATTGTTCAGTTTTCTCTCAGCTCTCCCAGTGCATTAATCCTCAGCCAAAAGTAGCCTGAACTTGTAGATGATAGTCATTCAACACAGTCCAGGGAAAAGTAAATAAAATAAAACCCAACTCTTCTTCTTTAGCACATGTAGGAAAGGTTAGCTTGCTGCTCAGCCACGTGGACATTCATGAAGACGTTTCACTTTAGGTGTCCTCTACTTCAGTACTTTACTCACTTGAGCTCATTCGCACATGTAGGCAACAGCATTCCTTAATTCGATGGAATCTGCAGCACTGGTTGTGATCGGTCTCATGGAAAGAAAAGGAAAGGTGGCGCGGAAGCCAAGGGAAGAGATTCTCAAGACAGAGACGTTGTTTAAGATCTGACTCGGCTTGGCGGTCACAAAGATAAGGATTGAGAAGTAGTGCCCTGGACTTGTCAACGGAGAAATCATTGGGGGCTTCAAGGAGATCAGTTTCACGAGAGTAGTGGGGCAGAAACCAGACCGCAGTGTGGATGGGAGGGGAGAAATGGGGGGCAAGTCAAGAAATTGATGGCAAAGGGAAAGAAGGGAGGGGTGGATAGGAGGACAGGAGAATGGAATGGAGGAGAGCATTTCCTTGTGGCTCTTTAATATGGCTGGGAGGGGCCAACAGAGAAGGAGAGCGTGAAGATGTAGGAAGAGGGGGTGGCATCCCGAGCCCAAGGAGGACTGGCCCCTGTCTTCAGCTCCCACCAGCTGGATGTTCCCTCCCTCTAGCTTTCCACGTAGGCTGTGGAAGTTGCCCCTTGCCTCCTTGGATCAGCCACCCTTGATTCGTTCGTCCTTTTCTTATTTCTCAGCACATCTGGGTCATACGTTATGTGAAGACAAACAAATCACCACGGATGCTTAATTTTCTTGAAAAATCCCCAGGCAGGTACCATTTTGGAGACCTACATATTGTGCCTCAGCAAGCCAAAGTAGCCCATATTTCCTCTCTCATTGGGAGAGATTGCTGTTTCTTGGAGAACCTGATGAAGAGGGTGACTCGCACTTAGGAATAACGTTGCTTGAAAAGTGCAAAAGGTGAGATAGTTTGGCTCTGAGGGGCCTCTGAGGCCTGAGACTTCCTGAGAGATGGCAGACTCACAGCTCCCATTTCCCTCTGCCCCTGGGCTATGAGCTCATCAAATGAGATGGTAAATAAAGTCACTGACATGGTTTAAAGGATAATTTAGTTCTCTCTTGTTCACTCAGAGCAAATTGAATGGAATTTGCATACAACATATGGATGAAATATCCATACGATGGGGCTTGACCATATCCTCATGGTTCCCCTTCCCTTTTCTACATCTGGCCCCTTTAGCTCTGCAGACTTAACCCCACACCATCAGTCCACCCAGTCGGTCCGCTGAACGTCTCTTGCTCCTTCGCATCTGGTCGTTGTCGTCACCTTGTTCTCCACTACCGCCTCCTGCGGTAGCTGTTAGGTCCAGGGAGGTTGGTTCACTGTGAGCAAGTAACTGTCAACTCCATGGACAGGTGGAAGTGACTTGGCAGCCGGGATTTGCCCATCCTGAGTTCATTATACCCATGAGGGTCAAGGAGAATGGGGATGCAGCTGGTCTGCAGAGCCCCGGCAGTTCTGAGACACATGCTCCTGGATCCACACGTTGCTCCATACCCAGCCTTGCCTTGCTTTGTTCTCTGTCTTGACTCCATCCAGGTTTCTGCTCTCCTTGTCCCTTTGGGGAGGGAGGCCAGTACCAGCCCAGGTGTAGTCCCCCAAAGCTTCCTACTTCCAAGCATTACATAGGCTTGTACATCCCCTTGCTTGGGTTGCCCTGGCATTCGTGCCAACAAGTTGAGTGGTTTATGCCCTAGGCTCTCTCTTCTGGCAAGAATGTGCCTGAAAATCTCCATCTCTGGTTTGGTGGCCCCCAAAAATTCCCAGTCAGTTTTGGTGAGGGGACACGTGGTGACAGTGTTGTCTTTCGAAATGAGTAGTTCCGTTACCGACAATACTTTGCTCCCCATACATTATTTATAAGGTTTCCCTGTTTGTATGTGCAAACTATTTGTGTGTATATTTGGAGAAATACATTGTACAGCCCTCTTTTTTATTTCTTCCACACACCCTAGAGATGTCATAGAGGCAGTAAATATGTCCAACTTTTTGAGAAATTGGAACAATCAAGACTTACCTGTATGGAATGCTGTTAATGATGTCAATTCCCGCGACAGTACCTTTCATCTGACACACTTAGGGACTGTTAACAGATTAAAAGCAGTAAGAGACGCGGATAGAGAGAATTTTCATTATCTTGTGCTCTGAAATCTTGGATTTTCATTGGTTTCAATGGGCCTGAAATTGTAATTTCTTTAGTAGGCACATAGAAGCCTCTAGCGGTATTCTTAATAAAGCAAGGTGAGTTATAAGCAATCATCTGATGGAGGGTAAATGTACCACAGTCCAGTTTAAGAAAAATACAATATAAAAGTCTTACCATGGAAGAAAATCTTTATATGATCTTTTGAAAAAACAAAGCTTCAAGAAACATAAAGACATGACACCATATTCAGTTTAAAGTCAGTGACTTGTAAGCAAGGCAAAGCAAAGACAGTCTGATTAAGACCGTTGCATTGTTCTGGCATTTTTTAGGTCTCACCCATTTCTGTGGCCTTTTTAGAACCTAAGCTTCTAGGGCACAGAGAACTTCATCTTGACGTAGGGCTGAGCAAATGCACGGAGCATTTCTCAATAAGTAGGCATTAAATTCTTAGTCCAGAAGGAGCCTTGAGATGCCCTCTCTTTACTCCTTGGTAGAACTGTTTTAACCATCCCCTGAAAACAGATTTTTTTCTTTAAATCTCAAAATTCAGAGATTCCACAATCAGAAGTTACTTCTCATTATTGCCTTGTGGTCTGCTGTGGGCATCTGTCGAATGGTGTGAACTCTGCGTGGGGAGCCTGGCCTGCCCTCCAGGCCCACGGTTTGGGCTGCGGTGGTGCCATGCTGTGCTCAGGGGCCTTCTTTTTTGGAAGTCTGGGCTCCAGTGAGCCTTGGTCGTGTTCTTTTATGGAACCTTGGGTGCTAGACCACTCTGACCCTCAGTCTCATTTGCAGGTTCTGGGGAGGATTAAATGAGCTCATGGGATATCCAGGTGACTGAGGCAGAGTCGGCTCGGGATGAATCTTTGCTTCGTTTTCATTAGCTGCGGAGAAGACGATGACAGCTTGGTGCCTCTCCAACTTTAATATGGGTATGCCTCTCTTGGGGATCTTGTTAAATGCAGGCTGGTATTCAGTAGTTCTGGGTGGGGCCTGGATTCTGTGCTTCTAACAAGCTCCTAGGTGAGGGTGACGCTGAGGGCAAGGGTTTGGCACCTGTGTTTCTCCCTTTCTGGAAGAGCAGGATGTCTGCCCCACCCCCACCCCGAGAGGAGAAAACATCCGCAATGTGACTACTAGGAACCAGCTTCCCTCACATGCAAGGGTCCTGTACCACTGCTCCCAACCATTCCGTCTGAGGCGCAGCAAGCCAAAACACTGAAATGCTGAGGTTTGCAGCAAAGAGGAGGTTTATTCACAGGGCAGCCAAGCGAGGACGTGACGTGACAATAGGTCTCAAATCCGCCTCCCCAAAGGCAAGGGGCTTTGGGTATCTGTGGGATAAAGAATAAAGAAGCAGGGCAGTATGAGGCATGGGGAGCATGAGGAAAGGTGATTGGAAAAACGTGTGTTCATCATTGTTCTGAGCTGGCCTAACTAGGCTAGCACATTCTCAGGCTGGCGTTTTCGGCCCTCTGATGGCAGGAGGTCAAAAGGCACTTGCCCGGGTGGAAGATCGGTGGTCCTCTCCACTCTAAACCAGCTCAGCCTAACCAGGCACAGCTGATTCCAAGTTCCTGGAGGATCACGGGGCAAACATCTTATTGCTTATGCTACATGCTACTTGGAGGACGTGCAGGTGTTCAAGCTACCTTGATGAGTGAAGACCGGGATTTGACTAATCATGACACCTTGTTTCACCTCCAGGCCAGCAGAAGAGAGCTGTAGGCTGAGTCTGGCTCCTAGCACCTGGAATTGGAGGCAGGTGGTTTAAAAACGGGCTTTCCCACCCTCTGTGTGATATAAGGTAGATAGACTATTGAACCTTCCTGTGCCTGTTTCTCCACAAGCAGCATGGGGACACTCAGAGTCCCTCTCTTGGGGGCTGTTATGGGGGTTCAGTGAGATATAGATGCATGCACGGGCACACGGGAGACACCCAGTGTGTGTTCCCTTCGTGCTTATTTTTATTAGGACACCAGTATTGTTAGAACATTTCTGGTTTGGACAACAAATTAGATAGGTGGTCATTGCTATAGTTTATGCGAGAGCAATTCACATTGCCATTTGCAAAAAAGTAGTTGGTTGTCCAATGGGGATTATAAACATCCGTTTAACATGATCTACTGAACAGATAGTTCACACAGTAAGTACTTTATTTAAAATCAATTCTCTTTGTTTTCTTAAGCAATTGTTAACCCCCAATTTCGTGAGTACTACCAAGTAAGTCACTTGAAAATCATCTAGAGCAATCTATTTCACTTAGCAAGCCTAAAGCTATAGTTCAACCATTTTATTGACTGTTCTATGACAAAAATTACTCTAAACAGCTATTCCCTGGATAAGTAATCAGCTAAAGCTAGTTTGACTGACTAAATCGATTTACTGAGTTAATAAGCCAGTTGTTTTAGAATAGGACGAATTCATATTTCTCATCCATTCTGCATTAAACTGTTTCCCATTCGTACATACCCACATTCCTACTTCTGTGCTGTAGGGCTTGGCTGAACTACACCTGCCTTCAGTGAAACTTTTCTCTCCTGCACAATTGGAGATAATTTTAGTCTCGTGACTCCCACGGGGTTACCTCTGTTGTGACACTTGACTCTTTGGTGGCATATTTTATTTGAAAAAGCCTTCCGTTACTCCGGGCACGTCAAACAGTAAATGCTTTCTCTTCGTAAACCTGCATAACAATTTTCTGAACTCTTCTGCTCTGGGCAAGATTCATCAGTACACCAGGCAAACATAGTGAAAGAGGAGACAGTACTTGTGTTGCATTCAATTGGGTCTTGATACCTAAGTGTGACTCTTAACCAAGGATTATGCAGTAGTTAAGGACACAGATTCAAGTTGTTTAGGGTGTGTCCTAAAGTGTCAGTGGCAGAATTTAAGTCTCTACTCTGGAAATTGTAGACCTGAGACAAACTACTTCCCTAAACGTCATTTCCTACGTCTGAGAAAGATAATAGTATCTACCTTGTCGTAGACTGAATAATACCATTGCCCCCAAATGTCCACATTCTACTCTCCAGAACCTGTGAATGTCACCTTAAATGGCAGAAGGCACTTTGCCAGTGGGATGAAAGTAATGGTTCTCAGATGGGAAGATTCTCCTGGACTACCTGGATGGGCCCAAATATAACCACTGGTGTTCTCGTAAGAGAGAGGCAGAGGGAATTTGTACTCCAAAGAGAATGTGATGACGAAGTTGGGGTTGCATTGATGTGGCCAGAAGTGAAGGAATGCTGGCGAGGAAACAAACAGATTCTCGCTTAGAGCCTCTAGAAGGAGGATGGATGGCCCTGTCGACTTCTGGTTTCAGCCCAGGGAAACTGGTTTTGGACCTCTGTCTTGCAGAACCATAAGAAAATAAGTGTGTTGTGTTAGAAGCAAGCACATTTGTAGTCATTTGTTACAGCAGCCATAGGGAACTAATGCCTACCTCATAGGAAGTAGTTCTCCAATTAAAATGTGTGACTGGAAACACACTTAGTGGCATGTGTGACACACACTAGTTATGCTACCGTAGGTCGTTCTTGGAAACTGAAGCCTTGGTTTTGAGAGATCATCAAAACCAGTACAATGGTTGCCATGTTTCTCCTTGTTCAGCCTGGTGACCAACCCGGTAGAGAGAGCTCCATCCTTTCCCACAGGACCCCAACTGTGGGTACGTAGAGGGAAGCGGTTATGTCTCCCTTAAGGCACCTTTTTCTTTTCCTTTCTACTTTTGTCTTCATTAATCTTCATCCAACTGACCTTTCTAAATTTTACAGAAAACAAAACCATTTCTCCATGGATTCAGATACTACCCCAAGTTAATATTCCAACCAAGTTCTTGTTCTTCCGGGTCTCATCACCAGAAATTGCTGAGCCTAACTCTACTCTAGTTTCTAGGATCACTCATTTTCTCATTTCTCCCTTCTCCTTTTAGTTCAGAGTCTTGTCAATTTAGTTCCTTCCCTAACCACAACTTATAGTACGGTGGCACAGCAAAGTGATGAAAGTCTAGACGGTCTGGTTTTAATCCCGGGTTTTGCCACCTACTTACTGTGTGGCATTAGGCAAGCTCTTCAACGTCTCTGGGCCTCAGTTGCCCCCAGAAGAGTGAACATTATGAATATTCCCTACCTCTAGGGTTGCCATTATGAGGAATAAGTGAGTTAATATTTGGTAAGCCCTTAGAATAGTACTTGTTATAGTCTAAGCACTACAGTTGTGCTTGTTAATAATAATAAATGAAATTCCAAGCGTATAACTTACTCAACATTCTGTCATAACTTTGAAGTGTTGGTCTATCTGTTGGCTCACGTTGCAGGTAAATGAGTCGAGGCATGGGCTGAGGCATTGCTATCACTGGGTGGTGTGTTCCCAGAACTTGGAACAGCGGTGTGAAATGGGTAGTGGTTCTATTGGAGACAGGGCAGACTGGAAAATGACAGCCTGGGAAGGAGGTGTGGTGTCCATAGCTTTGGTGTTAGAGGTGCTGCCTGCTGAAGCACCAGTGCCGGCCTAAGCCGTAAATGGGGTGCTGGGGTAAAGAGGAGCAGGATGGAAGATGACAGCGTGGGAAGGAGGTGTGGTGTCCATAGGTTCGCGGTCTGACGGGCTTCCTGCTGAAGCACCGATGCCCGGCAGGGCCGTAAATGGGGTGCTGGGAAAAACAGGAGCAGAATGGAAGATGACAGCGTGTGAAGGTGGTGTGGTGTCCATAGGTTCGGGGTCTGACGTGCTTCCTGCTGAAGCACCGATGCCCGCCAGGGCCGTAAATGGGGTGGTCGGGAAAACAGGAGCAGAATGGAAGATGACAGCGTGTGAAGGTGGTGTGGTGTCCATAGGTTCGGGGTCTGACGTGCTTCCTGCTGAAGCACCGATGCCCGCCAGGGCCGTAAATGGGGTGGTCGGGAAAACAGGAGCAGAACGGAAGATGACAGCGTGTGAAGGTGGTGTGGTGTCCATAGGTTCGGGGTCTGACGTGCTTCCTGCTGAAGCACCGATGCCCGCCAGGGCCGTAAATGGGGTGGTCGGGAAAACAGGAGCAGAATGGAAGATGACAGCGTGTGAAGGTGGTGTGGTGTCCATAGGTTCGGGGTCTGACGTGCTTCCTGCTGAAGCACCGATGCCCGCCAGGGCCGTAAATGGGGTGGTCGGGAAAACAGGAGCAGAATGGAAGATGACAGCGTGTGAAGGTGGTGTGGTGTCCATAGGTTCGGGGTCTGACGTGCTTCCTGCTGAAGCACCGATGCCCGCCAGGGCCGTAAATGGGGTGCTGGGGAAAACAGGAGCAGAATGGGAGAGGACAGCGTGTGAAGGAGGTGTGGTGTCCATAGCTTCCATATTAGAGGTACTGCCTGCCTGATCTGAGAGCAGAGAGTGAAAGTGGGAGAGCCTCTTCCTAGATTCTAACTCCTCTGAATTTATAGCACTGGCTCTGCCTGGCTTTATGACATATCCATTGTACGTGTCACAGAGAAAGTGCAGGCGGGGCAGGGGGTGATGCAGGGGTCACATGCAAGCCCAGCTGCTGGCTTAACCCCGGCCCAAAGGCAAAGGGCAGGGCCCCTTCTGGACTTTCTAGTGGCTGGGACTTCTGGCTGTGGGTGGCAGGTGTTTGGCACCAGATGGGCCACCATGCGGAGACTGTTGGGGACTGTGGAAGCCTCCTCCAGAGCTCACCCTGCCTGGGGACTGGCTCTGCAGGCCCCTCAGCCCTGCGTATGTATCGGCCAGGCCTTCCCCACCACGGGACCAGAGGCCAGAGCCTGCTCAGACCTGAGGGCAGGAGGCAGCCAGAGCTTACCAGGGTGTGGGCCACCTCGTCCGCAGACCTCCCCAGCTCCTCTGCGAGACCTGGAGACAGGATCGCCTTCTCCAGGGCTGCTCAGCTGCCAGCATCACCATGAGCCAGGTGGCCAAGGTTTCTGAGCAGGAGATGCAGAGCCCTGATCCGACTGGATGCTGCAGCCCACGATGTCCCTTCCTGGCAGATAGGTTCTTTCTTCACTTCTGTTTTGAAATTTGGTAAAAGAACATTTAAACCTTGGCCTGTCCTTCAGGGTATATAGATGGTAGTGGCTTAGCCGGGATTCGATCCAAGCCTGTGTGATTCCAGAGCTTGTGCTCTGGACTGTGGTGCCTCCTTATCGTATATGCTTCATGTGTTACTTGTTTTTCTTTTTTTCTTGTAGTCCTTATGGTACTTAGCCCTAAGTGCCATACCTGTAACGAACAGCTACACTGCCCTGTAGGAGGTCTTCTTTTGTTCAACGCATGAATTGGTCATCCACCACACTGTGTTCTAATCTCAGAAGATACAGGTCAGGGAGCACCAGTTGTCAGCATGGCACCATTCCATATTTCTAACTGAGGCTTGAAGCCCGTATTTTCCCTTTGTCTAGTTTGAAGGATCCAGATATGTAAAGATGATATTCTAGATAAATCATGGTCTATCCTGAAAGAAATTCACCAGTGAATTGTTCCATATGGATTAGAAGCCAGCTTCTCTGGCCTTCCTGGAGTATATCCAGTAAGGCGTCTCATTCATGTCTAGAAAGCAAATATATCATTTATTGCAACTTCAGCGTGGAGCGATGTATTGGTATAAAGTACGATCAACACAATTTGGTCATTGTGAGTATGACAGCTGGGTCCACTCTTTACTACCCATATGTAACTCTAGGGATTCCTATGCCCAAGAGAGGAGACGTACTCTTGGCTGTCTAGGACAAGGGAAGCATGTGTTGTTATTCAGGAGCTGGAAGCTTCAGCATGACAGGTAGGAATTGAACAATCCTGGTCTACACATCACTTGACCTTGCTTAAAACTTGTTTCTTTGGCTTGCTTCATTGGAGTGTTTTCTCCCTCCTGGGGCTGACATTGTCTGTTATGTATCACGCATGTGACATGTAGAAGTTTCAGAACCCAAAATCATATAGATCAGTAAAAATGTATATATATATATAAACCTATTGAAACTCACACTGGGCATAATTCATATATTCCAAAATCAGTTTGACCCTCTGCTCTTGAGATTCTTTTTATGGTATGTCCCAGCAAATCTGGGCTTCCATCCCCAATAAATTTTGGGGTTGGAGGACACAAAAGCTTTTGCTCAGACCTAAATTCTGTCTGAAAACAAGGGAAATATTATAAGCCCTTTGTAACCTCTCCAAGAGCAGAAATGATTTACAGCTGTGGCATTGAACCATAATTCCTCGATCTCATTTGAGAAGAGTCCAGTTAGAAACAGTGTCTTGATTTTTGTTTCTTTTGTTTCTTCCCTGTTTTCTTGTCTTGCTTACCAACAATCCATTGTAATTCATGAGTTAGTATGGCAGCAGGCTGAGTGTTCCCTGGAGCTCATTAAATGAAGTGTTTTTCCTAAAATGACGTTTGTCTCCTTGTTTTCAGCCCCTCTTCTTTCCTCTGCCCTTTACTATAACCAGAGCTCAGCAAAAGCTGAGTGACTTTGTGCAGACCTTACTTAGGCTCAGCCTTTTTTTCTTCATTATTTTATTCATGGCTCCTCCATTTCATTGCTTGCCTTCTCGAAATGTGTTGAAATCTTTCTGTGGTTGATGACTTCCAGAATATCTTGGCTTTTATTGGTTGATTAATTTTGGTATTTCTACAGTTTTATTTAGATATGGTTTCAGGAGGAACAGAAAGTAAATATATTTCCTAGTCTGCCATCTTGAGCTGAAAATCCCTGTGGATTTTAGCATCCAATGTTCCCATGGGAAAACACCCAACCATGGCCTTAATAGATGTAACACTCAAGATTTCAGCTTTTGTTGAGCAATCACTAAGGATTTCATATGTGGTCATTTCTAATGGGGAAATAATAACTATCTCATGACGTTGATTTGAGGATTAAATTAGATAATGAACATGAAAATGCTTTCTAAGATTTAAAAATCAGTCAAAATGTTTTTTGTTATTATTTGATTTGTTGCTATTTCAACTTCACTTGACAGTTGTTTATGACCTTGCGTATGTGAGAAAATGTCCTCTGGGTTATTTTTCTGAAAGCCAGAATGTATTTTTCAATAGCTCAATGGAACTGGCATCATTTGTGAAGGTTAAGGGTGAAGGGGTAAATGTTTCTTGACACCTATCACTTTACAGTGTTTTCAGGAACTAACTGACTCATGTATTCCTCTTCCAAATTTGGTTGAGGACCTCCTACCAGCCACATGCTTTACGTCAGGTGTTGGAAAGCATTTTCTGGATTTGAAATATCTTAGGCTTTGTGGGCCATATACAGTTTCTGTAGCTTCTCCTCCTCTTTCCTCTTCAACAAGCTTTCTAAACGTGAGAACCATTATTAGCTCACAGTCCCACAGATCCAGGCTGAGAGCCTGATTTGATTCATGGCCATTATTTGCCAATTGCTGCTCTGCGTGTTCACTGAGGAGGGGGACCATGTTTGAGTAATCATTTCTTTGAATCAACTGTTGGTCTTCTGGGGCTTGTCCTTGCTCTCCTACAGTCTCTAATCAGCGTGGCATCCAGAGAGATCTTGTTAAAACATAAGTCAGATCATGTCACTCAAATTTCTTCAGTGGCTTCTTCACAGAAAATGCAAAGTCCTCAGAGTGCCTCCACAGACCTAGAAATCTGGGCCTCTGTTTCCTCTCTGACTGTTTCGTTCTCCTCTCCAATTTGCTCGCTCTGTTTTCCACACGCTGACATCCTTTCTGCTGCTTGGATACTCCAAACCTACTCTTGCCTCATTGACTTTCTGCCGCACGCCAGCCGCAGAAAGAGGATTTCACCGCCCAGGGTCAGAAGGGAAGGGGTGAGGACCTGAAGTAGCACTGACGAATGGGGTCAGAAGCCCATGGGGTCAGAAGGCTGCAATGAGAAGCCTACTCACCGCAACAAAGAATAGACCCCCGCTCGCCGAAACTAGAGAAAGCTCGCATACAGCAATGAAGACCCAATGCAGCCAAAAATAAATAAATAAAACATAAAGTATAGAATCTTAAAAAAGCAACAAAAAAATCGATAAAGAATATTACGAGAATAGAATCACAGGCCAGTTTCTCCTTTGAACATGCATGCAAAATGTGTAAAGAGAAGCACAAACTGTATCCATGGTATGTAAAACAATCATATATCAGAATCAAAGTAGCTTTATTCTGGCAATGCAAGGTTGCTTTAATGTCCAAACATGAAACTGATCCCAGGAATGAATTAGAGTGGGGAAAGAAGTCATTTAAAACTTAAATCTTGGGACTTCCCTGGTGGTCCAGTATTTAGAACATGAAGCTTTCACTGCTGGGGCCCTGGGGTCCAATCCCAGGTCAGGGAACTAAGATCCTGCAAGACATGAGGCAGGGCCCCGAAAAAAACAAAGAAAGGAAAGAAAGAAGTCTTAACCAGGAGACGCACAAGATCGAATAAACATAACAGATAACACCTTATGAAAAGTAGGTGAAGATTATGGAATATTCTAAAATTTAAAACAAAAAGAAAGTTTTAAAGATTCAAAAGGATGTGACAAATATTGTACATAGGCAAAAATAAAATGAAATAAAACATACAAATGATGGGAACCCAAAATTCCAGATGCCCAAGTCCTGTCTCTGAAGAGTCTCATTCAATGGGTTCAGGATTTCCTCTATATTTAAAAACCTGCAGGTGATTCTGGTATGATTCACAGACACAATGTAAAGCTTCTCTTTTACAGGAAAGAATGCCAGATTATTTTGTTATCTTATAGTTATACTAACAGGTTGTACTATTGACGGATAAGTCTGCTGTCAAAATGCACCCCCACTAGGGGTAAAAAAGGAACTAGTAGTCTCTACTGCTACTTGGTGGCAGCATGCATGTATTGCAAGGGCAATTATTGTAGCAGTCCAAATTAGTGGAACATTTTAGAATTGGAAGACTACATACAGATCATCTAGTCAAGGTTCCAACTATTAAAGTTGTGAAAACTAAGGCCCATATAAATGACATGATTTATCTCCAAAGAGCATTAGTGAAAGTATGAAATAAAAAATATCTCTGAACTTTTAATTTAGTGCCGTTTTTATTAATCTCAAGTATTAGCTTAAACTTGAGTGTGCTCACGTTTACTGGTTGCGTGCCTTTTAGTAAGTTACTAAAACACTTTTCTTAAAAATAGACGTATTTATTTATTTATCTTTGGCTGCCTAGGCTCTTCGTTGCTGTGCGCGGGCTTTCTCTAGTTGCGGTGAGCGGGGGCTACTCTTTGTTGCAGTACGCGGGCTTCTCATTGTGGTGGCTTCTCGTTGTTGCTGAGCACGGGGTCTAGGTGCATGGGCTTCAGTAGCTGTGGTTCACGGGCTCTAGCATGCAGGCGCAGTAGTTGTGGCACATGGTCTTGGTTCCTCCGCGGCATGTGGGATCTTCCCGGACCAGGGCTCAAACGTGTGTCCCGTGCACTGGCAGGTGGATCCTTAACCACCGCGCCAACAGGGAAGCCCTACTAATACACTTTTAACTTTGTTTTTCACGTATGTAAAGTGGTGAGCCTTGACTGATATAGAATATGAGATAACCTAGCACTGTTCTTAACACATATATGTAGTTAAAATTTTTTGGCTCTCATCCCACTTAAACAGCCTCTATCCCCTTAATAATGAATGTGTCTTTCAGCTAGCAGAGCACCTCACAGCTGACCACATTCTGGCAAGAGATATAGGATTCTTTTTCTTACTGGGGGTTCTTTATACCTGATATTTGAAGTGCACTTAAACTTGAACAACTCTTGTTTATACTGTATTAATGGAGTTGATGGATGAATTTTAGAAAGTAATATGCAGGAATTGAGCTGCCTTACTCTCAAGAAATATAATTCGATAGTGGTGGCTAGAACGATAAACAGTGTTTGGACAGGGAGTCCATATTGGATGTGAACTTCCTGTACTCCCATTCGTCTATTAAGAATAAATAGAATCCTTTCAAAATGTGTTTTAAAGGGCAGTTATTTCTTTCTGCCTCATTTAAGTTACCTGCAAGAAAAAGACAATCTCCTACATCCTTGTTTAATAGGCTTTTAATACAAAGCAGATAATTTTTTGCAACATTTCCCAAACTTTTCATTATCCAATTGGCTGAGGCTTCTCAACGATTATCATTTCACAACAATATCTCCATCTTCAGCTTCTTTCAATGAATTGGCCTAATAGATGTGCCATTAAAACAGAGCTTCATTCTCAGCGTGTTTTTAATTTTGTATTCAAAGAGTATGAAGGATTCAGCCATAACAGTGAGTGGATTTCTGATACATGCCACATGATGGATGCAATTAAGTGAAAGGAGTCAGGCATGAAAGGCTACATATTGTATGGTTCCATTTATATGAAATGTCCAGCAGTGGCAAATCCATACACACAGAAAAGATTCTACATTAGTGGTTGCCAGGGGTTTGGAAGAGAGGGAAATAGGGAATGACTCCTTAAAATGGGTGTAGGTTTCCTCTTGGTTGATGAAAATGTTTTGCAGCTAGGCAGTGGTGATAGTTGCGCAACATTGTGACAGTAGTAAATTCCACTGAATGGTACGGTGAATTGTAAAATGATCCAAATGGTGAATTTTGTGTTATGTTCCTTTTACTACAATAAATAGGAGAAAGAATTCGGGAAAGACTTAGAGTTTGGGAAACTAAGGTGAACTGGTCAAGAAAAAGACAGCTCTATTGTTCAGTTTTCTCTCAGCTCTCCCAGTGCATTAATCCTCAGCCAAAAGTAGCCTGAACTTGTAGATGATAGTCATTCAACACAGTCCAGGGAAAAGTAAATAAAATAAAACCCAACTCTTCTTCTTTAGCACATGTAGGAAAGGTTAACTTGCTGCTCAGCCACGTGGACATTCATGAAGACGTTTCACTTTAGGTGTCCTCTACTTCAGTACTTTACTCACTTGAGCTCATTCACACATGTAGGCAACAGCATTCCTTAATTCGATGGAATCTGTAGTACTGGTTGTGATCGGTCTCATGGAAAGAAAAGGAAAGGTGGCGCGGAAGCCAAGGGAAGAGATTTTCAAGACAGAGACGTTGTTTAAGATCTAACTCGGCTTGGCGGTCACAAAGATAAGGATTGAGAAGTAGTGCCCTGGACTTGTCAACGGAGAAATCATTGGGGGCTTCAAGGAGATCAGTTTCACGAGAGTAGGGGGGCAGAAACCAGACCGCAGTGTGGATGGGAGGGGAGAAATGGGGGGCAAGTCAAGAAATTGATGGCAAAGGGAAAGAAGGGACGGGTGGATAGGAGCACAGGAGAATGGAATGGAGGAGAGCATTTCCTTGTGGCTCTTTAATATGGCTGGGAGGGGCCAACAGAGAAGGAGAGCGTGAAGATGTAGGAAGAGGGGGTGGCATCCCGAGCCCAAGGAGGACTGGCCCCTGTCTTCACCTCCCACCAGCTGGATGTTCCCTCCCTCTAGCTTTCCACGTAGGCTGTGGAAGTTGCCCCTTGCCTCCTTGGATCAGCCGCCCTTGATTCGTTCGTCCTTTTCTTATTTCTCAGCACATCTGGGTCATACGTTATGTGAAGACAAACAAATCACCACTGATACTTAATTTTCTTGAAAAATCCCCAGGCAGGTACCATTTTGGAGAACTACATATTGTACCTCAGCAAGCCAAAGTAGCCCATTTTTCCTCTCTCATTGGGAGAGATTGCTGTTTCTTGGAGAACCTGATGAAGAGGGTGACTCGCACTTAGGAATAACGTTGCTTGAAAAGTGCAAAAGGTGAGGTAGTTTGGCTCTGAGGGGCCTCTGAGGACTGAGACTTCCTGAGAGATGGCAGACTTACAGCTCCCATTTCCCTCTGACCCTGGGCTATGAGCTCATCAAATGAGATGGTAAATAAAGTCACTGACATGGTTTAAAGGATAATTTAGTTCTCTCTTGTTCACTCAGAGCAAATTGAATGGGATTTGCATACAACATATGGATGAAATATCCATACGATGGGGCTTGACCATATCCTCATGGTTCCCCTTCCCTTTTCTACATCTGGCCCCTTTAGCTCTGCAGACTTAACCCCACACCATCAGTCCACCCAGTCGGTCCGCTGAACGTCTTTTCCTCCTTCGCATCTGGTCGTTGTCATCACCTTGTTCTCCACTACCGCCTCCTGAAGTAGCTGTTAGGTCCAGGGAGGTTGGTTCACTGTGAGCAAGTAACTGTCAACTCCATGGACAGGTGGAAGTGACTTGGCAGCCGGGATGCGCCCATCCTGAGTTCATTATACCCATGAGGGTCAAGGAGAATGGGGATGCAGCTGGTCTGCAGAGCCCCGGCAGTTCTGAGACACATGTTCCTGGATCCACACGTTGCTCCATACCCAGCCTTGCCTTGCTTTGTTCTCTGTCTTGACTCCATCCAGGTTTCTGCTCTCCTTGTCCCTTTGGGGAGGGAGGCCAGTACCAGCCCAGGTGTAGTCCCCCAAAGCTTCCTACTTCCAAGCGTTACGTAGGCTTGTATATCCACTTGCTTGGGTTGCCCTGGCATTCGTGCCAACAGGTTGACTGGTTTATGCCCTAGGCTCTCTTTTCTGGCAAGAATGTGCCTAAAAATCTCCATCTCTGGTTTGGTGGCCCCTAAAAATTCCCAGTCAGTTTTGGTGAGGGGACACTTGGTGACAGTGTTGTCTTTCGAAATGAGTAGTTCCGTTACCGACAATCCTTTGCTCCCCATACATTATTTATAAGGTTTCCCTGTTTGTATGTGCAAACTATTTGTGTGTATATTTGGAGAAATACATTGTACAGGCCTCTTTTTTATTTCTTCCACACACCCTAGAGATGTCATAGAGGCAGTAAATATGTCCAACTTTTTGAGAAATTGGAACAATCAAGACTTACCTGTATGGAATGCTGTTAATGATGTCAATTCCCGCGACAGTACCTTTCATCTGACACACTTAGGGACTGTTAACAGATTAAAAGCAGTAAAAGATGCGGATAGAGAGAATTTTCATTATCTTGTGCTCTGAAATCTTGGATTTTCATTGGTTTCCATGGGCCTGAAAATGGATTTTCTTTAGTAGGGACATAGAAGCCTCTAGCGGTATTCTTAATAACGCAAGGTGAGTTATAAGCAATCATCTGATGGAGGGTAAATGTACCACAGTCCAGTTTAAGAAAAATACAATATAAAAGTCTTACCATGGAAGAAAATCTTTATATGATCTTTTGAAAAAACAAAGCTTCAAGAAACATAAAGACATGACACCATATTCAGTTTAAAGTCAGTGACTTGTAAGCAAGGCAAAGCAAAGACAGTCTGATTAAGGCCGTTGCATTGTTCTGGCATTTTTTAGGTCTCACCCATTTCTGTGGCCTTTTTAGAACCTAAGCTTCTAGGGCACAGAGAACTTCATCTTGACGTAGGGCTGAGCAAATGCACGGAGTATTTCTCAATAAGTAGGCATTAAATTCTTAGTCCAGAAGGAGCCTTGAGATGACCTCTCTTTACTCCTTGGTAGAACTGTTTTAACCATCCCCCGAAAACAGATTTTTTTCTTTAAATCTCAAAATTCAGAGATTCCACAATCAGAAGTTACTTCTCATATTGCCTTGTGGTCTGCTGTGGGCATCTGTCGAATGGTGTGAACTCTGCGTGGGGAGCATGGCCTACCCTCCAGGCCCACGGTTTGGGCTGCAGTGGTGCCATGCTGTGCTCAGGGGCCTTCTGTTTTGGAAGTCTGGGCTCCAGTGAGCCTTGGTCATGTTCTCTTATGGAACCTTGGGTGCTAGACCACTCTGACCCTCAGTCTCATTTGCAGGTTCTGGGGAGGATTAAATGAGCTCATGGGATATCCAGGTGACTGAGGCAGAGTCGGCTCGGGATGAATCTTTGCTTCGTTTTCATTAGCTGCGGAGAAGACGATGACAGCTTGGTGCCTCTCCAACTTTAATATGGGTATGCCTCTCTTGGGGATCTTGTTAAATGCAGGCTGGTATTCAGTAGTTCTGGGTGGGGCCTGGATTCGGTGCTTCTAACAAGCTCCTAGGTGAGGGTGACGCTGAGGGCAAGGGTTTGGCACCTGTGTTTCTCCCTTTCCGGAAGAGCAGGATGTCTGCCCCACCCCCACCCCGAGAGGAGAAAACATCCGCAATGTGACTACTAGGAACCAGCTTCCCTCACATGCAAGGGTCCTGTACCACTGCTCCCAACCATTCTGTCTGAGGCGCAGCAAGCCAAAACACTGAAATGTTGAGGTTTGCAGCAAAGAGGAGGTTTATTCACAGGGCAGCCAAGCAAGGACGTGACGTGACAATAGGTCTCAAATCTGCCTCCCCAAAGGCAAGGGGCTTTGGGTATCTGTGGGATAAAGAATAAAGAAGCAGGGCAGTATGAGGCACGGGGAGCATGGGGAAAGGTGATTGGAAAAACGTGTGCTCATCATTGTTCTGAGCTGGCATAACTAGGCTACAGGCCTCAGCACATTCTCAGGCTGGAGTTTTCGGCCCTCTGATGGCAGGAGGTCAAAAGGCACTTGCCCAGGTGGAAGATCGGTGGTCCTCTCCAATCTAAACCAGCTCAGCCTAACCAGGCACAGCTGATTCCAAGTTCCTGGACGATCAGGGGGCAAACATCTTATTGCTTATGCTACATGCTACTTGGAGGACGTGCAGGTGTTCAAGCTACCTTGATGAGTGAAGACGGGATTTGACTAATCATGACACCTTGTTTCACCTCCAGGCGAGCAGAAGAGAGCTGTAGGCTGAGTCTGGCTCCTGGCACCTGGAATTGGAGGCAGGTGGTTTAAAAACGGGCTCTCCCACCCTCTGTGTGATATTAGGTAGATAGACTATTGAACCTTCCTGTGCCTATTTCTCCACAAGCAGCATGGGGACACTCAGAGTCCCTCTCTTGGGGGCTGTTATGGGGGTTCAGTGAGATATAGATGCATGCACAGGCACACGGGAGACACCCAGTGTGTGTTCCCTTCGTGCTTATTTTTATTAGGACACCAGTATTGTTAGAAGATTTCTGGTTTGGACAACAAATTAGATAGGTGGTCATTGCTATAGTTTATGTGAGAGCAATTCACATTGCCATTTGCAAAAAAGTAGTTGGTTGTCCAATGGGGATTATAAACATCCGTTTAACATGAGCTACTGAACAGATAGTTCACACAGTAAGTACTTTATTTAAAATCAATTCTCTTTGTTTTCTTAAGCAATTGTTAACTCCCAATTTTGTGAGTACTACCAAGTAAGTCACTTGAAAATCATCTAGAGCAATCTATTTCACTTAGCAAGCCTAAAGCTATAGTTCAACCATTTTATTTACTGTTCTATGACAAAAATTACTCTAAACAGCTATTCCCTGGATAAGTAATCAGCTAAAGCTAGTTGGACTGACTAAATCGATTTACTGAGTTAATAAGCCAGTTGTTTTAGAATAGGTCGAATGCATATTTCTCATCCATTCTGCATTAAACTGTTTCCCATTCGTACATACCCACGTTCCTACTTCTGTGCTGTAGGACTTGGCTGAACTACACCTGCCTTCAGTGAAACTTTTCTCTCCTGCACAATTGGAGATAATTTTAGTCTCCTCGTGACTCCCACGGGGTTACCTCTGTTGTGACACTTGACTCTTTGGTGGCATATTTTATTTGAAAAAGCCTTCCGTTACTCCGGGCACGTCAAACAGTAAATGCTTTCTCTTCGTAAACCTGCATAACAATTTTCTGAACTCTTCTGCTCTGGGCAAGATTCATCAGTACACCAGGCAAACATAGTGAAAGAGGAGACAGTACTTGTGTTGTATTCAATTGGGTCTTGATACCTAAGTGTGACTCTTAACCAAGGATTATGCAGTAGTTAAGGACACAGATTCAAGTTGTTTAGGGTGTGTCCTAAAGTGTCAGTGGCAGAATTTAAGTCTCTACTCTGGAAATTGTAGACCTGAGACAAACTACTTCCCTAAACGTCATTTCCTACGTCTGAGAAAGATAATAGAATCTACCTTGTAGTAGACTGAATAATACCATTGCCCCCAAATGTCCACATTCTACTCTCCAGAACCTGTGAATGTCACCTTAAATGGCAGAAGGCACTTTGCCAGTGGGATGAAAGTAATGGTTCTCAGATGGGAAGATTCTCCTGGACTACCTGGATGGGCCCAAATATAACCACTGGTGTTCTCGTAAGAGAGAGGCAGAGGGATTTTGTACTCCAAAGAGAATGTGATGACGAAGTTGGGGTTGCATTGATGTGGCCAGAAGTGAAGGAATGCTGGCGAGGAAACAAACAGATTCTCGCTTAGAGCCTCTAGAAGGAGGATGGATGGCCCTGTCGACTTCTGGTTTCAGCCCAGGGAAACTGGTTTTGGACCTCTGTCTTCCAGAACCATAAGAAAATAAGTGTGTTTTGTTAGAAGCAAGCACATTTGTAGTCATTTGTTACAGCAGCCATAGGGAACTAATGCCTACCTCATAGGAAGTAGTTCTCCAATGAAAATGTGTGACTGGAAACACACTTAGTGGCACGTGTGACACACACTAGTTATGCTACCGTAGGTCGTTCTTGGAAACTGAAGCCTTGGTTTTGAGAGATCATCAAAACCAGTACAATGGTTGCCATGTTTCTCCTTGTTCAGCCTGGTGACCAACCCGGTAGAGAGAGCTCCATCCTTTCCCACAGGACCCCACCTGTGGGTACGTAGAGGGAAGCGGTTATGTCTCCCTTAAGGCACCTTTTTCTTTTCCTTTCTACTTTTGTCTTCATTAATCTTCATCCAACTGACCTTTCTAAATTTTACAGAAAACAAAACCATTTCTCCATGGATTCAGATACTACCCCAAGTTAATATTCCAAACAAGTTCTTGTTCTTCCGGGTCTCATCACCAGAAATTTCTGAGCCTAACTCTACTCTAGTTTCTAGGATCACTCATTTTCTCATTTCTCCCTTCTCCTTTTAGTTCAGAGTCTTGTCAATTTAGTTCCTTCCCTAACCACAACTTACAGTACGGTGACACAGCAAAGTGATGAAAGTCTAGACGGTCTGGTTTTAATCCCGGGTTTTGCCACCTACTTACTGTGTGGCATTAGGCAAGCTCTTCAACGTCTCTGGGCCTCAGTTTCCCCCAGAAAAGTGAACTTTATGAATATTCCCTACCTCTAGGGTTGCCATTATGAGGAATAAGTGAGTTAATATTTGGTAAGCCCTTAGAATAGTACTTGTTATAGTCTAAGCACTACAGTTGTGCTTGTTAATAATAATAAATGAAATTCCAAGCGTATAACTTACTCAACTTTCTGTCATAACTTTGAAGTGTTGGTCTATCTGTTGGCTCACGTTGCAGGTAAATGAGTCGAGGCATGGGCTGAGGCATTGCTATCACTGGGTGGTGTGTTCCCAGAACTTGGAACAGCGGTGTGAAATGGGTAGTGGTTCTATTGGAGACAGGGCAGACTGGAAAATGACAGCCTGGGAAGGAGGTGTGGTGTCCATAGCTTTGGTGTTAGAGGTGCTGCCTGCTGAAGCACCAGTGCCGGCCTAAGCCATAAATGGGGTGCTGGGGTAAAGAGGAGCAGGATGGAAGATGACAGCGTGGGAAGGAGGTGTGGTGTCCATAGGATCGGGGTCTGACGTGCTTCCTGCTGAAGCACCGATGCCGGCCAGGGCCGTAAATGGGGTGCTGGGGAAAACAGGAGCAGAATGGAAGATGACAGCGTGTGAAGGTGGTGTGGTGTCCATAGGTTCGGGGTCGGACGTGCTTCCTGCTGAAGCACCGATGCCCGCCAGGGCCGTAAATGGGGTGCTGGGGAAAACAGGAGCAGAATGGAAGAGGACAGCGTGTGAAGGAGGTGTGGTGTCCATAGCTTCCATATTAGAGGTACTGCCTGCCTGATCTGAGAGCAGAGAGTGAAAGTGGGAGAGCCTCTTCCTAGATTCTAACTCCTCTGAATTTATAGCACTGGCTCTGCCTGGCTTTATGACATATCCATTGTACGTGTCACAGAGAAAGTGCGGGCGGGGCAGGGGGTGAGGCAGGGGTCACATGCAAGCCCAGCTGCTGGCTTAACCCCGGCCCAAAGGCAAAGGGCAGGGCCCCTTCTGGACTTTCTAGTGGCTGGGACTTCTGGCTGTGGGTGGCAGGTGTTTGGCACCAGATGGGCCACCATGCGGAGACTGTGGAAGCCTCCTCCAGAGCTCACCCTGCCTGGGGACTGGCTCTGCAGGCCCCTCAGCCCTGCGTATGTATCGGCCAGGCCTTCCCCACCACGGGGCCCAGAGGCCAGAGCCTGCTCAGACCTGAGGGCAGGAGGCAGCCAGAGCTTACCAGGGTGTGGGCCACCTCGTCCGCAGACCTCCCCAGCTCCTCTGCGAGACCTGGAGACAGGATCGCCTTCTCCAGGGCTGCTCAGCTGCCAGCATCACCATGAGCCAGGTGGCCAAGGTTTCTGAGCAGGAGATGCAGAGCCCTGATCCGACTGGATGCTGCAGCCCACGATGTCCCTTCCTGGCAGATAGGTTCTTTCTTCACTTCTGTTTTGAAATTTGGTAAAAGAACATTTAAACCTTGGCCTGTCCTTCAGGGTATATAGATGGTAGTGGCTTAGCCGGGATTCGATCCAAGCCTGTGTGATTCCAGAGCTTGTGCTCTGGACTGTGGTGCCTCCTTATCGTATATGCTTCATGTGTTACTTGTTTTTCTTTTTTTCTTGTAGTCCTTATGGTACTTAGCCCTAAGTGCCATAATTGTAACGAACAGCTACACTGCCCTGTAGGAGGTCTTCTTTTGTTCAACGCATGAATTGGTCATCCACCACACTGTGTTCTAATCTCAGAAGATACAGGTCAGGGAGCACCAGTTGTCAGCATGGCACCATTCCATATTTCTAACTGAGGCTTGAAGCCCGTATTTTCCCTTTGTCTAGTTTGAAGGATCCAGATATGTAAAGATGATATTCTAGATAAATCATGGGCTATTCTGAAAGAAATTCACCAGTGAATTGTTCCGTATGGATTAGAAGCCAGCTTCTCTGGCCTTCCTGGAGTATATCCAGTAAGGCGTCTCATTCATGTCTAGAAAGCAAATATATCATTTATTGCAACTTCAGCGTGGAGCGATGTATTGGTATAAAGTACAATCAACACAGTTTGGTTATTGTGAGTATGACAGCTGGGTCCACTCTTTACTACCCATATGTAACTCTAGGGATTCTTATGCCCAAGAGAGGAGACGTACTCTTGGCTGTCTAGGACAAGGGAAGCATGTGTTGTTATTCAGGAGCTGGAAGCTTCAGCATGACAGGTAGGAATTGAACAATCCTGGTCTACACATCACTTGACCTTGCTTAAAACTTGTTTCTTTGGCTTGCTTCATTGGAGTGTTTTCTCCCTCCTGGGGCTGACATTGTCTGTTATGTATCACGCATGTGACATGTAGAAGTTTCAGAACCCAAAATCATATAGATCAGTAAAAATGTATATATATATATATATATATATATATATATATACATTTTGAAACACACACTGGGCATAATTCATATATTCCTAAATCAGTTTGACCCTCTGCTCATGAGATTCTTTTTATGGTATGTCCCAGCAAATCTGGGCTTCCATCCCCAATAAAATTTGGGGTTGGAGGACACAAAAGCTTTTGCTCAGACCTAAATTCTGTCTGAAAACAAGGGAACTATTATAAGCCCTTTGTAACCTCTCCAACAGCAGAAATGATTTACAGCTGTGGCATTGAACCATAATTCCTCGATCTCATTTGGAAAGAGTCCAGTTAGAAACAGTGTCTTGATTTTTGTTTCTTTTGTTTCTTCCCTGTGTCCTTGTCTTGCTTACCAACAATCCATTGTAATTTATGAGTTAGTATGGCAGCAGGCTGAGTGTTCCCTGGAGCTCATTAAATGAAGTGTTTTTCCTAAAATGACGTTTGTCTCCTTGTTTTCAGCCCCTCTTCTTTCCTCTGCCCTTTACTATAACCAGAGCTCAGCAAAAGCTGAGTGACTTTGTGCAGACCTTACTTAGGCTCAGCCGTTTTTTCTTCATTATTTTATTCATGGCTCCTCCATTTCATTGCTTGCCTTCTCGAAATGTGTTGAAATCTTTCTGTGGTTGATGACTTCCAGAATATCTTGGCTTTTATTGGTTGATTAATTTTGGTATTTCTACAGTTTTATTTAGATATGGTTTCAGGAGGAACAGAAAGTAAATATATTTCCTAGTCTGCCATCTTGAGCTGAAAATCCCTGTGGATTTTAGCATCCAATGTTCCCATGGGAAAACACCCAACCATGGCCTTAATAGATGCAACACATGAAGATTTCAGCTTTGGTTGAGCAATCACTAAGGATTTCATATGTGGTCATTTCTAATGGGGAAATAATAACTATCTCATGACGTTGATTTGAGGATTAAATTAGATAATGAACATGAAAATGCTTTGTAAGATTTAAAAATCAGTAAAAATGTTTTTTGTTATTATTTGATTTGTTGCTATTTCAACTTCACTTGACAGTTGTTTATGACCTTGCGTATGTGAGAAAATGTCCTCTGGGTTATTTGTCTGAAAGCCAGAATGTATTTTTCAATAGCTCAATGGAACTGGCATCATTTGTGAAGGTTAAGGGTGAAGGGGTAAATGTTTCTTGACACCTGTCACTTTACAGTGTTTTCAGGAACTAACTGACTCATGTATTCCTCTTCCAAATTTGGTTGAGGACCTCCTACCAGCCACATGCTTTACGTCAGGTGTTGGAAAGCATTTTCTGGATTTGAAATATCTTAGGCTTTGTGGGCCATATACAGTTTCTGTAGCTTCTCCTCTTCTTTCCTCTTCAACAAGCTTTCTAAACGTGAGAACCATTATTAGCTCACAGTCCCACAGATCCAGGCTGAGAGCCTGATTTGATTCGTGGGCATTATTTGCCAATTGCTGCTCTGCGTGTTCACTGAGGAGGGGGACCATGTTTGAGTAATCATTTCTTTGAATCAACTGTTGGTCTTCTGGGGCTTGTCCTTGCTCTCCTACAGTCTCTAATCAGCGTGACATCCAGAGAGATCTTGTTAAAACATAAGTCAGATCATGTCACTCAAATTTCTTCAGTGGCTTCTTCACAGAAAATGCAAAGTCCTCAGAGTGCCTCCACAGACCTAGAAATCTGGGCCTCTGTTTCCTCTCTGACTGTTTCGTTCTCCTCTCCAATTTGCTCGCTCTGTTTTCCACACGCTGACATCCTTTCTGCTCCTTGGATACTCCAAACCTACTCTTGCCTCATTGACTTTCTGCCGCACCCCAGCCGCAGAAAGAGGATTTCACCACCCAGGGTCAGAAGGGAAGGGGTGAGGACCTGAAGTAGCACTGACGAATGGGGTCAGAAGCCCATGGGGTCAGAAGGCTGCAATGAGAAGCCTACTCACCGCAACAAAGAATAGACCCCTGCTCGCCGAAACTAGAGAAAGCTCGCATGCAGCAATGAAGACCCAATGCAGCCAAAAATAAATAAATAAAACATAAAGTATAGAATGTTAAAAAAGCAACAAAAATCTATAAAGAATATTACGAGAATAGAATCACAGGCCAGTTTCTCCTTTGAACATGCATGCAAAATGTGTAAAGAGAAGCACAAACTTTATCCATGGTATGTAAAACAATCGTATATCAGAATCAAAGTAGCTTTATTCTGGCAATGCAAGGTTGCTTTAATGTCCAAACATGAAACTGATCCCAGGAATGAATTAGAGTGGGGAAAGAAGTCATTTAAAACTGAAATCTTGGGACTTCCCTGGTGGTCCAGTGTTTAGAACATGACGCTTTCACTGCTGGGGCCCTGGGGTCCAATCCCAGGTCAGGGAACTAAGATCCTGCAAGACATGAGGCAGGGCCCCGAAAAAAACAAAGAAAGGAAAGAAAGAAGTCTTAACCAGGAGAAGCACAAGATCGAATAAACATAACAGATAACACCTTATGAAAAGTAGGTGAAGATTATGGAATATTCTAAAATTTAAAACAAAAAGAAGGTTTCAAAGATTCAAAAGGATGTGACAAATATTGTACATAGGCAAAAATAAAATGAAATAAAATATACAAATGATGGGAACCCAAAATTCCAGATGCCCAAGTCCTGTCTCTGAAGAGTCTCATTCAATGGGTTCAGGATTTCCTCTATATTTAAAAACCTACAGGTGATTCTGGTACGATTCACAGACACAATGTAAAGCTTCTCTTTTACAGGAAAGAATACCAGATTATTTTGTTATCTTATAGTTATACTAACAGGTTGTACTATTGACGGATAAGTCTGCTGTCAAAATGCACCCCCACTAGGGGTAAAAAAAGGAACTAGTAGTCTCTACTGCTACTTGGTGGCAGCATGCATGTATTGCAAGGGCAATTATTGTAGCAATCCAAGTTAGTGGAACATTTTAGAATTGGAAGACTACATACAGATCATCTAGTCAAGCTTCCAACTATTAAAGTTGTGAAAACTAAAGCCCATATAAATGAAATGATTTATCTCCAAAGAGCATTAGTGAAAGTATGAAATAAAAAATATCTCTGAACTTTTACTTTAGTGCTGTTTTTATTAATCTCAAGTATTAGCTTAAACTTCAGTGTGACAGATTTGGGATTGAATTCTTGCTCAAGTTTACTGGTTGCGTGCCTTTTAGTAAGTTACTAAAACACTTTTCTTAAAAATAGACGTATTTATTTATTTATCTTTGGCTGCCTAGGCTCTTCGTTGCTGTGCGCGGGCTTTCTCTAGTTGCGGTGAGCGGGGGCTACTCTTTGTTGCAGTACGCGGGCTTCTCATTGTGGTGGCTTCTCGTTGTTGCTGAGCACGGGGTCTAGGTGCATGGTCTTCAGTAGCTGTGGTTCACGGGCTCTAGCACGCAGGCGCAGTAGTTGTGGCACATGGTCTTGGTTCCTCCGCGGCATGTGGGATCTTCCCGGACCAGGGCTCAAACGTGTGTCCCGTGCACTGGCACGTGGATCCTTAACCACCACGCCAACAGGGAAGCCCTACTAATACACTTTTAACTTTGTTTTTCACGTATGTAAAACGGTGAGCCTTGACTGATATAGAATATGAGATAACCTAGCACTGTTCTTAACACATATATGTAGTTAAAATTTTTTGGCTCTCATCCCACTTAAACAGCCTCTATCCCCTTAATAATGAATGTGTCTTTCAGCTAGCAGAGCACCCCACAGCTGACCACATTCTGGCAAGAGATATAGGATTCTTTTTCTTACTGGGGGTTCTTTATACCTGATATTTGAAGTGCACTTAAACTTGAACAACTCTTGTTTATACTGTATTAATGGAGTTGATGGATGAATTTTAGAAAGTAATATGCAGGAATTGAGCTGCCTTACTCTCAAGAAATATAATTCGATAGTGGTGGCTAGAACGATAAACAGTGTTTGGACAGGGAGTCCATATTGGATGTGAACTTCCTGTACTCCCATTCGTCTATTAAGAATAAATAGAATCCTTTCAAAATGTGTTTTAAAGGGCAGTTATTTCTTTCTGCCTCATTTAAGTTACCTGCAAGAAAAAGACAATCTCCTACATCCTTGTTTAATAGGCTTTTAATACAAAGCAGATAATTTTTTGCAACATTTCCCAAACTTTTCATTATCCAATTGGCTGAGGCTTCTCAACGATTATCATTTCACAACAATATCTCCATCTTCAGCTTCTTTCAATGAATTGGCCTAATAGATGTGCCATTAAAACAGAGCTTCACTCTCAACGTAGTTTTAATTTTGTATTCAAAGGGTATGAAGGATTCAGCCATAACAGTGAGTGGATTTCTGATACATGCCACATGATGGATGCAATTAAGTGAAAGGAGTCAGGCATGAAAGGCTACATATTGTATGGTTCCATTTATATGAAATGTCCAGCAGTGGCAAATCCATACACACAGAAAAGATTCTACATTAGTGGTTGCCAGGGGTTTGGAAGAGAGGGAAATAGGGAATGACTCCTTAAAATGGGTGTAGGTTTCCTCTTGGTTGATGAAAATGCTTTGCAGCTAGGCAGTGGTGATAGTTGCGCAACATTGTGACAGTAGTAAATTCCACTGAATGGTACAGTGAATTGTAAAATGATCCAAATGGTGAATTTTGTGTTATGTTCCTTTTACTACAATAAAAAGGAGAAAGAATTCGGGAAAGACTTAGAGTTTGGGAAACTAAGGTGAACTGGTCAAGAAAAAGACAGCTCTATTGTTCAGTTTTCTCTCAGCTCTCCCAGTGCATTAATCCTCAGCCAAAAGTAGCCTGAACTTGTAGATGATAGTCATTCAACACAGTCCAGGGAAAAGTAAATAAAATAAAACCCAACTCTTCTTCTTTAGCACATGTAGGAAAGGTTAACTTGCTGCTCAGCCACGTGGACATTCATGAAGACGTTTCACTTTAGGTGTCCTCTACTTCAGTACTTTACTCACTTGAGCTCATTCACACATGTAGGCAACAGCATTCCTTAATTCGATGGAATCTGCAGTACTGGTTGTGATCGGTCTCATGGAAAGAAAAGGAAAGGTGGCGCGGAAGCCAAGGGAAGAGATTTTCAAGATAGAGACGTTGTTTAAGATCTAACTCGGCTTGGCGGTCACAAAGATAAGGATTGAGAAGTAGTGCCCTGGACTTGTCAACGGAGAAATCATTGGGGGCTTCAAGGAGATCAGTTTCACGAGAGTAGGGGGGCAGAAACCAGACCGCAGTGTGGATGGGAGGGGAGAAATGGGGGGCAAGTCAAGAAATTGATGGCAAAGGGAAAGAAGGGAGGGGTGGATAGGAGGACAGGAGAATGGAATGGAGGAGAGCATTTCCTTGTGGCTCTTTAATATGGCTGGGAGGGGCCACAGAGAAGGAGAGCATGAAGATGTAGGAAGAGGGGGTGGCATCCCGAGCCCAAGGAGGACTGGCCCCTGTCTTCACCTCCCACCAGCTGGATGTTCCCTCCCTCTAGCTTTCCACGTAGGCTGTGGAAGTTGCCCCTTGCCTCCTTGGATCAGCCGCCCTTGATTCCTTCGTCCTTTTCTTATTTCTCAGCACATCTGGGTCATACGTTATGTGAAGACAAACAAATCACCACGGATACTTAATTTTCTTGAAAAATCCCCAGGCAGGTACCATTTTGGAGAACTACATATTGTGCCTCAGCAAGCCAAAGTAGCCCATTTTTCCTCTCTCATTGGGAGAGATTGCTGTTTCTTGGAGAACCTGATGAAGAGGGTGACTCGCACTTAGGAATAACGTTGCTTGAAAAGTGCAAAAGGTGAGGTAGTTTGGCTCTGAGGGGCCTCTGAGGCCTGAGACTTCCTGAGACTCACAGCTCCCATTTCCCTCTGCACCTGGGCTATGAGCTCATCAAATGAGATGGTAAATAAAGTCACTGACATGGTTTAAAGGATAATTTAGTTCTCTCTTGTTCACTCAGAGCAAATTGAATGGGATTTGCATACAACATATGGATGAAATATCCATACGATGGGGCTTGACCATATCCTCATGGTTCCCCTTCCCTTTTCTACATCTGGCCCCTTTAGCTCTGCAGACTTAACCCCACACCATCAGTCCACCCAGTCGGTCCGCTGAACGTCTTTTCCTCCTTCGCATCTGGTCGTTGTCGTCACCTTGTTCTCCACTACCGCCTCCTGCAGTAGCTGTTAGGTCCAGGGAGGTTGGTTCACTGTGAGCAAGTAACTGTCAACTCCATGGACAGGTGGAAGTGACTTGGCAGCCGGGATTTGCCCATCCTGAGTTCATTATACCCATGAGGGTCAAGGAGAATGGGGATGCAGCTGGTCTGCAGAGCCCCGGCAGTTCTGAGACACATGCTCCTGGATCCACACGTTGCTCCATATCCAGCCTTGCCTTTCTTTGTTCTCTCTCTTGACTCCATCCAGGTTTCTGCTCTCCTTGTCCCTTTGGGGAGGGAGGCCAGTACCAGCCCAGGTGTAGTCCCCCAAAGCTTCCTACTTCCAAGCGTTACGTAGGCTTGTATATCCACTTGCTTGGGTTGCCCTGGCATTCGTGCCAACAGGTTGACTGGTTTATGCCCTAGGCTCTCTTTTCTGACAAGAATGTGCCTAAAAATCTCCATCCCTGGTTTGGTGGCCCCTAAAAATTCCCAGTCAGTTTTGGTGAGGGGACACTTGGTGACAGTGTTGTCTTTCGAAATGAGTAGTTCCGTTACCGACAATCCTTTGCTCCCCATACATTATTTATAAGGTTTCCCTGTTTGTATGTGCAAACTATTTGTGTGTATATTTGGAGAAATACATTGTACAGGCCTCTTTTTTATTTCTTCCACACACCCTAGAGGTGTCATAGAGGCAGTAAATATGTCCAACTTTTTGAGAAATTGGAACAATCAAGACTTACCTGTATGGAATGCTGTTAATGATGTCAATTCCCACGACAGTACCTTTCATCTGACACACTTAGGGACTGTTAACAGATGAAAAGCAGTAAAAGATGCGGATAGAGAGAATTTTCATTATCTTGTGCTCTGAAATCTTGGATTTTCATTGGTTTCAATGGGCCTGAAAATGGATTTTCTTTAGTAGGGACATAGAAGCCTCTAGCGGTATTCTTAATAAAGCAAGGTGAGTTATAAGCAATCATCTGATGGAGGGTAAATGTACCACAGTCCAGCTTAAGAAAAATAAAATATAAAAGTCTTACCATGGAAGAAAATCTTTATATGATCTTTTGAAAAAAAAAGCTTCAAGAAACATAAAGACATGACACCATATTCAGTTTAAAGTCAGTGACTTGTAAGCAAGGCAAAGCAAAGACAGTCTGATTAAGGCCGTTGCATTGTTCTGGCATTTTTTAGGTCTCACCCATTTCTGTGGCCTTTTTAGAACCTAAGCTTCTAGGGCACAGAGAACTTCATCTTGACGTAGGGCTGAGCAAATGCACGGAGCATTTCTCAATAAGTAGGCATTAAATTCTTAGTCCAGAAGGAGCCTTGAGATGACCTCTCTTTACTCCTTGGTAGAACTGTTTTAACCATCCCCCGAAAACAGATTTTTTTCTTTAAATCTCAAAATTCAGAGATTCCACAATCAGAAGTTACTTCTCATATTGCCTTGTGGTCTGCTGTGGGCATCTGTCGAATGGTGTGAACTCTGCGTGGGGAGCCTGGCCTGCCCTCCAGGCCCACGGTTTGGGCTGCGGTGGTGCCATGCTGTGCTCAGGGGCCTTCTTTTTTGGAAATCTGGGCTCCAGTGAGCCTTGGTCATGTTCTCTTATGGAACCTTGGGTGCTAGACCACTCTGACCCTCAGTCTCATTTGCAGGTTCTGGGGAGGATTAAATGAGCTCATGGGATATCCAGGTGACTGAGGCAGAGTCGGCTCGGGATGAATCTTTGCTTCGTTTTCATTAGCTGCGGAGAAGACGATGACAGCTTGGTGCCTCTCCAACTTTAATATGGGTATGACTCTCTTGGGGATCTTGTTAAATGCAGGCTGATATTCAGTAGTTCTGGGTGGGGCCTGGATTCGGTGCTTCTAACAAGCTCCTAGGTGAGGGTGACGCTGAGGGCAAGTGTTTGGCACCTGTGTTTCTCCCTTTCCGGAAGAGCAGGATGTCTGCCCCACCCCCACCCAGAGAGGAGAAAACATCCGCAATGTGACTACTAGGAACCAGCTTCCCTCACATGCAAGGGTCCTGTACCACTGTTCCCAACCTTTCTGTCTGAGATGCAGCAAGCCAAAACACTGAAATGCTGAGGTTTGCAGCAAAGAGGAGGTTTATTCACAGGGCAGCCAAGCGAGGACGTGAGGTAACAATAGGTCTCAAATCTGCCTCCCCAAAGGCAAGGGGCTTTGGGTATCTGTGGGATAAAGAATAAAGAAGCAGGGCAGTATGAGGCACGGGGAGCATGGGGAAAGGTGATTGGAAAAACGTGTGCTCATCATTGTTCTGAGCTGGCATAACTAGGCTACAGGCCTCAGCACATTCTCAGGCTGGAGTTTTCGGCCCTCTGATGGCAGGAGGTCAAAAGGCACTTGCCCAGGTGGAAGATCGGTGGTCCTCTCCACTCTAAACCAGCTCAGCCTTACCAGGCACAGCTGATTCCAAGTTCCTAGACGATCAGGGGGCAAACATCTTATTGCTTATGCTACATGCTACTTGGAGGACGTGCAGGTGTTCAAGCTACCTTGATGAGTGAAGACGGGATTTGACTAATCATGACACCTTGTTTCACCTCCAGGTGAGCAGAAGAGAGCTGTAGGCTGAGTCTGGCTCCTGGCACCTGGAATTGGAGGCAGGTGGTTTAAAAACGGGCTCTCCCACCCTCTGTGTGATATTAGGTAGATAGACTATTGAACCTTCCTGTGCCTATTTCTCCACAAGCAGCATGGGGACACTCAGAGTCCCTCTCTTGGGGGCTGTTATGGGGGTTCAGTGAGACATAGATGCATGCACAGGCACACGGGAGACACCCAGTGTGTGTTCCCTTCGTGCTTATTTTTATTAGGACACCAATATTGTTAGAAGATTTCTGGTTTGGACAACAAATTAGATAGGTGGTCATTGCTATAGTTTATGCGAGAGCAATTCACATTGCCATTTGCAAAAAAGTAGTTGGTTGTCCAATGGGGATTATAAACATCCGTTTAACATGAGCTACTGAACAGATAGTTCACACAGTAAGTACTTTATTTAAAATCAATTCTCTTTGTTTTCTTAAGCAATTGTTAATCCCCAATTTCGTGAGTACTACCAAGTAAGTCACTTGAAAATCATCTAGAGCAATCTATTTCACTTAGCAAGCCTAAAGCTATAGTTCAACCATTTTATTCACTGTTCTATGACAAAAATTACTCTAAACAGCTATTCCCTGGATAAGTAATCAGCTAAAGCTAGTTGGACTGACTAAATCGATTTACTGAGTTAATAAGCCAGTTGTTTTAGAATAGGTCGAATGCATATTTCTCATCCATTCTGCATTAAACTGTTTCCCATTCGTACATACCCACGTTCCTACTTCTGTGCTGTAGGACTTGGCTGAACTACACCTGCCTTCAGTGAAACTTTTCTCTCCTGCACAATTGGAGATAATTTTAGTCTCCTCGTGACTCCCACGGGGTTACCTCTGTTGTGACACTTGACTCTTTGGTGGCATATTTTATTTGAAAAAGCCTTCCGTTACTCCGGGCACGTCAAACAGTAAATGCTTTCTCTTCGTAAACCTGCATAACAATTTTCTGAACTCTTCTGCTCTGGGCAAGATTCATCAGTACACCAGGCAAACATAGTGAAAGAGGAGACAGTACTTGTGTTGTATTCAATTGGGTCTTGATACCTAAGTGTGACTCTTAACCAAGGATTATGCAGTAGTTAAGGACACAGATTCAAGTTGTTTAGGGTGTGTCCTAAAGTGTCAGTGGCAGAATTTAAGTCTCTACTCTGGAAATTGTAGACCTGAGACAAACTACTTCCCTAAACGTCATTTCCTACGTCTGAGAAAGATAATAGAATCTACCTTGTAGTAGACTGAATAATACCATTGCCCCCAAATGTCCACATTCTACTCTCCAGAACCTGTGAATGTGACCTTAAATGGCAGAAGGCACTTTGCCAGTGGGATGAAAGTAATGGTTCTCAGATGGGAAGATTCTCCTGGACTACCTGGATGGGCCCAAATATAACCACTGGTGTTCTCGTAAGAGAGAGGCAGAGGGATTTTGTACTCCAAAGAGAATGTGATGACGAAGTTGGGGTTGCATTGATGTGGCCAGAAGTGAAGGAATGCTGGCGAGGAAACAAACAGATTCTCGCTTAGAGCCTCTAGAAGGAGGATGGATGGCCCTGTCGACTTCTGGTTTCAGCCCAGGGAAACTGGTTTTGGACCTCTGTCTTCCAGAACCATAAGAAAATAAGTGTGTTTTGTTAGAAGTAAGCACATTTGTAGTCATTTGTTACAGCAGCCATAGGGAACTAATGCCTACCTCATAGGAAGTAGTTCTCCAATGAAAATGTGTGACTGGAAACACACTTAGTGGCACGTGTGACACACACTAGTTATGCTACCGTAGGTCGTTCTTGGAAACTGAAGCCTTGGTTTTGAGAGATCATCAAAACCAGTACAATGGTTGCCATGTTTCTCCTTGTTCAGCCTGGTGACCAACCCGGTAGAGAGAGCTCCATCCTTTCCCACAGGACCCCACCTGTGGGTACGTAGAGGGAAGCGGTTATGTCTCCCTTAAGGCACCTTTTTCTTTTCCTTTCTACTTTTGTCTTCATTAATCTTCATCCAACTGACCTTTCTAAATTTTACAGAAAACAAAACCATTTCTCCATGGATTCAGATACTACCCCAAGTTAATATTCCAAACAAGTTCTTGTTCTTCCGGGTCTCATCACCAGAAATTTCTGAGCCTAACTCTACTCTAGTTTCTAGGATCACTCATTTTCTCATTTCTCCCTTCTCCTTTTAGTTCAGAGTCTTGTCAATTTAGTTCCTTCCCTAACCACAACTTACAGTACGGTGACACAGCAAAGTGATGAAAGTCTAGACGGTCTGGTTTTAATCCCGGGTTTTGCCACCTACTTACTGTGTGGCATTAGGCAAGCTCTTCAACGTCTCTGGGCCTCAGTTTCCCCCAGAAAAGTGAACTTTATGAATATTCCCTACCTCTAGGGTTGCCATTATGAGGAATAAGTGAGTTAATATTTGGTAAGCCCTTAGAATAGTACTTGTTATAGTCTAAGCACTACAGTTGTGCTTGTTAATAATAATAAATGAAATTCCAAGCGTATAACTTACTCAACTTTCTGTCATAACTTTGAAGTGTTGGTCTATCTGTTGGCTCACGTTGCAGGTAAATGAGTCGAGGCATGGGCTGAGGCATTGCTATCACTGGGTGGTGTGTTCCCAGAACTTGGAACAGCGGTGTGAAATGGATAGTGGTTCTATTGGAGACAGGGCAGACTGGAAAATGACAGCCTGGGAAGGAGGTGTGGTGTCCATAGCTTTGGTGTTAGAGGTGCTGCCTGCTGAAGCACCAGTGCCGGCCTAAGCCATAAATGGGGTGCTGGGGTAAAGAGGAGCAGGATGGAAGATGACAGCGTGGGAAGGAGGTGTGGTGTCCATAGGATCGGGGTCTGATGTGCTTCCTGCTGAAGCACCGATGCCCGCCAGGGCTGTAAATGGGGTGCTGGGGAAAACAGGAGCAGAATGGAAGATGACAGCGTGTGAAGGTGGTGTGGTGTCCATAGGTTCGGGGTCTGACGTGCTTCGTGCTGAAGCACCGATGCCCGCCAGGGCCGTAAATGGGGTGCTGGGGAAAACAGGAGCAGAATGGAAGAGGACAGCGTGTGAAGGAGGTGTGGTGTCCATAGCTTCCATATTAGAGGTACTGCCTGCCTGATCTGAGAGCAGAGAGTGAAAGTGGGAGAGCCTCTTCCTAGATTCTAACTCCTCTGAATTTATAGCACTGGCTCTGCCTGGCTTTATGACATATCCATTGTACGTGTCACAGAGAAAGTGCGGGCGGGGCAGGGGGTGAGGCAGGGGTCACATGCAAGCCCAGCTGCTGGCTTAACCCCGGCCCAAAGGCAAAGGGCAGGGCCCCTTCTGGACTTTCTAGTGGCTGGGACTTCTGGCTGTGGGTGGCAGGTGTTTGGCACCAGATGGGCCACCATGCGGAGACTGTGGAAGCCTCCTCCAGAGCTCACCCTGCCTGGGGACTGGCTCTGTAGGCCCCTCAGCCCTGCGTATGTATCGGCCAGGCCTTCCCCACCACGGGGCCCAGAGGCCAGAGCCTGCTCAGACCTGAGGGCAGGAGGCAGCCAGAGCTTACCAGGGTGTGGGCCACCTCGTCCGCAGACCTCCCCAGCTCCTCTGCGAGACCTGGAGACAGGATCGCCTTCTCCAGGGCTGCTCAGCTGCCAGCATCACCATGAGCCAGGTGGCCAAGGTTTCTGAGCAGGAGATGCAGAGCCCTGATCCGACTGGATGCTGCAGCCCACGATGTCCCTTCCTGGCAGATAGGTTCTTTCTTCACTTCTGTTTTGAAATTTGGTAAAAGAACATTTAAACCTTGGCCTGTCCTTCAGGGTATATAGATGGTAGTGGCTTAGCCGGGATTCGATCCAAGCCTGTGTGATTCCAGAGCTTGTGCTCTGGACTGTGGTGCCTCCTTATCGTATATGCTTCATGTGTTACTTGTTTTTCGTTTTTTCTTGTAGTCCTTATGGTACTTAGCCCTAAGTGCCATACCTGTAACGAACAGCTACACTGCCCTGTAGGAGGTCTTCTTTTGTTCAACGCATGAATTGGTCATCCACCACACTGTGTTCTAATCTCAGAAGATACAGGTCAGGGAGCACCAGTTGTCAGCATGGCACCATTCCATATTTCTAACTGAGGCTTGAAGCCCGTATTTTCCCTTTGTCTAGTTTGAAGGATCCAGATATGTAAAGATGATATTCTAGATAAATCATGGGCTATTCTGAAAGAAATTCACCAGTGAATTGTTCCGTATGGATTAGAAGCCAGCTTCTCTGGCCTTCCTGGAGTATATCCAGTAAGGCGTCTCATTCATATCTAGAAAGCAAATATATCATTTATTGCAACTTCAGCGTGGAGCGATGTATTGGTATAAAGTACGATCAACACAGTTTGGTTATTGTGAGTATGACAGCTGGGTCCACTCTTTACTACCCATATGTAACTCTAGGGATTCTTATGCCCAAGAGAGGAGACGTACTCTTGGCTGTCTAGGACAAGGGAAGCATGTGTTGTTATTCAGGAGCTGGAAGCTTCAGCATGACAGGTAGGAATTGAACAATCCTGGTCTACACATCACTTGACCTTGCTTAAAACTTGTTTCTTTGGCTTGCTTCATTGGAGTGTTTTCTCCCTCCTGGGGCTGACATTGTCTGTTATGTATCACGCATGTGACATGTAGAAGTTTCAGAACCCAAAATCATATAAATCAGTAAAAATGTATATATATATATATATATATATATATATATATATATATATATATATATATATATATAAACCTATTGAAACACACACTGGGCATAATTCATATATTCCAAAATCACTTTGACCTTCTGCTCATGAGATTCTTTTTATGGTATGTCCCAGCAAATCTGGGCTTCCATCCCCAATAAAATTTGGGGTTGGAGGACACAAAAGCTTTTGCTCAGACCTAAATTCTGTCTGAAAACAAGGGAACTATTATAAGCCCTTTGTAACCTCTCCAACAGCAGAAATGATTTACAGCTGTGGCATTGAACCATAATTCCTCGATCTCATTTGAAAAGAGTCCAGTTAGAAACAGTGTCTTGATTTTTGTTTCTTTTGTTTCTTCCCTGTTTTCTTGTCTTGCTTACCAACAATCCATTGTAATTTATGAGTTAGTATGGCAGCAGGCTGAGTGTTCCCTGGAGCTCATTAAATGAAGTGTTTTTCCTAAAATGACGTTTGTCTCCTTGTTTTCAGCCCCTCTTCTTTCCTCTGCCCTTTACTATAACCAGAGCTCAGCAAAAGCTGAGTGACTTTGTGCAGACCTTACTTAGGCTCAGCCGTTTTTTCTTCATTATTTTATTCATGGCTCCTCCATTTCATTGCTTGCCTTCTCGAAATGTGTTGAAATCTTTCTGTGGTTGATGACTTCCAGAATATCTTGGCTTTTATTGGTTGATTAATTTTGGTATTTCTACAGTTTTATTTAGATATGGTTTCAGGAGGAACAGAAAGTAAATATATTTCCTAGTCTGCCATCTTGAGCTGAAAATCCCTGTGGATTTTAGCATCCAATGTTCCCATGGGAAAACACCCAACCATGGCCTTAATAGATGCAACACTCAAGATTTCAGCTTTTGTTGAGCAATCACTAAGGATTTCATATGTGGTCATTTCTAATGGGGAAATAATAACTATCTCAGGACGTTGATTTGAGGATTAAATTAGATAATGAACATGAAAATGCTTTGTAAGATTTAAAAATCAGTAAAAATGGTTTTTGTTATTATTTGATTTGTTGCTATTTCAACTTCACTTGACAGTTGTTTATGACCTTGCGTATGTGAGAAAATGTCCTCTGGGTTATTTGTCTGAAAGCCAGAATGTATTTTTCAATAGCTCAATGGAACTGGCATCATTTGTGAAGGTTAAGGGTGAAGGGGTAAATGTTTCTTGACACCTGTCACTTTACAGTGTTTTCAGGAACTAACTGACTCATGTATTCCTCTTCCAAATTTGGTTGAGGACCTCCTACCAGCCACATGCTTTACGTCAGGTGTTGGAAAGCATTTTCTGGATTTGAAATATCTTAGGCTTTGTGGGCCATATACAGTTTCTGTATCTTCTCCTCTTCTTTCCTCTTCAACAAGCTTTCTAAACGTGAGAACCATTATTAGCTCACAGTCCCACAGATCCAGGCTGAGAGCCTGATTTGATTCGTGGCCATTATTTGCCAATTGCTGCTCTGCGTGTTCACTGAGGAGGGGGACCATGTTTGAGTAATCATTTCTTTGAATCAACTGTTGGTCTTCTGGGGCTTGTCCTTGCTCTCCTACAGTCTCTAATCAGCGTGACATCCAGAGAGATCTTGTTAAAACATAAGTCAGATCATGTCACTCAAATTTCTTCAGTGGCTTCTTCACAGAAAATGCAAAGTCCTCAGAGTGCCTCCACAGACCTAGAAATCTGGGCCTCTGTTTCCTCTCTGACTGTTTCAGTCTCCTCTCCAATTTGCTCACTCTGTTTTCCACACGCTGACATCCTTTCTGCTCCTTGGGTACTCCAAACCTACTCTTGCCTCATTGACTTTCTGTCGCACGCCAGCCGCAGAAAGAGGATTTCACCGCCCAGGGTCAGAAGGGAAGGGGTGAGGACCTGAAGTAGCACTGACGAATGGGGTCAGAAGCCCATGGGGTCAGAAGGCTGCAATGAGAAGCCTACTCACCGCAACAAAGAATAGACCCCTGCTCGCCGAAACTAGAGAAAGCTCGCATGCAGCAATGAAGACCCAATGCAGCCAAAAATAAATAAATAAAACATAAAGTATAGAATGTTAAAAAAACAACAAAAAAATCTATAAAGAATATTACGAGAATAGAATCACAGGCCAGTTTCACCTTTGAACATGCATGCAAAATGTGTAAAGAGAAGCACAAACTTTATCCATGGTATGTAAAACAATCGTATATCAGAATCAAAGTAGCTTTATTCTGGCAATGCAAAGTTGCTTTAATGTCCAAACATGAAACTGATCCCAGGAATGAATTAGAGTGGGGAAAGAAGTCATTTAAAACTGAAATCTTGGGACTTCCCTGGTGGTCCAGTATTTAGAACATGACGTTTTCACTGCTGGGGCCCTGGGGTCCAATCCCAGGTCAGGGAACTAAGATCCTGCAAGACATGAGGCAGGGCCCCGAAAAAAACAAAAAAAGGAAAGAAAGAAGTCTTAACCAGGAGAAGCACAAGATCGAATAAACATAACAGATAACACCTTATGAAAAGTAGGTGAAGATTATGGAATATTCTAAAATTTAAAACAAAAAGAAGGTTTCAAAGATTCAAAAGGATGTGACAAATATTGTACATAGGCAAAAATAAAATGAAATAAAATATACAAATGATGGGAACCCAAAATTCCAGATGCCCAAGTCCTGTCTCTGAAGAGTCTCATTCAATGGGTTCAGGATTTCCTCTATATTTAAAAACCTACAGGTGATTCTGGTACGATTCACAGACACAATGTAAAGCTTCTCTTTTACAGGAAAGAATACCAGATTATTTTGTTATCTTATAGTTATACTAACAGGTTGTACTATTGACGGATAAGTCTGCTGTCAAAATGCACCCCCACTAGGGGTAAAAAAAGGAACTAGTAGTCTCTACTGCTACTTGGTGGCAGCATGCATGTATTGCAAGGGCAATTATTGTAGCAATCCAAATTAGTGGAACATTGTAGAATTGGAAGACTACATACAGATCATCTAGTCAAGCTTCCAACTATTAAAGTTGTGAAAACTAAAGCCCATATAAATGAAATGATTTATCTCCAAAGAGCATTAGTGAAAGTATGAAATAAAAAATATCTCTGAACTTTTACTTTAGTGCTGTTTTTATTAATCTCAAGTATTAGCTTAAACTTCAGTGTGACAGATTTGGGATTGAATTGTTGCTCACGTTTACTGGTTGCGTGCCTTTTAGTAAGTTACTAAAACACTTTTCTTAAAAATAGACGTATTTATTTATTTATCTTTGGCTGCCTAGGCTCTTCGTTGCTGTGCGCGGGCTTTCTCTAGTTGCGGTGAGCGGGGGCTACTCTTTGTTGCAGTACGCGGGCTTCTCATTGTGGTGGCTTCTCGTTGTTGCTGAGCACGGGGTCTAGGTGCATGGGCTTCAGTAGCTGTGGTTCACGGGCTCTAGCATGCAGGCGCAGTAGTTGTGGCACATGGTCTTGGTTCCTCCGCGGCATGTGGGATCTTCCCGGACCAGGGCTCAAACGTGTGTCCCGTGCACTGGCAGGTGGATCCTTAACCACCGCGCCAACAGGGAAGCCCTACTAATACACTTTTAACTTTGTTTTTCACGTATGTAAAGTGGTGAGCCTTGACTGATATAGAATATGAGATAACCTAGCACTGTTCTTAACACATATATGTAGTTAAAATTTTTTGGCTCTCATCCCACTTAAACAGCCTCTATCCCCTTAATAATGAATGTGTCTTTCAGCTAGCAGAGCACCTCACAGCTGACCACATTCTGGCAAGAGATATAGGATTCTTTTTCTTACTGGGGGTTCTTTATACCTGATATTTGAAGTGCACTTAAACTTGAACAACTCTTGTTTATACTGTATTAATGGAGTTGATGGATGAATTTTAGAAAGTAATATGCAGGAATTGAGCTGCCTTACTCTCAAGAAATATAATTCGATAGTGGTGGCTAGAACGATAAACAGTGTTTGGACAGGGAGTCCATATTGGATGTGAACTTCCTGTACTCCCATTCGTCTATTAAGAATAAATAGAATCCTTTCAAAATGTGTTTTAAAGGGCAGTTATTTCTTTCTGCCTCATTTAAGTTACCTGCAAGAAAAAGACAATCTCCTACATCCTTGTTTAATAGGCTTTTAATACAAAGCAGATAATTTTTTGCAACATTTCCCAAACTTTTCATTATCCAATTGGCTGAGGCTTCTCAACGATTATCATTTCACAACAATATCTCCATCTTCAGCTTCTTTCAATGAATTGGCCTAATAGATGTGCCATTAAAACAGAGCTTCATTCTCAGCGTATTTTTAATTTTGTATTCAAAGAGTATGAAGGATTCAGCCATAACATTGAGTGGATTTCTGATACATGCCACATGATGGATGCAATTAAGTGAAAGGAGTCAGGCATGAAAGGCTACATATTGTATGGTTCCATTTATATGAAATGTCCAGCAGTGGCAAATCCATACACACAGAAAAGATTCTACATTAGTGGTTGCCAGGGGTTTGGAAGAGAGGGAAATAGGGAATGACTCCTTAAAATGGGTGTAGGTTTCCTCTTGGTTGATGAAAATGTTTTGCAGCTAGGCAGTGGTGATAGTTGCGCAACATTGTGACAGTAGTAAATTCCACTGAATGGTACGGTGAATTGTAAAATGATCCAAATGGTGAATTTTGTGTTATGTTCCTTTTACTACAATAAATAGGAGAAAGAATTCGGGAAAGACTTAGAGTTTGGGAAACTAAGGTGAACTGGTCAAGAAAAAGACAGCTCTATTGTTCAGTTTTCTCTCAGCTCTCCCAGTGCATTAATCCTCAGCCAAAAGTAGCCTGAACTTGTAGATGATAGTCATTCAACACAGTCCAGGGAAAAGTAAATAAAATAAAACCCAACTCTTCTTCTTTAGCACATGTAGGAAAGGTTAACTTGCTGCTCAGCCACGTGGACATTCATGAAGACGTTTCACTTTAGGTGTCCTCTACTTCAGTACTTTACTCACTTGAGCTCATTCACACATGTAGGCAACAGCATTCCTTAATTCGATGGAATCTGTAGTACTGGTTGTGATCGGTCTCATGGAAAGAAAAGGAAAGGTGGCGCGGAAGCCAAGGGAAGAGATTTTCAAGACAGAGACGTTGTTTAAGATCTAACTCGGCTTGGCGGTCACAAAGATAAGGATTGAGAAGTAGTGCCCTGGACTTGTCAACGGAGAAATCATTGGGGGCTTCAAGGAGATCAGTTTCACGAGAGTAGTGGGGCAGAAACCAGACCGCAGTGTGGATGGGAGGGGAGAAATGGGGGGCAAGTCAAGAAATTGATGGCAAAGGGAAAGAAGGGACGGGTGGATAGGAGCACAGGAGAATGGAATGGAGGAGAGCATTTCCTTGTGGCTCTTTAATATGGCTGGGAGGGGCCAACAGAGAAGGAGAGCGTGAAGATGTAGGAAGAGGGGGTGGCATCCCGAGCCCAAGGAGGACTGGCCCCTGTCTTCACCTCCCACCAGCTGGATGTTCCCTCCCTCTAGCTTTCCACGTAGGCTGTGGAAGTTGCCCCTTGCCTCCTTGGATCAGCCGCCCTTGATTCGTTCGTCCTTTTCTTATTTCTCAGCACATCTGGGTCATACGTTATGTGAAGACAAACAAATCACCACTGATACTTAATTTTCTTGAAAAATCCCCAGGCAGGTACCATTTTGGAGAACTACATATTGTACCTCAGCAAGCCAAAGTAGCCCATTTTTCCTCTCTCATTGGGAGAGATTGCTGTTTCTTGGAGAACCTGATGAAGAGGGTGACTCGCACTTAGGAATAACGTTGCTTGAAAAGTGCAAAAGGTGAGGTAGTTTGGCTCTGAGGGGCCTCTGAGGCCTGAGACTTCCTGAGAGATGGCAGACTCACAGCTCCCATTTCCCTCTGCCCCTGGGCTATGAGCTCATCAAATGAGATGGTAAATAAAGTCACTGACATGGTTTAAAGGATAATTTAGTTCTCTCTTGTTCACTCAGAGCAAATTGAATGGGATTTGCATACAACATATGGATGAAATATCCATACGATGGGGCTTGACCATATCCTCATGGTTCCCCTTCCCTTTTCTACATCTGGCCCCTTTAGCTCTGCAGACTTAACCCCACACCATCAGTCCACCCAGTCGGTCCGCTGAACGTCTTTTCCTCCTTCGCATCTGGTCGTTGTCGTCACCTTGTTCTCCACTACCGCCTCCTGAAGTAGCTGTTAGGTCCAGGGAGGTTGGTTCACTGTGAGCAAGTAACTGTCAACTCCATTGACAGGTGGAAGTGACTTGGCAGCCGGGATTTGCCCATCCTGAGTTCATTATACCCATGAGGGTCAAGGAGAATGGGGATGCAGCTGGTCTGCAGAGCCCCGGCAGTTCTGAGACACATGCTCCTGGATCCACACGTTGCTCCATATCCAGCCTTGCCTTTCTTTGTTCTCTCTCTTGACTCCATCCAGGTTTCTGCTCTCCTTGTCCCTTTGGGGAGGGAGGCCAGTACCAGCCCAGGTGTAGTCCCCCAAAGCTTCCTACTTCCAAGCGTTACGTAGGCTTGTATATCCACTTGCTTGGGTTGCCCTGGCATTCGTGCCAACAGGTTGACTGGTTTATGCCCTAGGCTCTCTTTTCTGGCAAGAATGTGCCTAAAAATCTCCATCTCTGGTTTGGTGGCCCCTAAAAATTCCCAGTCAGTTTTGGTGAGGGGACACTTGGTGACAGTGTTGTCTTTCGAAATGAGTAGTTCCGTTACCGACAATCCTTTGCTCCCCATACATTATTTATAAGGTTTCCCTGTTTGTATGTGCAAACTATTTGTGTGTATATTTGGAGAAATACATTGTACAGGCCTCTTTTTTATTTCTTCCACACACCCTAGAGATGTCATAGAGGCAGTAAATATGTCCAACTTTTTGAGAAATTGGAACAATCAAGACTTACCTGTATGGAATGCTGTTAATGATGTCAATTCCCGCGACAGTACCTTTCATCTGACACACTTAGGGACTGTTAACAGATTAAAAGCAGTAAAAGATGCGGATAGAGAGAATTTTCATTATCTTGTGCTCTGAAATCTTGGATTTTCATTGGTTTCAATGGGCCTGAAAATGGATTTTCTTTAGTAGGGACATAGAAGCCTCTAGCGGTATTCTTAATAACGCAAGGTGAGTTATAAGCAATCATCTGATGGGGGGTAAATGTACCACAGTCCAGTTTAAGAAAAATACAATATAAAAGTCTTACCATGGAAGAAAATCTTTATATGATCTTTTGAAAAAAAAAACTTCAAGAAACAAAAAGACATGACACCATATTCAGTTTAAAGTCAGTGACTTGTAAGCAAGGCAAAGCAAAGACAGTCTGATTAAGGCCGTTGCATTGTTCTGGCATTTTTTAGGTCTCACCCATTTCTGTGGCCTTTTTAGAACCTAAGCTTCTAGGGCACAGAGAACTTCATCTTGACGTAGGGCTGAGCAAATGCACGGAGCATTTCTCAATAAGTAGGCATTAAATTCTTAGTCCAGAAGGAGCCTTGAGATGACCTCTCTTTACTCCTTGGTAGAACTGTTTTAACCATCCCCCGAAAACAGATTTTTTTCTTTAAATCTCAAAATTCAGAGATTCCACAATCAGAAGTTACTTCTCATATTGCCTTGTGGTGTACTGTGGGCATCTGTCGAATGGTGTGAACTCTGCGTGGGGAGCCTGGCCTACCCTCCAGGCCCACGGTTTGGGCTGCGGTGGTGCCATGCTGTGCTCAGGGGCCTTCTGTTTTGGAAGTCTGGGCTCCAGTGAGCCTTGGTCATGTTCTCTTATGGAACCTTGGGTGCTAGACCACTCTGACCCTCAGTCTCATTTGCAGGTTCTGGGGAGGATTAAATGAGCTCATGGGATATCCAGGTGACTGAGGCAGAGTCGGCTCGGGATGAATCTTTGCTTCGTTTTCATTAGCTGCGGAGAAGACGATGACAGCTTGGTGCCTCTCCAACTTTAATATGGGTATGCCTCTCTTGGGGATCTTGTTAAATGCAGGCTGGTATTCAGTAGTTCTGGGTGGGGCCTGGATTCGGTGCTTCTAACAAGCTCCTAGGTGAGGGTGACGCTGAGGGCAAGGGTTTGGCACCTGTGTTTCTCCCTTTCCGGAAGAGCAGGATGTCTGCCCCACCCCCACCCCGAGAGGAGAAAACATCCGCAATGTGACTACTAGGAACCAGCTTCCCTCACATGCAAGGGTCCTGTACCACTGCTCCCAACCATTCTGTCTGAGGCGCAGCAAGCCAAAACACTGAAATGTTGAGGTTTGCAGCAAAGAGGAGGTTTATTCACAGGGCAGCCAAGCGAGGACGTGACGTGACAATAGGTCTCAAATCTGCCTCCCCAAAGGCAAGGGGCTTTGGGTATCTGTGGGATAAAGAATAAAGAAGCAGGGCAGTATGAGGCACGGGGAGCATGGGGAAAGGTGATTGGAAAAACGTGTGCTCATCATTGTTCTGAGCTGGCATAACTAGGCTACAGGCCTCAGCACATTCTCAGGCTGGAGTTTTCGGCCCTCTGATGGCAGGAGGTCAAAAGGCACTTGCCCAGGTGGAAGATCGGTGGTCCTCTCCAATCTAAACCAGCTCAGCCTAACCAGGCACAGCTGATTCCAAGTTCCTGGACGATCAGGGGACAAACATCTTATTGCTTATGCTACATGCTACTTGGAGGACGTGCAGGTGTTCAAGCTACCTTGATGAGTGAAGACGGGATTTGACTAATCATGACACCTTGTTTCACCTCCAGGCGAGCAGAAGAGAGCTGTAGGCTGAGTCTGGCTCCTGGCACCTGGAATTGGAGGCAGGTGGTTTAAAAACGGGCTCTCCCACCCTCTGTGTGATATTAGGTAGATAGACTATTGAACCTTCCTGTGCCTATTTCTCCACAAGCAGCATGGGGACACTCAGAGTCCCTCTCTTGGGGGCTGTTATGGGGGTTCAGTGAGATATAGATGCATGCACAGGCACACGGGAGACACCCAGTGTGTGTTCCCTTCGTGCTTATTTTTATTAGGACACCAGTATTGTTAGAAGATTTCTGGTTTGGACAACAAATTAGATAGGTGGTCATTGCTATAGTTTATGTGAGAGCAATTCACATTGCCATTTGCAAAAAAGTAGTTGGTTGTCCAATGGGGATTATAAACATCCGTTTAACATGAGCTACTGAACAGATAGTTCACACAGTAAGTACTTTATTTAAAATCAATTCTCTTTGTTTTCTTAAGCAATTGTTAACTCCCAATTTCGTGAGTACTACCAAGTAAGTCACTTGAAAATCATCTAGAGCAATCTATTTCACTTAGCAAGCCTAAAGCTATAGTTCAACCATTTTATTTACTGTTCTATGACAAAAATTACTCTAAACAGCTATTCCCTGGATAAGTAATCAGCTAAAGCTAGTTGGACTGACTAAATCGATTTACTGAGTTAATAAGCCAGTTGTTTTAGAATAGGTCGAATGCATATTTCTCATCCATTCTGCATTAAACTGTTTCCCATTCGTACATACCCACGTTCCTACTTCTGTGCTGTAGGGCTTGGCTGAACTACACCTGCCTTCAGTGAAACTTTTCTCTCCTGCACAATTGGAGATAATTTTAGTCTCCTCGTGACTCCCACGGGGTTACCTCTGTTGTGACACTTGACTCTTTGGTGGCATATTTTATTTGAAAAAGCCTTCCGTTACTCCGGGCACGTCAAACAGTAAATGCTTTCTCTTCGTAAACCTGCATAACAATTTTCTGAACTCTTCTGCTCTGGGCAAGATTCATCAGTACACCAGGCAAACATAGTGAAAGAGGAGACAGTACTTGTGTTGTATTCAATTGGGTCTTGATACCTAAGTGTGACTCTTAACCAAGGATTATGCAGTAGTTAAGGACACAGATTCAAGTTGTTTAGGGTGTGTCCTAAAGTGTCAGTGGCAGAATTTAAGTCTCTACTCTGGAAATTGTAGACCTGAGACAAACTACTTCCCTAAACGTCATTTCCTACGTCTGAGAAAGATAATAGAATCTACCTTGTAGTAGACTGAATAATACCATTGCCCCCAAATGTCCACATTCTACTCTCCAGAACCTGTGAATGTGACCTTAAATGGCAGAAGGCACTTTGCCAGTGGGATGAAAGTAATGGTTCTCAGATGGGAAGATTCTCCTGGACTACCTGGATGGGCCCAAATATAACCACTGGTGTTCTCGTAAGAGAGAGGCAGAGGGATTTTGTACTCCAAAGAGAATGTGATGACGAAGTTGGGGTTGCATTGATGTGGCCAGAAGTGAAGGAATGCTGGCGAGGAAACAAACAGATTCTCGCTTAGAGCCTCTAGAAGGAGGATGGATGGCCCTGTCGACTTCTGGTTTCAGCCCAGGGAAACTGGTTTTGGACCTCTGTCTTCCAGAACCATAAGAAAATAAGTGTGTTTTGTTAGAAGCAAGCACATTTGTAGTCATTTGTTACAGCAGCCATAGGGAACTAATGCCTACCTCATAGGAAGTAGTTCTCCAATGAAAATGTGTGACTGGAAACACACTTAGTGGCACGTGTGACACACACTAGTTATGCTACCGTAGGTCGTTCTTGGAAACTGAAGCCTTGGTTTTGAGAGATCATCAAAACCAGTACAATGGTTGCCATGTTTCTCCTTGTTCAGCCTGGTGACCAACCCGGTAGAGAGAGCTCCATCCTTTCCCACAGGACCCCACCTGTGGGTACGTAGAGGGAAGCGGTTATGTCTCCCTTAAGGCACCTTTTTCTTTTCCTTTCTACTTTTGTCTTCATTAATCTTCATCCAACTGACCTTTCTAAATTTTACAGAAAACAAAACCATTTCTCCATGGATTCAGATACTACCCCAAGTTAATATTCCAAACAAGTTCTTGTTCTTCCGGGTCTCATCACCAGAAATTTCTGAGCCTAACTCTACTCTAGTTTCTAGGATCACTCATTTTCTCATTTCTCCCTTCTCCTTTTAGTTCAGAGTCTTGTCAATTTAGTTCCTTCCCTAACCACAACTTACAGTACGGTGACACAGCAAAGTGATGAAAGTCTAGACGGTCTGGTTTTAATCCCGGGTTTTGCCACCTACTTACTGTGTGGCATTAGGCAAGCTCTTCAACGTCTCTGGGCCTCAGTTTCCCCCAGAAAAGTGAACTTTATGAATATTCCCTACCTCTAGGGTTGCCATTATGAGGAATAAGTGAGTTAATATTTGGTAAGCCCTTAGAATAGTACTTGTTATAGTCTAAGCACTACAGTTGTGCTTGTTAATAATAATAAATGAAATTCCAAGCGTATAACTTACTCAACTTTCTGTCATAACTTTGAAGTGTTGGTCTATCTGTTGGCTCACGTTGCAGGTAAATGAGTCGAGGCATGGGCTGAGGCATTGCTATCACTGGGTGGTGTGTTCCCAGAACTTGGAACAGCGGTGTGAAATGGATAGTGGTTCTATTGGAGACAGGGCAGACTGGAAAATGACAGCCTGGGAAGGAGGTGTGGTGTCCATAGCTTTGGTGTTAGAGGTGCTGCCTGCTGAAGCACCAGTGCCGGCCTAAGCCATAAATGGGGTGCTGGGGTAAAGAGGAGCAGGATGGAAGATGACAGCGTGGGAAGGAGGTGTGGTGTCCATAGGATCGGGGTCTGATGTGCTTCCTGCTGAAGCACCGATGCCCGCCAGGGCTGTAAATGGGGTGCTGGGGAAAACAGGAGCAGAATGGAAGATGACAGCGTGTGAAGGTGGTGTGGTGTCCATAGGTTCGGGGTCTGACGTGCTTCGTGCTGAAGCACCGATGCCCGCCAGGGCCGTAAATGGGGTGCTGGGGAAAACAGGAGCAGAATGGAAGAGGACAGCGTGTGAAGGAGGTGTGGTGTCCATAGCTTCCATATTAGAGGTACTGCCTGCCTGATCTGAGAGCAGAGAGTGAAAGTGGGAGAGCCTCTTCCTAGATTCTAACTCCTCTGAATTTATAGCACTGGCTCTGCCTGGCTTTATGACATATCCATTGTACGTGTCACAGAGAAAGTGCGGGCGGGGCAGGGGGTGATGCAGGGGTCACATGCAAGCCCAGCTGCTGGCTTAACCCCGGCCCAAAGGCAAAGGGCAGGGCCCCTTCTGGACTTTCTAGTGGCTGGGACTTCTGGCTGTGGGTGGCAGGTGTTTGGCACCAGATGGGCCACCATGCGGAGACTGTGGAAGCCTCCTCCAGAGCTCACCCTGCCTGGGGACTGGCTCTGTAGGCCCCTCAGCCCTGCGTATGTATCGGCCAGGCCTTCCCCACCACGGGGCCCAGAGGCCAGAGCCTGCTCAGACCTGAGGGCAGGAGGCAGCCAGAGCTTACCAGGGTGTGGGCCACCTCGTCCGCAGACCTCCCCAGCTCCTCTGCGAGACCTGGAGACAGGATCGCCTTCTCCAGGGCTGCTCAGCTGCCAGCATCACCATGAGCCAGGTGGCCAAGGTTTCTGAGCAGGAGATGCAGAGCCCTGATCCGACTGGATGCTGCAGCCCACGATGTCCCTTCCTGGCAGATAGGTTCTTTCTTCACTTCTGTTTTGAAATTTGGTAAAAGAACATTTAAACCTTGGCCTGTCCTTCAGGGTATATAGATGGTAGTGGCTTAGCCGGGATTCGATCCAAGCCTGTGTGATTCCAGAGCTTGTGCTCTGGACTGTGGTGCCTCCTTATCGTATATGCTTCATGTGTTACTTGTTTTTCGTTTTTTCTTGTAGTCCTTATGGTACTTAGCCCTAAGTGCCATACCTGTAACGAACAGCTACACTGCCCTGTAGGAGGTCTTCTTTTGTTCAACGCATGAATTGGTCATCCACCACACTGTGTTCTAATCTCAGAAGATACAGGTCAGGGAGCACCAGTTGTCAGCATGGCACCATTCCATATTTCTAACTGAGGCTTGAAGCCCGTATTTTCCCTTTGTCTAGTTTGAAGGATCCAGATATGTAAAGATGATATTCTAGATAAATCATGGGCTATTCTGAAAGAAATTCACCAGTGAATTGTTCCGTATGGATTAGAAGCCAGCTTCTCTGGCCTTCCTGGAGTATATCCAGTAAGGCGTCTCATTCATATCTAGAAAGCAAATATATCATTTATTGCAACTTCAGCGTGGAGCGATGTATTGGTATAAAGTACGATCAACACAGTTTGGTTATTGTGAGTATGACAGCTGGGTCCACTCTTTACTACCCATATGTAACTCTAGGGATTCTTATGCCCAAGAGAGGAGACGTACTCTTGGCTGTCTAGGACAAGGGAAGCATGTGTTGTTATTCAGGAGCTGGAAGCTTCAGCATGACAGGTAGGAATTGAACAATCCTGGTCTACACATCACTTGACCTTGCTTAAAACTTGTTTCTTTGGCTTGCTTCATTGGAGTGTTTTCTCCCTCCTGGGGCTGACATTGTCTGTTATGTATCACGCATGTGACATGTAGAAGTTTCAGAACCCAAAATCATATAAATCAGTAAAAATGTATATATATATATATATATATATATATATATATATATATATATATATATATAAACCTATTGAAACACACACTGGGCATAATTCATATATTCCAAAATCACTTTGACCTTCTGCTCATGAGATTCTTTTTATGGTATGTCCCAGCAAATCTGGGCTTCCATCCCCAATAAAATTTGGGGTTGGAGGACACAAAAGCTTTTGCTCAGACCTAAATTCTGTCTGAAAACAAGGGAACTATTATAAGCCCTTTGTAACCTCTCCAACAGCAGAAATGATTTACAGCTGTGGCATTGAACCATAATTCCTCGATCTCATTTGAAAAGAGTCCAGTTAGAAACAGTGTCTTGATTTTTGTTTCTTTTGTTTCTTCCCTGTTTTCTTGTCTTGCTTACCAACAATCCATTGTAATTTATGAGTTAGTATGGCAGCAGGCTGAGTGTTCCCTGGAGCTCATTAAATGAAGTGTTTTTCCTAAAATGACGTTTGTCTCCTTGTTTTCAGCCCCTCTTCTTTCCTCTGCCCTTTACTATAACCAGAGCTCAGCAAAAGCTGAGTGACTTTGTGCAGACCTTACTTAGGCTCAGCCGTTTTTTCTTCATTATTTTATTCATGGCTCCTCCATTTCATTGCTTGCCTTCTCGAAATGTGTTGAAATCTTTCTGTGGTTGATGACTTCCAGAATATCTTGGCTTTTATTGGTTGATTAATTTTGGTATTTCTACAGTTTTATTTAGATATGGTTTCAGGAGGAACAGAAAGTAAATATATTTCCTAGTCTGCCATCTTGAGCTGAAAATCCCTGTGGATTTTAGCATCCAATGTTCCCATGGGAAAACACCCAACCATGGCCTTAATAGATGCAACACTCAAGATTTCAGCTTTTGTTGAGCAATCACTAAGGATTTCATATGTGGTCATTTCTAATGGGGAAATAATAACTATCTCAGGACGTTGATTTGAGGATTAAATTAGATAATGAACATGAAAATGCTTTGTAAGATTTAAAAATCAGTAAAAATGGTTTTTGTTATTATTTGATTTGTTGCTATTTCAACTTCACTTGACAGTTGTTTATGACCTTGCGTATGTGAGAAAATGTCCTCTGGGTTATTTGTCTGAAAGCCAGAATGTATTTTTCAATAGCTCAATGGAACTGGCATCATTTGTGAAGGTTAAGGGTGAAGGGGTAAATGTTTCTTGACACCTATCACTTTACAGTGTTTTCAGGAACTAACTGACTCATGTATTCCTCTTCCAAATTTGGTTGAGGACCTCCTACCAGCCACATGCTTTACGTCAGGTGTTGGAAAGCATTTTCTGGATTTGAAATATCTTAGGCTTTGTGGGCCATATACAGTTTCTGTATCTTCTCCTCTTCTTTCCTCTTCAACAAGCTTTCTAAACGTGAGAACCATTATTAGCTCACAGTCCCACAGATCCAGGCTGAGAGCCTGATTTGATTCGTGGCCATTATTTGCCAATTGCTGCTTTGCGTGTTCACTGAGGAGGGGGACCATGTTTGAGTAATCATTTCTTTGAATCAACTGTTGGTCTTCTGGGGCTTGTCCTTGCTCTCCTACAGTCTCTAATCAGCGTGACATCCAGAGAGATCTTGTTAAAACATAAGTCAGATCATGTCACTCAAATTTCTTCAGTGGCTTCTTCACAGAAAATGCAAAGTCCTCAGAGTGCCTCCACAGACCTAGAAATCTGGGCCTCTGTTTCCTCTCTGACTGTTTCATTCTCCTCTCCAATTTGCTCACTCTGTTTTCCACACGCTGACATCCTTTCTGCTCCTTGGGTACTCCAAACCTACTCTTGCCTCATTGACTTTCTGTCGCACGCCAGCCGCAGAAAGAGGATTTCACCGCCCAGGGTCAGAAGGGAAGGGGTGAGGACCTGAAGTAGCACTGACGAATGGGGTCAGAAGCCCATGGGGTCAGAAGGCTGCAATGAGAAGCCTACTCACCGCAACAAAGAATAGACCCCTGCTCGCCGAAACTAGAGAAAGCTCGCATGCAGCAATGAAGACCCAATGCAGCCAAAAATAAATAAATAAAACATAAAGTATAGAATGTTAAAAAAGCAACAAAAAAATCTATAAAGAATATTACGAGAATAGAATCACAGGCCAGTTTCACCTTTGAACATGCATGCAAAATGTGTAAAGAGAAGCACAAACTTTATCCATGGTATGTAAAACAATCGTATATCAGAATCAAAGTAGCTTTATTCTGGCAATGCAAAGTTGCTTTAATGTCCAAACATGAAACTGATCCCAGGAATGAATTAGAGTGGGGAAAGAAGTCATTTAAAACTGAAATCTTGGGACTTCCCTGGTGGTCCAGTATTTAGAACATGACGTTTTCACTGCTGGGGCCCTGGGGTCCAATCCCAGGTCAGGGAACTAAGATCCTGCAAGACATGAGGCAGGGCCCCGAAAAAAACAAAAAAAGGAAAGAAAGAAGTCTTAACCAGGAGAAGCACAAGATCGAATAAACATAACAGATAACACCTTATGAAAAGTAGGTGAAGATTATGGAATATTCTAAAATTTAAAACAAAAAGAAGGTTTCAAAGATTCAAAAGGATGTGACAAATATTGTACATAGGCAAAAATAAAATGAAATAAAATATACAAATGATGGGAACCCAAAATTCCAGATGCCCAAGTCCTGTCTCTGAAGAGTCTCATTCAATGGGTTCAGGATTTCCTCTATATTTAAAAACCTACAGGTGATTCTGGTACGATTCACAGACACAATGTAAAGCTTCTCTTTTACAGGAAAGAATACCAGATTATTTTGTTATCTTATAGTTATACTAACAGGTTGTACTATTGACGGATAAGTCTGCTGTCAAAATGCACCCCCACTAGGGGTAAAAAAAGGAACTAGTAGTCTCTACTGCTACTTGGTGGCAGCATGCATGTATTGCAAGGGCAATTATTGTAGCAATCCAAATTAGTGGAACATTGTAGAATTGGAAGACTACATACAGATCATCTAGTCAAGCTTCCAACTATTAAAGTTGTGAAAACTAAAGCCCATATAAATGAAATGATTTATCTCCAAAGAGCATTAGTGAAAGTATGAAATAAAAAATATCTCTGAACTTTTACTTTAGTGCTGTTTTTATTAATCTCAAGTATTAGCTTAAACTTCAGTGTGACAGATTTGGGATTGAATTGTTGCTCACGTTTACTGGTTGCGTGCCTTTTAGTAAGTTACTAAAACACTTTTCTTAAAAATAGACGTATTTATTTATTTATCTTTGGCTGCCTAGGCTCTTCGTTGCTGTGCGCGGGCTTTCTCTAGTTGCGGTGAGCGGGGGCTACTCTTTGTTGCAGTACGCGGGCTTCTCATTGTGGTGGCTTCTCGTTGTTGCTGAGCACGGGGTCTAGGCGCATGGGCTTCAGTAGCTGTGGTTCACGGGCTCTAGCATGCAGGCGCAGTAGTTGTGGCACATGGTCTTGGTTCCTCCGCGGCATGTGGGATCTTCCCGGACCAGGGCTCAAACGTGTGTCCCGTGCACTGGCAGGTGGATCCTTAACCACCGTGCCAACAGGGAAGCCCTACTAATACACTTTTAACTTTGTTTTTCACGTATGTAAAGTGGTGAGCCTTGACTGATATAGAATATGAGATAACCTAGCACTGTTCTTAACACATATATGTAGTTAAAATTTTTTGGCTCTCATCCCACTTAAACAGCCTCTATCCCCTTAATAATGAATGTGTCTTTCAGCTAGCAGAGCACCTCACAGCTGACCACATTCTGGCAAGAGATATAGGATTCTTTTTCTTACTGGGGGTTCTTTATACCTGATATTTGAAGTGCACTTAAACTTGAACAACTCTTGTTTATACTGTATTAATGGAGTTGATGGATGAATTTTAGAAAGTAATATGCAGGAATTGAGCTGCCTTACTCTCAAGAAATATAATTCGATAGTGGTGGCTAGAACGATAAACAGTGTTTGGACAGGGAGTCCATATTGGATGTGAACTTCCTGTACTCCCATTCGTCTATTAAGAATAAATAGAATCCTTTCAAAATGTGTTTTAAAGGGCAGTTATTTCTTTCTGCCTCATTTAAGTTACCTGCAAGAAAAAGACAATCTCCTACATCCTTGTTTAATAGGCTTTTAATACAAAGCAGATAATTTTTTGCAACATTTCCCAAACTTTTCATTATCCAATTGGCTGAGGCTTCTCAACGATTATCATTTCACAACAATATCTCCATCTTCAGCTTCTTTCAATGAATTGGCCTAATAGATGTGCCATTAAAACAGAGCTTCATTCTCAGCGTATTTTTAATTTTGTATTCAAAGAGTATGAAGGATTCAGCCATAACAGTGAGTGGATTTCTGATACATGCCACATGATGGATGCAATTAAGTGAAAGGAGTCAGTCATGAAAGGCTACATATTGTATGGTTCCATTTATATGAAATGTCCAGCAGTGGCAAATCCATACACACAGAAAAGATTCTACATTAGTGGTTGCCAGGGGTTTGGAAGAGAGGGAAATAGGGAATGACTCCTTAAAATGGGTGTAGGTTTCCTCTTGGTTGATGAAAATGTTTTGCAGCTAGGCAGTGGTGATAGTTGCGCAACATTGTGACAGTAGTAAATTCCACTGAATGGTACGGTGAATTGTAAAATGATCCAAATGGTGAATTTTGTGTTATGTTCCTTTTACTACAATAAATAGGAGAAAGAATTCGGGAAAGACTTAGAGTTTGGGAAACTAAGGTGAACTGGTCAAGAAAAAGACAGCTCTATTGTTCAGTTTTCTCTCAGCTCTCCCAGTGCATTAATCCTCAGCCAAAAGTAGCCTGAACTTGTAGATGATAGTCATTCAACACAGTCCAGGGAAAAGTAAATAAAATAAAACCCAACTCTTCTTCTTTAGCACATGTAGGAAAGGTTAACTTGCTGCTCAGCCACGTGGACATTCATGAAGACGTTTCACTTTAGGTGTCCTCTACTTCAGTACTTTACTCACTTGAGCTCATTCACACATGTAGGCAACAGCATTCCTTAATTCGATGGAATCTGTAGTACTGGTTGTGATCGGTCTCATGGAAAGAAAAGGAAAGGTGGCGCGGAAGCCAAGGGAAGAGATTTTCAAGACAGAGACGTTGTTTAAGATCTAACTCGGCTTGGCGGTCACAAAGATAAGGATTGAGAAGTAGTGCCCTGGACTTGTCAACGGAGAAATCATTGGGGGCTTCAAGGAGATCAGTTTCACGAGAGTAGGGGGGCAGAAACCAGACCGCAGTGTGGATGGGAGGGGAGAAATGGGGGGCAAGTCAAGAAATTGATGGCAAAGGGAAAGAAGGGACGGGTGGATAGGAGCACAGGAGAATGGAATGGAGGAGAGCATTTCCTTGTGGCTCTTTAATATGGCTGGGAGGGGCCAACAGAGAAGGAGAGCGTGAAGATGTAGGAAGAGGGGGTGGCATCCCGAGCCCAAGGAGGACTGGCCCCTGTCTTCACCTCCCACCAGCTGGATGTTCCCTCCCTCTAGCTTTCCACGTAGGCTGTGGAAGTTGCCCCTTGCCTCCTTGGATCAGCCGCCCTTGATTCGTTCGTCCTTTTCTTATTTCTCAGCACATCTGGGTCATACGTTATGTGAAGACAAACAAATCACCACTGATACTTAATTTTCTTGAAAAATCCCCAGGCAGGTACCATTTTGGAGAACTACATATTGTACCTCAGCAAGCCAAAGTAGCCCATTTTTCCTCTCTCATTGGGAGAGATTGCTGTTTCTTGGAGAACCTGATGAAGAGGGTGACTCGCACTTAGGAATAACGTTGCTTGAAAAGTGCAAAAGGTGAGGTAGTTTGGCTCTGAGGGGCCTCTGAGGCCTGAGACTTCCTGAGAGATGGCAGACTTACAGCTCCCATTTCCCTCTGACCCTGGGCTATGAGCTCATCAAATGAGATGGTAAATAAAGTCACTGACATGGTTTAAAGGATAATTTAGTTCTCTCTTGTTCACTCAGAGCAAATTGAATGGGATTTGCATACAACATATGGATGAAATATCCATACGATGGGGCTTGACCATATCCTCATGGTTCCCCTTCCCTTTTCTACATCTGGCCCCTTTAGCTCTGCAGACTTAACCCCACACCATCAGTCCACCCAGTCGGTCCGCTGAACGTCTTTTCCTCCTTCGCATCTGGTCGTTGTCATCACCTTGTTCTCCACTACCGCCTCCTGAAGTAGCTGTTAGGTCCAGGGAGGTTGGTTCACTGTGAGCAAGTAACTGTCAACTCCATGGACAGGTGGAAGTGACTTGGCAGCCGGGATGCGCCCATCCTGAGTTCATTATACCCATGAGGGTCAAGGAGAATGGGGATGCAGCTGGTCTGCAGAGCCCCGGCAGTTCTGAGACACATGTTCCTGGATCCACACGTTGCTCCATACCCAGCCTTGCCTTGCTTTGTTCTCTGTCTTGACTCCATCCAGGTTTCTGCTCTCCTTGTCCCTTTGGGGAGGGAGGCCAGTACCAGCCCAGGTGTAGTCCCCCAAAGCTTCCTACTTCCAAGCGTTACGTAGGCTTGTATATCCACTTGCTTGGGTTGCCCTGGCATTCGTGCCAACAGGTTGACTGGTTTATGCCCTAGGCTCTCTTTTCTGGCAAGAATGTGCCTAAAAATCTCCATCTCTGGTTTGGTGGCCCCTAAAAATTCCCAGTCAGTTTTGGTGAGGGGACACTTGGTGACAGTGTTGTCTTTCGAAATGAGTAGTTCCGTTACCGACAATCCTTTGCTCCCCATACATTATTTATAAGGTTTCCCTGTTTGTATGTGCAAACTATTTGTGTGTATATTTGGAGAAATACATTGTACAGGCCTCTTTTTTATTTCTTCCACACACCCTAGAGATGTCATAGAGGCAGTAAATATGTCCAACTTTTTGAGAAATTGGAACAATCAAGACTTACCTGTATGGAATGCTGTTAATGATGTCAATTCCCGCGACAGTACCTTTCATCTGACACACTTAGGGACTGTTAACAGATTAAAAGCAGTAAAAGATGCGGATAGAGAGAATTTTCATTATCTTGTGCTCTGAAATCTTGGATTTTCATTGGTTTCCATGGGCCTGAAAATGGATTTTCTTTAGTAGGGACATAGAAGCCTCTAGCGGTATTCTTAATAACGCAAGGTGAGTTATAAGCAATCATCTGATGGAGGGTAAATGTACCACAGTCCAGTTTAAGAAAAATACAATATAAAAGTCTTACCATGGAAGAAAATCTTTATATGATCTTTTGAAAAAAAAAACTTCAAGAAACAAAAAGACATGACACCATATTCAGTTTAAAGTCAGTGACTTGTAAGCAAGGCAAAGCAAAGACAGTCTGATTAAGGCCGTTGCATTGTTCTGGCATTTTTTAGGTCTCACCCATTTCTGTGGCCTTTTTAGAACCTAAGCTTCTAGGGCACAGAGAACTTCATCTTGACGTAGGGCTGAGCAAATGCACGGAGTATTTCTCAATAAGTAGGCATTAAATTCTTAGTCCAGAAGGAGCCTTGAGATGACCTCTCTTTACTCCTTGGTAGAACTGTTTTAACCATCCCCCGAAAACAGATTTTTTTCTTTAAATCTCAAAATTCAGAGATTCCACAATCAGAAGTTACTTCTCATATTGCCTTGTGGTCTGCTGTGGGCATCTGTCGAATGGTGTGAACTCTGCGTGGGGAGCATGGCCTACCCTCCAGGCCCACGGTTTGGGCTGCAGTGGTGCCATGCTGTGCTCAGGGGCCTTCTGTTTTGGAAGTCTGGGCTCCAGTGAGCCTTGGTCATGTTCTCTTATGGAACCTTGGGTGCTAGACCACTCTGACCCTCAGTCTCATTTGCAGGTTCTGGGGAGGATTAAATGAGCTCATGGGATATCCAGGTGACTGAGGCAGAGTCGGCTCGGGATGAATCTTTGCTTCGTTTTCATTAGCTGCGGAGAAGACGATGACAGCTTGGTGCCTCTCCAACTTTAATATGGGTATGCCTCTCTTGGGGATCTTGTTAAATGCAGGCTGGTATTCAGTAGTTCTGGGTGGGGCCTGGATTCGGTGCTTCTAACAAGCTCCTAGGTGAGGGTGACGCTGAGGGCAAGGGTTTGGCACCTGTGTTTCTCCCTTTCCGGAAGAGCAGGATGTCTGCCCCACCCCCACCCCGAGAGGAGAAAACATCCGCAATGTGACTACTAGGAACCAGCTTCCCTCACATGCAAGGGTCCTGTACCACTGCTCCCAACCATTCTGTCTGAGGCGCAGCAAGCCAAAACACTGAAATGTTGAGGTTTGCAGCAAAGAGGAGGTTTATTCACAGGGCAGCCAAGCGAGGACGTGACGTGACAATAGGTCTCAAATCTGCCTCCCCAAAGGCAAGGGGCTTTGGGTATCTGTGGGATAAAGAATAAAGAAGCAGGGCAGTATGAGGCACGGGGAGCATGGGGAAAGGTGATTGGAAAAACGTGTGCTCATCATTGTTCTGAGCTGGCATAACTAGGCTACAGGCCTCAGCACATTCTCAGGCTGGAGTTTTCGGCCCTCTGATGGCAGGAGGTCAAAAGGCACTTGCCCAGGTGGAAGATCGGTGGTCCTCTCCAATCTAAACCAGCTCAGCCTAACCAGGCACAGCTGATTCCAAGTTCCTGGACGATCAGGGGGCAAACATCTTATTGCTTATGCTACATGCTACTTGGAGGACGTGCAGGTGTTCAAGCTACCTTGATGAGTGAAGACGGGATTTGACTAATCATGACACCTTGTTTCACCTCCAGGCGAGCAGAAGAGAGCTGTAGGCTGAGTCTGGCTCCTGGCACCTGGAATTGGAGGCAGGTGGTTTAAAAACGGGCTCTCCCACCCTCTGTGTGATATTAGGTAGATAGACTATTGAACCTTCCTGTGCCTATTTCTCCACAAGCAGCATGGGGACACTCAGAGTCCCTCTCTTGGGGGCTGTTATGGGGGTTCAGTGAGATATAGATGCATGCACAGGCACACGGGAGACACCCAGTGTGTGTTCCCTTCGTGCTTATTTTTATTAGGACACCAGTATTGTTAGAAGATTTCTGGTTTGGACAACAAATTAGATAGGTGGTCATTGCTATAGTTTATGTGAGAGCAATTCACATTGCCATTTGCAAAAAAGTAGTTGGTTGTCCAATGGGGATTATAAACATCCGTTTAACATGAGCTACTGAACAGATAGTTCACACAGTAAGTACTTTATTTAAAATCAATTCTCTTTGTTTTCTTAAGCAATTGTTAACTCCCAATTTTGTGAGTACTACCAAGTAAGTCACTTGAAAATCATCTAGAGCAATCTATTTCACTTAGCAAGCCTAAAGCTATAGTTCAACCATTTTATTTACTGTTCTATGACAAAAATTACTCTAAACAGCTATTCCCTGGATAAGTAATCAGCTAAAGCTAGTTGGACTGACTAAATCGATTTACTGAGTTAATAAGCCAGTTGTTTTAGAATAGGTCGAATGCATATTTCTCATCCATTCTGCATTAAACTGTTTCCCATTCGTACATACCCACGTTCCTACTTCTGTGCTGTAGGACTTGGCTGAACTACACCTGCCTTCAGTGAAACTTTTCTCTCCTGCACAATTGGAGATAATTTTAGTCTCCTCGTGACTCCCACGGGGTTACCTCTGTTGTGACACTTGACTCTTTGGTGGCATATTTTATTTGAAAAAGCCTTCCGTTACTCCGGGCACGTCAAACAGTAAATGCTTTCTCTTCGTAAACCTGCATAACAATTTTCTGAACTCTTCTGCTCTGGGCAAGATTCATCAGTACACCAGGCAAACATAGTGAAAGAGGAGACAGTACTTGTGTTGTATTCAATTGGGTCTTGATACCTAAGTGTGACTCTTAACCAAGGATTATGCAGTAGTTAAGGACACAGATTCAAGTTGTTTAGGGTGTGTCCTAAAGTGTCAGTGGCAGAATTTAAGTCTCTACTCTGGAAATTGTAGACCTGAGACAAACTACTTCCCTAAACGTCATTTCCTACGTCTGAGAAAGATAATAGAATCTACCTTGTAGTAGACTGAATAATACCATTGCCCCCAAATGTCCACATTCTACTCTCCAGAACCTGTGAATGTGACCTTAAATGGCAGAAGGCACTTTGCCAGTGGGATGAAAGTAATGGTTCTCAGATGGGAAGATTCTCCTGGACTACCTGGATGGGCCCAAATATAACCACTGGTGTTCTCGTAAGAGAGAGGCAGAGGGATTTTGTACTCCAAAGAGAATGTGATGACGAAGTTGGGGTTGCATTGATGTGGCCAGAAGTGAAGGAATGCTGGCGAGGAAACAAACAGATTCTCGCTTAGAGCCTCTAGAAGGAGGATGGATGGCCCTGTCGACTTCTGGTTTCAGCCCAGGGAAACTGGTTTTGGACCTCTGTCTTCCAGAACCATAAGAAAATAAGTGTGTTTTGTTAGAAGCAAGCACATTTGTAGTCATTTGTTACAGCAGCCATAGGGAACTAATGCCTACCTCATAGGAAGTAGTTCTCCAATGAAAATGTGTGACTGGAAACACACTTAGTGGCACGTGTGACACACACTAGTTATGCTACCGTAGGTCGTTCTTGGAAACTGAAGCCTTGGTTTTGAGAGATCATCAAAACCAGTACAATGGTTGCCATGTTTCTCCTTGTTCAGCCTGGTGACCAACCCGGTAGAGAGAGCTCCATCCTTTCCCACAGGACCCCACCTGTGGGTACGTAGAGGGAAGCGGTTATGTCTCCCTTAAGGCACCTTTTTCTTTTCCTTTCTACTTTTGTCTTCATTAATCTTCATCCAACTGACCTTTCTAAATTTTACAGAAAACAAAACCATTTCTCCATGGATTCAGATACTACCCCAAGTTAATATTCCAAACAAGTTCTTGTTCTTCCGGGTCTCATCACCAGAAATTTCTGAGCCTAACTCTACTCTAGTTTCTAGGATCACTCATTTTCTCATTTCTCCCTTCTCCTTTTAGTTCAGAGTCTTGTCAATTTAGTTCCTTCCCTAACCACAACTTACAGTACGGTGACACAGCAAAGTGATGAAAGTCTAGACGGTCTGGTTTTAATCCCGGGTTTTGCCACCTACTTACTGTGTGGCATTAGGCAAGCTCTTCAACGTCTCTGGGCCTCAGTTTCCCCCAGAAAAGTGAACTTTATGAATATTCCCTACCTCTAGGGTTGCCATTATGAGGAATAAGTGAGTTAATATTTGGTAAGCCCTTAGAATAGTACTTGTTATAGTCTAAGCACTACAGTTGTGCTTGTTAATAATAATAAATGAAATTCCAAGGGTATAACTTACTCAACTTTCTGTCATAACTTTGAAGTGTTGGTCTATCTGTTGGCTCACGTTGCAGGTAAATGAGTCGAGGCATGGGCTGAGGCATTGCTATCACTGGGTGGTGTGTTCCCAGAACTTGGAACAGCGGTGTGAAATGGGTAGTGGTTCTATTGGAGACAGGGCAGACTGGAAAATGACAGCCTGGGAAGGAGGTGTGGTGTCCATAGCTTTGGTGTTAGAGGTGCTGCCTGCTGAAGCACCAGTGCCGGCCTAAGCCATAAATGGGGTGCTGGGGTAAAGAGGAGCAGGATGGAAGATGACAGCGTGGGAAGGAGGTGTGGTGTCCATAGGATCGGGGTCTGACGTGCTTCCTGCTGAAGCACCGATGCCGGCCAGGGCCGTAAATGGGGTGCTGGGGAAAACAGGAGCAGAATGGAAGATGACAGCGTGTGAAGGTGGTGTGGTGTCCATAGGTTCGGGGTCGGACGTGCTTCCTGCTGAAGCACCGATGCCCGCCAGGGCCGTAAATGGGGTGCTGGGGAAAACAGGAGCAGAATGGAAGAGGACAGCGTGTGAAGGAGGTGTGGTGTCCATAGCTTCCATATTAGAGGTACTGCCTGCCTGATCTGAGAGCAGAGAGTGAAAGTGGGAGAGCCTCTTCCTAGATTCTAACTCCTCTGAATTTATAGCACTGGCTCTGCCTGGCTTTATGACATATCCATTGTACGTGTCACAGAGAAAGTGCGGGCGGGGCAGGGGGTGATGCAGGGGTCACATGCAAGCCCAGCTGCTGGCTTAACCCCGGCCCAAAGGCAAAGGGCAGGGCCCCTTCTGGACTTTCTAGTGGCTGGGACTTCTGGCTGTGGGTGGCAGGTGTTTGGCACCAGATGGGCCACCATGCGGAGACTGTGGAAGCCTCCTCCAGAGCTCACCCTGCCTGGGGACTGGCTCTGCAGGCCCCTCAGCCCTGCGTATGTATCGGCCAGGCCTTCCCCACCACGGGGCCCAGAGGCCAGAGCCTGCTCAGACCTGAGGGCAGGAGGCAGCCAGAGCTTACCAGGGTGTGGGCCACCTCGTCCGCAGACCTCCCCAGCTCCTCTGCGAGACCTGGAGACAGGATCGCCTTCTCCAGGGCTGCTCAGCTGCCAGCATCACCATGAGCCAGGTGGCCAAGGTTTCTGAGCAGGAGATGCAGAGCCCTGATCCGACTGGATGCTGCAGCCCACGATGTCCCTTCCTGGCAGATAGGTTCTTTCTTCACTTCTGTTTTGAAATTTGGTAAAAGAACATTTAAACCTTGGCCTGTCCTTCAGGGTATATAGATGGTAGTGGCTTAGCCGGGATTCGATCCAAGCCTGTGTGATTCCAGAGCTTGTGCTCTGGACTGTGGTGCCTCCTTATCGTATATGCTTCATGTGTTACTTGTTTTTCTTTTTTTCTTGTAGTCCTTATGGTACTTAGCCCTAAGTGCCATAATTGTAACGAACAGCTACACTGCCCTGTAGGAGGTCTTCTTTTGTTCAACGCATGAATTGGTCATCCACCACACTGTGTTCTAATCTCAGAAGATACAGGTCAGGGAGCACCAGTTGTCAGCATGGCACCATTCCATATTTCTAACTGAGGCTTGAAGCCCGTATTTTCCCTTTGTCTAGTTTGAAGGATCCAGATATGTAAAGATGATATTCTAGATAAATCATGGGCTATTCTGAAAGAAATTCACCAGTGAATTGTTCCGTATGGATTAGAAGCCAGCTTCTCTGGCCTTCCTGGAGTATATCCAGTAAGGCGTCTCATTCATGTCTAGAAAGCAAATATATCATTTATTGCAACTTCAGCGTGGAGCGATGTATTGGTATAAAGTACAATCAACACAGTTTGGTTATTGTGAGTATGACAGCTGGGTCCACTCTTTACTACCCATATGTAACTCTAGGGATTCTTATGCCCAAGAGAGGAGACGTACTCTTGGCTGTCTAGGACAAGGGAAGCATGTGTTGTTATTCAGGAGCTGGAAGCTTCAGCATGACAGGTAGGAATTGAACAATCCTGGTCTACACATCACTTGACCTTGCTTAAAACTTGTTTCTTTGGCTTGCTTCATTGGAGTGTTTTCTCCCTCCTGGGGCTGACATTGTCTGTTATGTATCACGCATGTGACATGTAGAAGTTTCAGAACCCAAAATCATATAGATCAGTAAAAATGTATATATATATATATATATATATATATATATATATACATTTTGAAACACACACTGGGCATAATTCATATATTCCTAAATCAGTTTGACCCTCTGCTCATGAGATTCTTTTTATGGTATGTCCCAGCAAATCTGGGCTTCCATCCCCAATAAAATTTGGGGTTGGAGGACACAAAAGCTTTTGCTCAGACCTAAATTCTGTCTGAAAACAAGGGAACTATTATAAGCCCTTTGTAACCTCTCCAACAGCAGAAATGATTTACAGCTGTGGCATTGAACCATAATTCCTCGATCTCATTTGGAAAGAGTCCAGTTAGAAACAGTGTCTTGATTTTTGTTTCTTTTGTTTCTTCCCTGTGTCCTTGTCTTGCTTACCAACAATCCATTGTAATTTATGAGTTAGTATGGCAGCAGGCTGAGTGTTCCCTGGAGCTCATTAAATGAAGTGTTTTTCCTAAAATGACGTTTGTCTCCTTGTTTTCAGCCCCTCTTCTTTCCTCTGCCCTTTACTATAACCAGAGCTCAGCAAAAGCTGAGTGACTTTGTGCAGACCTTACTTAGGCTCAGCCGTTTTTTCTTCATTATTTTATTCATGGCTCCTCCATTTCATTGCTTGCCTTCTCGAAATGTGTTGAAATCTTTCTGTGGTTGATGACTTCCAGAATATCTTGGCTTTTATTGGTTGATTAATTTTGGTATTTCTACAGTTTTATTTAGATATGGTTTCAGGAGGAACAGAAAGTAAATATATTTCCTAGTCTGCCATCTTGAGCTGAAAATCCCTGTGGATTTTAGCATCCAATGTTCCCATGGGAAAACACCCAACCATGGCCTTAATAGATGCAACACATGAAGATTTCAGCTTTGGTTGAGCAATCACTAAGGATTTCATATGTGGTCATTTCTAATGGGGAAATAATAACTATCTCATGACGTTGATTTGAGGATTAAATTAGATAATGAACATGAAAATGCTTTGTAAGATTTAAAAATCAGTAAAAATGTTTTTTGTTATTATTTGATTTGTTGCTATTTCAACTTCACTTGACAGTTGTTTATGACCTTGCGTATGTGAGAAAATGTCCTCTGGGTTATTTGTCTGAAAGCCAGAATGTATTTTTCAATAGCTCAATGGAACTGGCATCATTTGTGAAGGTTAAGGGTGAAGGGGTAAATGTTTCTTGACACCTGTCACTTTACAGTGTTTTCAGGAACTAACTGACTCATGTATTCCTCTTCCAAATTTGGTTGAGGACCTCCTACCAGCCACATGCTTTACGTCAGGTGTTGGAAAGCATTTTCTGGATTTGAAATATCTTAGGCTTTGTGGGCCATATACAGTTTCTGTAGCTTCTCCTCTTCTTTCCTCTTCAACAAGCTTTCTAAACGTGAGAACCATTATTAGCTCACAGTCCCACAGATCCAGGCTGAGAGCCTGATTTGATTCGTGGGCATTATTTGCCAATTGCTGCTCTGCGTGTTCACTGAGGAGGGGGACCATGTTTGAGTAATCATTTCTTTGAATCAACTGTTGGTCTTCTGGGGCTTGTCCTTGCTCTCCTACAGTCTCTAATCAGCGTGACATCCAGAGAGATCTTGTTAAAACATAAGTCAGATCATGTCACTCAAATTTCTTCAGTGGCTTCTTCACAGAAAATGCAAAGTCCTCAGAGTGCCTCCACAGACCTAGAAATCTGGGCCTCTGTTTCCTCTCTGACTGTTTCGTTCTCCTCTCCAATTTGCTCGCTCTGTTTTCCACACGCTGACATCCTTTCTGCTCCTTGGATACTCCAAACCTACTCTTGCCTCATTGACTTTCTGCCGCACCCCAGCCGCAGAAAGAGGATTTCACCACCCAGGGTCAGAAGGGAAGGGGTGAGGACCTGAAGTAGCACTGACGAATGGGGTCAGAAGCCCATGGGGTCAGAAGGCTGCAATGAGAAGCCTACTCACCGCAACAAAGAATAGACCCCTGCTCGCCGAAACTAGAGAAAGCTCGCATGCAGCAATGAAGACCCAATGCAGCCAAAAATAAATAAATAAAACATAAAGTATAGAATGTTAAAAAAGCAACAAAAATCTATAAAGAATATTACGAGAATAGAATCACAGGCCAGTTTCTCCTTTGAACATGCATGCAAAATGTGTAAAGAGAAGCACAAACTTTATCCATGGTATGTAAAACAATCGTATATCAGAATCAAAGTAGCTTTATTCTGGCAATGCAAGGTTGCTTTAATGTCCAAACATGAAACTGATCCCAGGAATGAATTAGAGTGGGGAAAGAAGTCATTTAAAACTGAAATCTTGGGACTTCCCTGGTGGTCCAGTGTTTAGAACATGACGCTTTCACTGCTGGGGCCCTGGGGTCCAATCCCAGGTCAGGGAACTAAGATCCTGCAAGACATGAGGCAGGGCCCCGAAAAAAACAAAGAAAGGAAAGAAAGAAGTCTTAACCAGGAGAAGCACAAGATCGAATAAACATAACAGATAACACCTTATGAAAAGTAGGTGAAGATTATGGAATATTCTAAAATTTAAAACAAAAAGAAGGTTTCAAAGATTCAAAAGGATGTGACAAATATTGTACATAGGCAAAAATAAAATGAAATAAAATATACAAATGATGGGAACCCAAAATTCCAGATGCCCAAGTCCTGTCTCTGAAGAGTCTCATTCAATGGGTTCAGGATTTCCTCTATATTTAAAAACCTACAGGTGATTCTGGTACGATTCACAGACACAATGTAAAGCTTCTCTTTTACAGGAAAGAATACCAGATTATTTTGTTATCTTATAGTTATACTAACAGGTTGTACTATTGACGGATAAGTCTGCTGTCAAAATGCACCCCCACTAGGGGTAAAAAAAGGAACTAGTAGTCTCTACTGCTACTTGGTGGCAGCATGCATGTATTGCAAGGGCAATTATTGTAGCAATCCAAGTTAGTGGAACATTTTAGAATTGGAAGACTACATACAGATCATCTAGTCAAGCTTCCAACTATTAAAGTTGTGAAAACTAAAGCCCATATAAATGAAATGATTTATCTCCAAAGAGCATTAGTGAAAGTATGAAATAAAAAATATCTCTGAACTTTTACTTTAGTGCTGTTTTTATTAATCTCAAGTATTAGCTTAAACTTCAGTGTGACAGATTTGGGATTGAATTCTTGCTCAAGTTTACTGGTTGCGTGCCTTTTAGTAAGTTACTAAAACACTTTTCTTAAAAATAGACGTATTTATTTATTTATCTTTGGCTGCCTAGGCTCTTCGTTGCTGTGCGCGGGCTTTCTCTAGTTGCGGTGAGCGGGGGCTACTCTTTGTTGCAGTACGCGGGCTTCTCATTGTGGTGGCTTCTCGTTGTTGCTGAGCACGGGGTCTAGGTGCATGGTCTTCAGTAGCTGTGGTTCACGGGCTCTAGCACGCAGGCGCAGTAGTTGTGGCACATGGTCTTGGTTCCTCCGCGGCATGTGGGATCTTCCCGGACCAGGGCTCAAACGTGTGTCCCGTGCACTGGCACGTGGATCCTTAACCACCACGCCAACAGGGAAGCCCTACTAATACACTTTTAACTTTGTTTTTCACGTATGTAAAACGGTGAGCCTTGACTGATATAGAATATGAGATAACCTAGCACTGTTCTTAACACATATATGTAGTTAAAATTTTTTGGCTCTCATCCCACTTAAACAGCCTCTATCCCCTTAATAATGAATGTGTCTTTCAGCTAGCAGAGCACCCCACAGCTGACCACATTCTGGCAAGAGATATAGGATTCTTTTTCTTACTGGGGGTTCTTTATACCTGATATTTGAAGTGCACTTAAACTTGAACAACTCTTGTTTATACTGTATTAATGGAGTTGATGGATGAATTTTAGAAAGTAATATGCAGGAATTGAGCTGCCTTACTCTCAAGAAATATAATTCGATAGTGGTGGCTAGAACGATAAACAGTGTTTGGACAGGGAGTCCATATTGGATGTGAACTTCCTGTACTCCCATTCGTCTATTAAGAATAAATAGAATCCTTTCAAAATGTGTTTTAAAGGGCAGTTATTTCTTTCTGCCTCATTTAAGTTACCTGCAAGAAAAAGACAATCTCCTACATCCTTGTTTAATAGGCTTTTAATACAAAGCAGATAATTTTTTGCAACATTTCCCAAACTTTTCATTATCCAATTGGCTGAGGCTTCTCAACGATTATCATTTCACAACAATATCTCCATCTTCAGCTTCTTTCAATGAATTGGCCTAATAGATGTGCCATTAAAACAGAGCTTCACTCTCAACGTAGTTTTAATTTTGTATTCAAAGGGTATGAAGGATTCAGCCATAACAGTGAGTGGATTTCTGATACATGCCACATGATGGATGCAATTAAGTGAAAGGAGTCAGGCATGAAAGGCTACATATTGTATGGTTCCATTTATATGAAATGTCCAGCAGTGGCAAATCCATACACACAGAAAAGATTCTACATTAGTGGTTGCCAGGGGTTTGGAAGAGAGGGAAATAGGGAATGACTCCTTAAAATGGGTGTAGGTTTCCTCTTGGTTGATGAAAATGCTTTGCAGCTAGGCAGTGGTGATAGTTGCGCAACATTGTGACAGTAGTAAATTCCACTGAATGGTACAGTGAATTGTAAAATGATCCAAATGGTGAATTTTGTGTTATGTTCCTTTTACTACAATAAAAAGGAGAAAGAATTCGGGAAAGACTTAGAGTTTGGGAAACTAAGGTGAACTGGTCAAGAAAAAGACAGCTCTATTGTTCAGTTTTCTCTCAGCTCTCCCAGTGCATTAATCCTCAGCCAAAAGTAGCCTGAACTTGTAGATGATAGTCATTCAACACAGTCCAGGGAAAAGTAAATAAAATAAAACCCAACTCTTCTTCTTTAGCACATGTAGGAAAGGTTAACTTGCTGCTCAGCCACGTGGACATTCATGAAGACGTTTCACTTTAGGTGTCCTCTACTTCAGTACTTTACTCACTTGAGCTCATTCACACATGTAGGCAACAGCATTCCTTAATTCGATGGAATCTGCAGTACTGGTTGTGATCGGTCTCATGGAAAGAAAAGGAAAGGTGGCGCGGAAGCCAAGGGAAGAGATTTTCAAGACAGAGACGTTGTTTAAGATCTAACTCGGCTTGGCGGTCACAAAGATAAGGATTGAGAAGTAGTGCCCTGGACTTGTCAACGGAGAAATCATTGGGGGCTTCAAGGAGATCAGTTTCACGAGAGTAGGGGGGCAGAAACCAGACCGCAGTGTGGATGGGAGGGGAGAAATGGGGGGCAAGTCAAGAAATTGATGGCAAAGGGAAAGAAGGGAGGGGTGGATAGGAGGACAGGAGAATGGAATGGAGGAGAGCATTTCCTTGTGGCTCTTTAATATGGCTGGGAGGGGCCACAGAGAAGGAGAGCATGAAGATGTAGGAAGAGGGGGTGGCATCCCGAGCCCAAGGAGGACTGGCCCCTGTCTTCAGCTCCCACCAGCTGGATGTTCCCTCCCTCTAGCTTTCCACGTAGGCTGTGGAAGTTGCCCCTTGCCTCCTTGGATCAGCCGCCCTTGATTCCTTCGTCCTTTTCTTATTTCTCAGCACATCTGGGTCATACGTTATGTGAAGACAAACAAATCACCACGGATACTTAATTTTCTTGAAAAATCCCCAGGCAGGTACCATTTTGGAGAACTACATATTGTGCCTCAGCAAGCCAAAGTAGCCCATTTTTCCTCTCTCATTGGGAGAGATTGCTGTTTCTTGGAGAACCTGATGAAGAGGGTGACTCGCACTTAGGAATAACGTTGCTTGAAAAGTGCAAAAGGTGAGGTAGTTTGGCTCTGAGGGGCCTCTGAGGCCTGAGACTTCCTGAGACTCACAGCTCCCATTTCCCTCTGCACCTGGGCTATGAGCTCATCAAATGAGATGGTAAATAAAGTCACTGACATGGTTTAAAGGATAATTTAGTTCTCTCTTGTTCACTCAGAGCAAATTGAATGGGATTTGCATACAACATATGGATGAAATATCCATACGATGGGGCTTGACCATATCCTCATGGTTCCCCTTCCCTTTTCTACATCTGGCCCCTTTAGCTCTGCAGACTTAACCCCACACCATCAGTCCACCCAGTCGGTCCGCTGAACGTCTTTTCCTCCTTCGCATCTGGTCGTTGTCGTCACCTTGTTCTCCACTACCGCCTCCTGCAGTAGCTGTTAGGTCCAGGGAGGTTGGTTCACTGTGAGCAAGTAACTGTCAACTCCATGGACAGGTGGAAGTGACTTGGCAGCCGGGATTTGCCCATCCTGAGTTCATTATACCCATGAGGGTCAAGGAGAATGGGGATGCAGCTGGTCTGCAGAGCCCCGGCAGTTCTGAGACACATGCTCCTGGATCCACACGTTGCTCCATATCCAGCCTTGCCTTTCTTTGTTCTCTCTCTTGACTCCATCCAGGTTTCTGCTCTCCTTGTCCCTTTGGGGAGGGAGGCCAGTACCAGCCCAGGTGTAGTCCCCCAAAGCTTCCTACTTCCAAGCGTTACGTAGGCTTGTATATCCACTTGCTTGGGTTGCCCTGGCATTCGTGCCAACAGGTTGACTGGTTTATGCCCTAGGCTCTCTTTTCTGACAAGAATGTGCCTAAAAATCTCCATCCCTGGTTTGGTGGCCCCTAAAAATTCCCAGTCAGTTTTGGTGAGGGGACACTTGGTGACAGTGTTGTCTTTCGAAATGAGTAGTTCCGTTACCGACAATCCTTTGCTCCCCATACATTATTTATAAGGTTTCCCTGTTTGTATGTGCAAACTATTTGTGTGTATATTTGGAGAAATACATTGTACAGGCCTCTTTTTTATTTCTTCCACACACCCTAGAGGTGTCATAGAGGCAGTAAATATGTCCAACTTTTTGAGAAATTGGAACAATCAAGACTTACCTGTATGGAATGCTGTTAATGATGTCAATTCCCACGACAGTACCTTTCATCTGACACACTTAGGGACTGTTAACAGATGAAAAGCAGTAAAAGATGCGGATAGAGAGAATTTTCATTATCTTGTGCTCTGAAATCTTGGATTTTCATTGGTTTCAATGGGCCTGAAAATGGATTTTCTTTAGTAGGGACATAGAAGCCTCTAGCGGTATTCTTAATAAAGCAAGGTGAGTTATAAGCAATCATCTGATGGAGGGTAAATGTACCACAGTCCAGCTTAAGAAAAATAAAATATAAAAGTCTTACCATGGAAGAAAATCTTTATATGATCTTTTGAAAAAAAAAGCTTCAAGAAACATAAAGACATGACACCATATTCAGTTTAAAGTCAGTGACTTGTAAGCAAGGCAAAGCAAAGACAGTCTGATTAAGGCCGTTGCATTGTTCTGGCATTTTTTAGGTCTCACCCATTTCTGTGGCCTTTTTAGAACCTAAGCTTCTAGGGCACAGAGAACTTCATCTTGACGTAGGGCTGAGCAAATGCACGGAGCATTTCTCAATAAGTAGGCATTAAATTCTTAGTCCAGAAGGAGCCTTGAGATGACCTCTCTTTACTCCTTGGTAGAACTGTTTTAACCATCCCCCGAAAACAGATTTTTTTCTTTAAATCTCAAAATTCAGAGATTCCACAATCAGAAGTTACTTCTCATATTGCCTTGTGGTCTGCTGTGGGCATCTGTCGAATGGTGTGAACTCTGCGTGGGGAGCCTGGCCTGCCCTCCAGGCCCACGGTTTGGGCTGCGGTGGTGCCATGCTGTGCTCAGGGGCCTTCTTTTTTGGAAATCTGGGCTCCAGTGAGCCTTGGTCATGTTCTCTTATGGAACCTTGGGTGCTAGACCACTCTGACCCTCAGTCTCATTTGCAGGTTCTGGGGAGGATTAAATGAGCTCATGGGATATCCAGGTGACTGAGGCAGAGTCGGCTCGGGATGAATCTTTGCTTCGTTTTCATTAGCTGCGGAGAAGACGATGACAGCTTGGTGCCTCTCCAACTTTAATATGGGTATGACTCTCTTGGGGATCTTGTTAAATGCAGGCTGATATTCAGTAGTTCTGGGTGGGGCCTGGATTCGGTGCTTCTAACAAGCTCCTAGGTGAGGGTGACGCTGAGGGCAAGTGTTTGGCACCTGTGTTTCTCCCTTTCCGGAAGAGCAGGATGTCTGCCCCACCCCCACCCAGAGAGGAGAAAACATCCGCAATGTGACTACTAGGAACCAGCTTCCCTCACATGCAAGGGTCCTGTACCACTGTTCCCAACCTTTCTGTCTGAGATGCAGCAAGCCAAAACACTGAAATGCTGAGGTTTGCAGCAAAGAGGAGGTTTATTCACAGGGCAGCCAAGCGAGGACGTGAGGTAACAATAGGTCTCAAATCTGCCTCCCCAAAGGCAAGGGGCTTTGGGTATCTGTGGGATAAAGAATAAAGAAGCAGGGCAGTATGAGGCACGGGGAGCATGGGGAAAGGTGATTGGAAAAACGTGTGCTCATCATTGTTCTGAGCTGGCATAACTAGGCTACAGGCCTCAGCACATTCTCAGGCTGGAGTTTTCGGCCCTCTGATGGCAGGAGGTCAAAAGGCACTTGCCCAGGTGGAAGATCGGTGGTCCTCTCCACTCTAAACCAGCTCAGCCTTACCAGGCACAGCTGATTCCAAGTTCCTAGACGATCAGGGGGCAAACATCTTATTGCTTATGCTACATGCTACTTGGAGGACGTGCAGGTGTTCAAGCTACCTTGATGAGTGAAGACGGGATTTGACTAATCATGACACCTTGTTTCACCTCCAGGTGAGCAGAAGAGAGCTGTAGGCTGAGTCTGGCTCCTGGCACCTGGAATTGGAGGCAGGTGGTTTAAAAACGGGCTCTCCCACCCTCTGTGTGATATTAGGTAGATAGACTATTGAACCTTCCTGTGCCTATTTCTCCACAAGCAGCATGGGGACACTCAGAGTCCCTCTCTTGGGGGCTGTTATGGGGGTTCAGTGAGACATAGATGCATGCACAGGCACACGGGAGACACCCAGTGTGTGTTCCCTTCGTGCTTATTTTTATTAGGACACCAATATTGTTAGAAGATTTCTGGTTTGGACAACAAATTAGATAGGTGGTCATTGCTATAGTTTATGCGAGAGCAATTCACATTGCCATTTGCAAAAAAGTAGTTGGTTGTCCAATGGGGATTATAAACATCCGTTTAACATGAGCTACTGAACAGATAGTTCACACAGTAAGTACTTTATTTAAAATCAATTCTCTTTGTTTTCTTAAGCAATTGTTAATCCCCAATTTCGTGAGTACTACCAAGTAAGTCACTTGAAAATCATCTAGAGCAATCTATTTCACTTAGCAAGCCTAAAGCTATAGTTCAACCATTTTATTCACTGTTCTATGACAAAAATTACTCTAAACAGCTATTCCCTGGATAAGTAATCAGCTAAAGCTAGTTGGACTGACTAAATCGATTTACTGAGTTAATAAGCCAGTTGTTTTAGAATAGGTCGAATGCATATTTCTCATCCATTCTGCATTAAACTGTTTCCCATTCGTACATACCCACGTTCCTACTTCTGTGCTGTAGGACTTGGCTGAACTACACCTGCCTTCAGTGAAACTTTTCTCTCCTGCACAATTGGAGATAATTTTAGTCTCCTCGTGACTCCCACGGGGTTACCTCTGTTGTGACACTTGACTCTTTGGTGGCATATTTTATTTGAAAAAGCCTTCCGTTACTCCGGGCACGTCAAACAGTAAATGCTTTCTCTTCGTAAACCTGCATAACAATTTTCTGAACTCTTCTGCTCTGGGCAAGATTCATCAGTACACCAGGCAAACATAGTGAAAGAGGAGACAGTACTTGTGTTGTATTCAATTGGGTCTTGATACCTAAGTGTGACTCTTAACCAAGGATTATGCAGTAGTTAAGGACACAGATTCAAGTTGTTTAGGGTGTGTCCTAAAGTGTCAGTGGCAGAATTTAAGTCTCTACTCTGGAAATTGTAGACCTGAGACAAACTACTTCCCTAAACGTCATTTCCTACGTCTGAGAAAGATAATAGAATCTACCTTGTAGTAGACTGAATAATACCATTGCCCCCAAATGTCCACATTCTACTCTCCAGAACCTGTGAATGTGACCTTAAATGGCAGAAGGCACTTTGCCAGTGGGATGAAAGTAATGGTTCTCAGATGGGAAGATTCTCCTGGACTACCTGGATGGGCCCAAATATAACCACTGGTGTTCTCGTAAGAGAGAGGCAGAGGGATTTTGTACTCCAAAGAGAATGTGATGACGAAGTTGGGGTTGCATTGATGTGGCCAGAAGTGAAGGAATGCTGGCGAGGAAACAAACAGATTCTCGCTTAGAGCCTCTAGAAGGAGGATGGATGGCCCTGTCGACTTCTGGTTTCAGCCCAGGGAAACTGGTTTTGGACCTCTGTCTTCCAGAACCATAAGAAAATAAGTGTGTTTTGTTAGAAGTAAGCACATTTGTAGTCATTTGTTACAGCAGCCATAGGGAACTAATGCCTACCTCATAGGAAGTAGTTCTCCAATGAAAATGTGTGACTGGAAACACACTTAGTGGCACGTGTGACACACACTAGTTATGCTACCGTAGGTCGTTCTTGGAAACTGAAGCCTTGGTTTTGAGAGATCATCAAAACCAGTACAATGGTTGCCATGTTTCTCCTTGTTCAGCCTGGTGACCAACCCGGTAGAGAGAGCTCCATCCTTTCCCACAGGACCCCACCTGTGGGTACGTAGAGGGAAGCGGTTATGTCTCCCTTAAGGCACCTTTTTCTTTTCCTTTCTACTTTTGTCTTCATTAATCTTCATCCAACTGACCTTTCTAAATTTTACAGAAAACAAAACCATTTCTCCATGGATTCAGATACTACCCCAAGTTAATATTCCAAACAAGTTCTTGTTCTTCCGGGTCTCATCACCAGAAATTTCTGAGCCTAACTCTACTCTAGTTTCTAGGATCACTCATTTTCTCATTTCTCCCTTCTCCTTTTAGTTCAGAGTCTTGTCAATTTAGTTCCTTCCCTAACCACAACTTACAGTACGGTGACACAGCAAAGTGATGAAAGTCTAGACGGTCTGGTTTTAATCCCGGGTTTTGCCACCTACTTACTGTGTGGCATTAGGCAAGCTCTTCAACGTCTCTGGGCCTCAGTTTCCCCCAGAAAAGTGAACTTTATGAATATTCCCTACCTCTAGGGTTGCCATTATGAGGAATAAGTGAGTTAATATTTGGTAAGCCCTTAGAATAGTACTTGTTATAGTCTAAGCACTACAGTTGTGCTTGTTAATAATAATAAATGAAATTCCAAGCGTATAACTTACTCAACTTTCTGTCATAACTTTGAAGTGTTGGTCTATCTGTTGGCTCACGTTGCAGGTAAATGAGTCGAGGCATGGGCTGAGGCATTGCTATCACTGGGTGGTGTGTTCCCAGAACTTGGAACAGCGGTGTGAAATGGATAGTGGTTCTATTGGAGACAGGGCAGACTGGAAAATGACAGCCTGGGAAGGAGGTGTGGTGTCCATAGCTTTGGTGTTAGAGGTGCTGCCTGCTGAAGCACCAGTGCCGGCCTAAGCCATAAATGGGGTGCTGGGGTAAAGAGGAGCAGGATGGAAGATGACAGCGTGGGAAGGAGGTGTGGTGTCCATAGGATCGGGGTCTGATGTGCTTCCTGCTGAAGCACCGATGCCCGCCAGGGCTGTAAATGGGGTGCTGGGGAAAACAGGAGCAGAATGGAAGATGACAGCGTGTGAAGGTGGTGTGGTGTCCATAGGTTCGGGGTCTGACGTGCTTCGTGCTGAAGCACCGATGCCCGCCAGGGCCGTAAATGGGGTGCTGGGGAAAACAGGAGCAGAATGGAAGAGGACAGCGTGTGAAGGAGGTGTGGTGTCCATAGCTTCCATATTAGAGGTACTGCCTGCCTGATCTGAGAGCAGAGAGTGAAAGTGGGAGAGCCTCTTCCTAGATTCTAACTCCTCTGAATTTATAGCACTGGCTCTGCCTGGCTTTATGACATATCCATTGTACGTGTCACAGAGAAAGTGCGGGCGGGGCAGGGGGTGATGCAGGGGTCACATGCAAGCCCAGCTGCTGGCTTAACCCCGGCCCAAAGGCAAAGGGCAGGGCCCCTTCTGGACTTTCTAGTGGCTGGGACTTCTGGCTGTGGGTGGCAGGTGTTTGGCACCAGATGGGCCACCATGCGGAGACTGTGGAAGCCTCCTCCAGAGCTCACCCTGCCTGGGGACTGGCTCTGTAGGCCCCTCAGCCCTGCGTATGTATCGGCCAGGCCTTCCCCACCACGGGGCCCAGAGGCCAGAGCCTGCTCAGACCTGAGGGCAGGAGGCAGCCAGAGCTTACCAGGGTGTGGGCCACCTCGTCCGCAGACCTCCCCAGCTCCTCTGCGAGACCTGGAGACAGGATCGCCTTCTCCAGGGCTGCTCAGCTGCCAGCATCACCATGAGCCAGGTGGCCAAGGTTTCTGAGCAGGAGATGCAGAGCCCTGATCCGACTGGATGCTGCAGCCCACGATGTCCCTTCCTGGCAGATAGGTTCTTTCTTCACTTCTGTTTTGAAATTTGGTAAAAGAACATTTAAACCTTGGCCTGTCCTTCAGGGTATATAGATGATAGTGGCTTAGCCGGGATTCGATCCAAGCCTGTGTGATTCCAGAGCTTGTGCTCTGGACTGTGGTGCCTCCTTATCGTATATGCTTCATGTGTTACTTGTTTTTCGTTTTTTCTTGTAGTCCTTATGGTACTTAGCCCTAAGTGCCATACCTGTAACGAACAGCTACACTGCCCTGTAGGAGGTCTTCTTTTGTTCAACGCATGAATTGGTCATCCACCACACTGTGTTCTAATCTCAGAAGATACAGGTCAGGGAGCACCAGTTGTCAGCATGGCACCATTCCATATTTCTAACTGAGGCTTGAAGCCCGTATTTTCCCTTTGTCTAGTTTGAAGGATCCAGATATGTAAAGATGATATTCTAGATAAATCATGGGCTATTCTGAAAGAAATTCACCAGTGAATTGTTCCGTATGGATTAGAAGCCAGCTTCTCTGGCCTTCCTGGAGTATATCCAGTAAGGCGTCTCATTCATATCTAGAAAGCAAATATATCATTTATTGCAACTTCAGCGTGGAGCGATGTATTGGTATAAAGTACGATCAACACAGTTTGGTTATTGTGAGTATGACAGCTGGGTCCACTCTTTACTACCCATATGTAACTCTAGGGATTCTTATGCCCAAGAGAGGAGACGTACTCTTGGCTGTCTAGGACAAGGGAAGCATGTGTTGTTATTCAGGAGCTGGAAGCTTCAGCATGACAGGTAGGAATTGAACAATCCTGGTCTACACATCACTTGACCTTGCTTAAAACTTGTTTCTTTGGCTTGCTTCATTGGAGTGTTTTCTCCCTCCTGGGGCTGACATTGTCTGTTATGTATCACGCATGTGACATGTAGAAGTTTCAGAACCCAAAATCATATAAATCAGTAAAAATGTATATATATATATATATATATATATATATATATATATATATATATATATATATATATATATATAAACCTATTGAAACACACACTGGGCATAATTCATATATTCCAAAATCACTTTGACCTTCTGCTCATGAGATTCTTTTTATGGTATGTCCCAGCAAATCTGGGCTTCCATCCCCAATAAAATTTGGGGTTGGAGGACACAAAAGCTTTTGCTCAGACCTAAATTCTGTCTGAAAACAAGGGAACTATTATAAGCCCTTTGTAACCTCTCCAACAGCAGAAATGATTTACAGCTGTGGCATTGAACCATAATTCCTCGATCTCATTTGAAAAGAGTCCAGTTAGAAACAGTGTCTTGATTTTTGTTTCTTTTGTTTCTTCCCTGTTTTCTTGTCTTGCTTACCAACAATCCATTGTAATTTATGAGTTAGTATGGCAGCAGGCTGAGTGTTCCCTGGAGCTCATTAAATGAAGTGTTTTTCCTAAAATGACGTTTGTCTCCTTGTTTTCAGCCCCTCTTCTTTCCTCTGCCCTTTACTATAACCAGAGCTCAGCAAAAGCTGAGTGACTTTGTGCAGACCTTACTTAGGCTCAGCCGTTTTTTCTTCATTATTTTATTCATGGCTCCTCCATTTCATTGCTTGCCTTCTCGAAATGTGTTGAAATCTTTCTGTGGTTGATGACTTCCAGAATATCTTGGCTTTTATTGGTTGATTAATTTTGGTATTTCTACAGTTTTATTTAGATATGGTTTCAGGAGGAACAGAAAGTAAATATATTTCCTAGTCTGCCATCTTGAGCTGAAAATCCCTGTGGATTTTAGCATCCAATGTTCCCATGGGAAAACACCCAACCATGGCCTTAATAGATGCAACACTCAAGATTTCAGCTTTTGTTGAGCAATCACTAAGGATTTCATATGTGGTCATTTCTAATGGGGAAATAATAACTATCTCAGGACGTTGATTTGAGGATTAAATTAGATAATGAACATGAAAATGCTTTGTAAGATTTAAAAATCAGTAAAAATGGTTTTTGTTATTATTTGATTTGTTGCTATTTCAACTTCACTTGACAGTTGTTTATGACCTTGCGTATGTGAGAAAATGTCCTCTGGGTTATTTGTCTGAAAGCCAGAATGTATTTTTCAATAGCTCAATGGAACTGGCATCATTTGTGAAGGTTAAGGGTGAAGGGGTAAATGTTTCTTGACACCTGTCACTTTACAGTGTTTTCAGGAACTAACTGACTCATGTATTCCTCTTCCAAATTTGGTTGAGGACCTCCTACCAGCCACATGCTTTACGTCAGGTGTTGGAAAGCATTTTCTGGATTTGAAATATCTTAGGCTTTGTGGGCCATATACAGTTTCTGTATCTTCTCCTCTTCTTTCCTCTTCAACAAGCTTTCTAAACGTGAGAACCATTATTAGCTCACAGTCCCACAGATCCAGGCTGAGAGCCTGATTTGATTCGTGGCCATTATTTGCCAATTGCTGCTCTGCGTGTTCACTGAGGAGGGGGACCATGTTTGAGTAATCATTTCTTTGAATCAACTGTTGGTCTTCTGGGGCTTGTCCTTGCTCTCCTACAGTCTCTAATCAGCGTGACATCCAGAGAGATCTTGTTAAAACATAAGTCAGATCATGTCACTCAAATTTCTTCAGTGGCTTCTTCACAGAAAATGCAAAGTCCTCAGAGTGCCTCCACAGACCTAGAAATCTGGGCCTCTGTTTCCTCTCTGACTGTTTCAGTCTCCTCTCCAATTTGCTCACTCTGTTTTCCACACGCTGACATCCTTTCTGCTCCTTGGGTACTCCAAACCTACTCTTGCCTCATTGACTTTCTGTCGCACGCCAGCCGCAGAAAGAGGATTTCACCGCCCAGGGTCAGAAGGGAAGGGGTGAGGACCTGAAGTAGCACTGACGAATGGGGTCAGAAGCCCATGGGGTCAGAAGGCTGCAATGAGAAGCCTACTCACCGCAACAAAGAATAGACCCCTGCTCGCCGAAACTAGAGAAAGCTCGCATGCAGCAATGAAGACCCAATGCAGCCAAAAATAAATAAATAAAACATAAAGTATAGAATGTTAAAAAAACAACAAAAAAATCTATAAAGAATATTACGAGAATAGAATCACAGGCCAGTTTCACCTTTGAACATGCATGCAAAATGTGTAAAGAGAAGCACAAACTTTATCCATGGTATGTAAAACAATCGTATATCAGAATCAAAGTAGCTTTATTCTGGCAATGCAAAGTTGCTTTAATGTCCAAACATGAAACTGATCCCAGGAATGAATTAGAGTGGGGAAAGAAGTCATTTAAAACTGAAATCTTGGGACTTCCCTGGTGGTCCAGTATTTAGAACATGACGTTTTCACTGCTGGGGCCCTGGGGTCCAATCCCAGGTCAGGGAACTAAGATCCTGCAAGACATGAGGCAGGGCCCCGAAAAAAACAAAAAAAGGAAAGAAAGAAGTCTTAACCAGGAGAAGCACAAGATCGAATAAACATAACAGATAACACCTTATGAAAAGTAGGTGAAGATTATGGAATATTCTAAAATTTAAAACAAAAAGAAGGTTTCAAAGATTCAAAAGGATGTGACAAATATTGTACATAGGCAAAAATAAAATGAAATAAAATATACAAATGATGGGAACCCAAAATTCCAGATGCCCAAGTCCTGTCTCTGAAGAGTCTCATTCAATGGGTTCAGGATTTCCTCTATATTTAAAAACCTACAGGTGATTCTGGTACGATTCACAGACACAATGTAAAGCTTCTCTTTTACAGGAAAGAATACCAGATTATTTTGTTATCTTATAGTTATACTAACAGGTTGTACTATTGACGGATAAGTCTGCTGTCAAAATGCACCCCCACTAGGGGTAAAAAAAGGAACTAGTAGTCTCTACTGCTACTTGGTGGCAGCATGCATGTATTGCAAGGGCAATTATTGTAGCAATCCAAATTAGTGGAACATTGTAGAATTGGAAGACTACATACAGATCATCTAGTCAAGCTTCCAACTATTAAAGTTGTGAAAACTAAAGCCCATATAAATGAAATGATTTATCTCCAAAGAGCATTAGTGAAAGTATGAAATAAAAAATATCTCTGAACTTTTACTTTAGTGCTGTTTTTATTAATCTCAAGTATTAGCTTAAACTTCAGTGTGACAGATTTGGGATTGAATTGTTGCTCACGTTTACTGGTTGCGTGCCTTTTAGTAAGTTACTAAAACACTTTTCTTAAAAATAGACGTATTTATTTATTTATCTTTGGCTGCCTAGGCTCTTCGTTGCTGTGCGCGGGCTTTCTCTAGTTGCGGTGAGCGGGGGCTACTCTTTGTTGCAGTACGCGGGCTTCTCATTGTGGTGGCTTCTCGTTGTTGCTGAGCACGGGGTCTAGGTGCATGGGCTTCAGTAGCTGTGGTTCACGGGCTCTAGCATGCAGGCGCAGTAGTTGTGGCACATGGTCTTGGTTCCTCCGCGGCATGTGGGATCTTCCCGGACCAGGGCTCAAACGTGTGTCCCGTGCACTGGCAGGTGGATCCTTAACCACCGCGCCAACAGGGAAGCCCTACTAATACACTTTTAACTTTGTTTTTCACGTATGTAAAGTGGTGAGCCTTGACTGATATAGAATATGAGATAACCTAGCACTGTTCTTAACACATATATGTAGTTAAAATTTTTTGGCTCTCATCCCACTTAAACAGCCTCTATCCCCTTAATAATGAATGTGTCTTTCAGCTAGCAGAGCACCTCACAGCTGACCACATTCTGGCAAGAGATATAGGATTCTTTTTCTTACTGGGGGTTCTTTATACCTGATATTTGAAGTGCACTTAAACTTGAACAACTCTTGTTTATACTGTATTAATGGAGTTGATGGATGAATTTTAGAAAGTAATATGCAGGAATTGAGCTGCCTTACTCTCAAGAAATATAATTCGATAGTGGTGGCTAGAACGATAAACAGTGTTTGGACAGGGAGTCCATATTGGATGTGAACTTCCTGTACTCCCATTCGTCTATTAAGAATAAATAGAATCCTTTCAAAATGTGTTTTAAAGGGCAGTTATTTCTTTCTGCCTCATTTAAGTTACCTGCAAGAAAAAGACAATCTCCTACATCCTTGTTTAATAGGCTTTTAATACAAAGCAGATAATTTTTTGCAACATTTCCCAAACTTTTCATTATCCAATTGGCTGAGGCTTCTCAACGATTATCATTTCACAACAATATCTCCATCTTCAGCTTCTTTCAATGAATTGGCCTAATAGATGTGCCATTAAAACAGAGCTTCATTCTCAGCGTATTTTTAATTTTGTATTCAAAGAGTATGAAGGATTCAGCCATAACATTGAGTGGATTTCTGATACATGCCACATGATGGATGCAATTAAGTGAAAGGAGTCAGGCATGAAAGGCTACATATTGTATGGTTCCATTTATATGAAATGTCCAGCAGTGGCAAATCCATACACACAGAAAAGATTCTACATTAGTGGTTGCCAGGGGTTTGGAAGAGAGGGAAATAGGGAATGACTCCTTAAAATGGGTGTAGGTTTCCTCTTGGTTGATGAAAATGTTTTGCAGCTAGGCAGTGGTGATAGTTGCGCAACATTGTGACAGTAGTAAATTCCACTGAATGGTACGGTGAATTGTAAAATGATCCAAATGGTGAATTTTGTGTTATGTTCCTTTTACTACAATAAATAGGAGAAAGAATTCGGGAAAGACTTAGAGTTTGGGAAACTAAGGTGAACTGGTCAAGAAAAAGACAGCTCTATTGTTCAGTTTTCTCTCAGCTCTCCCAGTGCATTAATCCTCAGCCAAAAGTAGCCTGAACTTGTAGATGATAGTCATTCAACACAGTCCAGGGAAAAGTAAATAAAATAAAACCCAACTCTTCTTCTTTAGCACATGTAGGAAAGGTTAACTTGCTGCTCAGCCACGTGGACATTCATGAAGACGTTTCACTTTAGGTGTCCTCTACTTCAGTACTTTACTCACTTGAGCTCATTCACACATGTAGGCAACAGCATTCCTTAATTCGATGGAATCTGTAGTACTGGTTGTGATCGGTCTCATGGAAAGAAAAGGAAAGGTGGCGCGGAAGCCAAGGGAAGAGATTTTCAAGACAGAGACGTTGTTTAAGATCTAACTCGGCTTGGCGGTCACAAAGATAAGGATTGAGAAGTAGTGCCCTGGACTTGTCAACGGAGAAATCATTGGGGGCTTCAAGGAGATCAGTTTCACGAGAGTAGTGGGGCAGAAACCAGACCGCAGTGTGGATGGGAGGGGAGAAATGGGGGGCAAGTCAAGAAATTGATGGCAAAGGGAAAGAAGGGACGGGTGGATAGGAGCACAGGAGAATGGAATGGAGGAGAGCATTTCCTTGTGGCTCTTTAATATGGCTGGGAGGGGCCAACAGAGAAGGAGAGCGTGAAGATGTAGGAAGAGGGGGTGGCATCCCGAGCCCAAGGAGGACTGGCCCCTGTCTTCACCTCCCACCAGCTGGATGTTCCCTCCCTCTAGCTTTCCACGTAGGCTGTGGAAGTTGCCCCTTGCCTCCTTGGATCAGCCGCCCTTGATTCGTTCGTCCTTTTCTTATTTCTCAGCACATCTGGGTCATACGTTATGTGAAGACAAACAAATCACCACTGATACTTAATTTTCTTGAAAAATCCCCAGGCAGGTACCATTTTGGAGAACTACATATTGTACCTCAGCAAGCCAAAGTAGCCCATTTTTCCTCTCTCATTGGGAGAGATTGCTGTTTCTTGGAGAACCTGATGAAGAGGGTGACTCGCACTTAGGAATAACGTTGCTTGAAAAGTGCAAAAGGTGAGGTAGTTTGGCTCTGAGGGGCCTCTGAGGCCTGAGACTTCCTGAGAGATGGCAGACTCACAGCTCCCATTTCCCTCTGCCCCTGGGCTATGAGCTCATCAAATGAGATGGTAAATAAAGTCACTGACATGGTTTAAAGGATAATTTAGTTCTCTCTTGTTCACTCAGAGCAAATTGAATGGGATTTGCATACAACATATGGATGAAATATCCATACGATGGGGCTTGACCATATCCTCATGGTTCCCCTTCCCTTTTCTACATCTGGCCCCTTTAGCTCTGCAGACTTAACCCCACACCATCAGTCCACCCAGTCGGTCCGCTGAACGTCTTTTCCTCCTTCGCATCTGGTCGTTGTCGTCACCTTGTTCTCCACTACCGCCTCCTGAAGTAGCTGTTAGGTCCAGGGAGGTTGGTTCACTGTGAGCAAGTAACTGTCAACTCCATGGACAGGTGGAAGTGACTTGGCAGCCGGGATTTGCCCATCCTGAGTTCATTATACCCATGAGGGTCAAGGAGAATGGGGATGCAGCTGGTCTGCAGAGCCCCGGCAGTTCTGAGACACATGCTCCTGGATCCACACGTTGCTCCATATCCAGCCTTGCCTTTCTTTGTTCTCTCTCTTGACTCCATCCAGGTTTCTGCTCTCCTTGTCCCTTTGGGGAGGGAGGCCAGTACCAGCCCAGGTGTAGTCCCCCAAAGCTTCCTACTTCCAAGCGTTACGTAGGCTTGTATATCCACTTGCTTGGGTTGCCCTGGCATTCGTGCCAACAGGTTGACTGGTTTATGCCCTAGGCTCTCTTTTCTGGCAAGAATGTGCCTAAAAATCTCCATCTCTGGTTTGGTGGCCCCTAAAAATTCCCAGTCAGTTTTGGTGAGGGGACACTTGGTGACAGTGTTGTCTTTCGAAATGAGTAGTTCCGTTACCGACAATCCTTTGCTCCCCATACATTATTTATAAGGTTTCCCTGTTTGTATGTGCAAACTATTTGTGTGTATATTTGGAGAAATACATTGTACAGGCCTCTTTTTTATTTCTTCCACACACCCTAGAGATGTCATAGAGGCAGTAAATATGTCCAACTTTTTGAGAAATTGGAACAATCAAGACTTACCTGTATGGAATGCTGTTAATGATGTCAATTCCCGCGACAGTACCTTTCATCTGACACACTTAGGGACTGTTAACAGATTAAAAGCAGTAAAAGATGCGGATAGAGAGAATTTTCATTATCTTGTGCTCTGAAATCTTGGATTTTCATTGGTTTCAATGGGCCTGAAAATGGATTTTCTTTAGTAGGGACATAGAAGCCTCTAGCGGTATTCTTAATAACGCAAGGTGAGTTATAAGCAATCATCTGATGGGGGGTAAATGTACCACAGTCCAGTTTAAGAAAAATACAATATAAAAGTCTTACCATGGAAGAAAATCTTTATATGATCTTTTGAAAAAAAAAACTTCAAGAAACAAAAAGACATGACACCATATTCAGTTTAAAGTCAGTGACTTGTAAGCAAGGCAAAGCAAAGACAGTCTGATTAAGGCCGTTGCATTGTTCTGGCATTTTTTAGGTCTCACCCATTTCTGTGGCCTTTTTAGAACCTAAGCTTCTAGGGCACAGAGAACTTCATCTTGACGTAGGGCTGAGCAAATGCACGGAGCATTTCTCAATAAGTAGGCATTAAATTCTTAGTCCAGAAGGAGCCTTGAGATGACCTCTCTTTACTCCTTGGTAGAACTGTTTTAACCATCCCCCGAAAACAGATTTTTTTCTTTAAATCTCAAAATTCAGAGATTCCACAATCAGAAGTTACTTCTCATATTGCCTTGTGGTGTACTGTGGGCATCTGTCGAATGGTGTGAACTCTGCGTGGGGAGCCTGGCCTACCCTCCAGGCCCACGGTTTGGGCTGCGGTGGTGCCATGCTGTGCTCAGGGGCCTTCTGTTTTGGAAGTCTGGGCTCCAGTGAGCCTTGGTCATGTTCTCTTATGGAACCTTGGGTGCTAGACCACTCTGACCCTCAGTCTCATTTGCAGGTTCTGGGGAGGATTAAATGAGCTCATGGGATATCCAGGTGACTGAGGCAGAGTCGGCTCGGGATGAATCTTTGCTTCGTTTTCATTAGCTGCGGAGAAGACGATGACAGCTTGGTGCCTCTCCAACTTTAATATGGGTATGCCTCTCTTGGGGATCTTGTTAAATGCAGGCTGGTATTCAGTAGTTCTGGGTGGGGCCTGGATTCGGTGCTTCTAACAAGCTCCTAGGTGAGGGTGACGCTGAGGGCAAGGGTTTGGCACCTGTGTTTCTCCCTTTCCGGAAGAGCAGGATGTCTGCCCCACCCCCACCCCGAGAGGAGAAAACATCCGCAATGTGACTACTAGGAACCAGCTTCCCTCACATGCAAGGGTCCTGTACCACTGCTCCCAACCATTCTGTCTGAGGCGCAGCAAGCCAAAACACTGAAATGTTGAGGTTTGCAGCAAAGAGGAGGTTTATTCACAGGGCAGCCAAGCGAGGACGTGACGTGACAATAGGTCTCAACTCTGCCTCCCCAAAGGCAAGGGGCTTTGGGTATCTGTGGGATAAAGAATAAAGAAGCAGGGCAGTATGAGGCACGGGGAGCATGGGGAAAGGTGATTGGAAAAACGTGTGCTCATCATTGTTCTGAGCTGGCATAACTAGGCTACAGGCCTCAGCACATTCTCAGGCTGGAGTTTTCGGCCCTCTGATGGCAGGAGGTCAAAAGGCACTTGCCCAGGTGGAAGATCGGTGGTCCTCTCCAATCTAAACCAGCTCAGCCTAACCAGGCACAGCTGATTCCAAGTTCCTGGACGATCAGGGGGCAAACATCTTATTGCTTATGCTACATGCTACTTGGAGGACGTGCAGGTGTTCAAGCTACCTTGATGAGTGAAGACGGGATTTGACTAATCATGACACCTTGTTTCACCTCCAGGCGAGCAGAAGAGAGCTGTAGGCTGAGTCTGGCTCCTGGCACCTGGAATTGGAGGCAGGTGGTTTAAAAACGGGCTCTCCCACCCTCTGTGTGATATTAGGTAGATAGACTATTGAACCTTCCTGTGCCTATTTCTCCACAAGCAGCATGGGGACACTCAGAGTCCCTCTCTTGGGGGCTGTTATGGGGGTTCAGTGAGATATAGATGCATGCACAGGCACACGGGAGACACCCAGTGTGTGTTCCCTTCGTGCTTATTTTTATTAGGACACCAGTATTGTTAGAAGATTTCTGGTTTGGACAACAAATTAGATAGGTGGTCATTGCTATAGTTTATGTGAGAGCAATTCACATTGCCATTTGCAAAAAAGTAGTTGGTTGTCCAATGGGGATTATAAACATCCGTTTAACATGAGCTACTGAACAGATAGTTCACACAGTAAGTACTTTATTTAAAATCAATTCTCTTTGTTTTCTTAAGCAATTGTTAACTCCCAATTTCGTGAGTACTACCAAGTAAGTCACTTGAAAATCATCTAGAGCAATCTATTTCACTTAGCAAGCCTAAAGCTATAGTTCAACCATTTTATTTACTGTTCTATGACAAAAATTACTCTAAACAGCTATTCCCTGGATAAGTAATCAGCTAAAGCTAGTTGGACTGACTAAATCGATTTACTGAGTTAATAAGCCAGTTGTTTTAGAATAGGTCGAATGCATATTTCTCATCCATTCTGCATTAAACTGTTTCCCATTCGTACATACCCACGTTCCTACTTCTGTGCTGTAGGGCTTGGCTGAACTACACCTGCCTTCAGTGAAACTTTTCTCTCCTGCACAATTGGAGATAATTTTAGTCTCCTCGTGACTCCCACGGGGTTACCTCTGTTGTGACACTTGACTCTTTGGTGGCATATTTTATTTGAAAAAGCCTTCCGTTACTCCGGGCACGTCAAACAGTAAATGCTTTCTCTTCGTAAACCTGCATAACAATTTTCTGAACTCTTCTGCTCTGGGCAAGATTCTTCAGTACACCAGGCAAACATAGTGAAAGAGGAGACAGTACTTGTGTTGTATTCAATTGGGTCTTGATACCTAAGTGTGACTCTTAACCAAGGATTATGCAGTAGTTAAGGACACAGATTCAAGTTGTTTAGGGTGTGTCCTAAAGTGTCAGTGGCAGAATTTAAGTCTCTACTCTGGAAATTGTAGACCTGAGACAAACTACTTCCCTAAACGTCATTTCCTACGTCTGAGAAAGATAATAGAATCTACCTTGTAGTAGACTGAATAATACCATTGCCCCCAAATGTCCACATTCTACTCTCCAGAACCTGTGAATGTCACCTTAAATGGCAGAAGGCACTTTGCCAGTGGGATGAAAGTAATGGTTCTCAGATGGGAAGATTCTCCTGGACTACCTGGATGGGCCCAAATATAACCACTGGTGTTCTCATAAGAGACAGGCAGAGGGATTTTGTACTCCAAAGAGAATGTGATGACGAAGTTGGGGTTGCATTGATGTGGCCAGAAGTGAAGGAATGCTGGCGAGGAAACAAACAGATTCTCGCTTAGAGCCTCTAGAAGGAGGATGGATGGCCCTGTCGACTTCTGGTTTCAGCCCAGGGAAACTGGTTTTGGACCTCTGTCTTCCAGAACCATAAGAAAATAAGTGTGTTTTGTTAGAAGCAAGCACATTTGTAGTCATTTGTTACAGCAGCCATAGGGAACTAATGCCTACCTCATAGGAAGTAGTTCTCCAATTAAAATGTGTGACTGGAAACACACTTAGTGGCACGTGTGACACACACTAGTTATGCTACCGTAGGTTGTTCTTGGAAACTGAAGCCTTGGTTTTGAGAGATCATCAAAACCAGTACAATGGTTGCCATGTTTCTCCTTGTTCAGCCTGGTGACCAACCCGGTAGAGAGAGCTCCATCCTTTCCCACAGGACCCCACCTGTGGGTACGTAGAGGGAAGCGGTTATGTCTCCCTTAAGGCACCTTTTTCTTTTCCTTTCTACTTTTGTCTTCATTAATCTTCATCCAACTGACCTTTCTAAATTTTACAGAAAACAAAACCATTTCTCCATGGATTCAGATACTACCCCAAGTTAATATTCCAAACAAGTTCTTGTTCTTCCGGGTCTCATCACCAGAAATTTCTGAGCCTAACTCTACTCTAGTTTCTAGGATCACTCATTTTCTCATTTCTCCCTTCTCCTTTTAGTTCAGAGTCTTGTCAATTTAGTTCCTTCCCTAACCACAACTTACAGTACGGTGACACAGCAAAGTGATGAAAGTCTAGACGGTCTGGTTTTAATCCCGGGTTTTGCCACCTACTTACTGTGTGGCATTAGGCAAGCTCTTCAACGTCTCTGGGCCTCAGTTTCCCCCAGAAAAGTGAACTTTATGAATATTCCCTACCTCTAGGGTTGCCATTATGAGGAATAAGTGAGTTAATATTTGGTAAGCCCTTAGAATAGTACTTGTTATAGTCTAAGCACTACAGTTGTGCTTGTTAATAATAATAAATGAAATTCCAAGCGTATAACTTACTCAACTTTCTGTCATAACTTTGAAGTGTTGGTCTATCTGTTGGCTCACGTTGCAGGTAAATGAGTCGAGGCATGGGCTGAGGCATTGCTATCACTGGGTGGTGTGTTCCCAGAACTTGGAACAGCGGTGTGAAATGGGTAGTGGTTCTATTGGAGACAGGGCAGACTGGAAAATGACAGCCTGGGAAGGAGGTGTGGTGTCCATAGCTTTGGTGTTAGAGGTGTTGCCTGCTGAAGCACCAGTGCCGGCCTAAGCCGTAAATGGGGTGCTGGGGTAAAGAGGAGCAGGATGGAAGATGACAGCGTGGGAAGGAGGTGTGGTGTCCATAGGATCGGGGTCTGACGTGCTTCCTGCTGAAGCACCGATGCCGGCCAGGGCCGTAAATGGGGTGCTGGGGAAAACAGGAGCAGAACGGAAGATGACAGCGTGTGAAGGAGGTGTGGTGTCCATAGGTTCGGGGTCTGACGTGCTTTGTGCTGAAGCACCGATGCCTGCCAGGGCCGTAAATGGGGTGCTGGGGAAAACAGGAGCAGAATGGAAGAGGACAGCGTGTGAAGGATGTGTGGTGTCCATAGCTTCCATATTAGAGGTACTGCCTGCCTGATCTGAGAGCAGAGAGTGAAAGTGGGAGAGCCTCTTCCTAGATTCTAACTCCTCTGAATTTATAGCACTGGCTCTGCCTGGCTTTATGACATATCCATTGTACGTGTCACAGAGAAAGTGCGGGCGGGGCAGGGGGTGAGGCAGGGGTCACATGCAAGCCCAGCTGCTGGCTTAACCCCGGCCCAAAGGCAAAGGGCAGGGCCCCTTCTGGACTTTCTAGTGGCTGGGACTTCTGGCTGTGGGTGGCAGGTGTTTGGCACCAGATGGGCCACCATGCGGAGACTGTGGAAGCCTCCTCCAGAGCTCACCCTGCCTGGGGACTGGCTCTGCAGGCCCCTCAGCCCTGCGTATGTATCGGCCAGGCCTTCCCCACCACGGGGCCCAGAGGCCAGAGCCTGCTCAGACCTGAGGGCAGGAGGCAGCCAGAGCTTACCAGGGTGTGGGCCACCTTGTCCGCAGACCTCCCCAGCTCCTCTGCGAGACCTGGAGACAGGATCGCCTTCTCCAGGGCTGCTCAGCTGCCAGCATCACCATGAGCCAGGTGGCCAAGGTTTCTGAGCAGGAGATGCAGAGCCCTGATCCGACTGGATGCTGCAGCCCACGATGTCCCTTCCTGGCAGATAGGTTCTTTCTTCACTTCTGTTTTGAAATTTGGTAAAAGAACATTTAAACCTTGGCCTGTCCTTCAGGGTATATAGATGGTAGTGGCTTAGCCGGGATTCGATCCAAGCCTGTGTGATTCCAGAGCTTGTGCTCTGGACTGTGGTGCCTCCTTATCGTATATGCTTCATGTGTTACTTGTTTTTCTTTTTTTCTTGTAGTCCTTATGGTACTTAGCCCTAAGTGCCATAATTGTAACGAACAGCTACACTGCCCTGTAGGAGGTCTTCTTTTGTTCAACGCATGAATTGGTCATCCACCACACTGTGTTCTAATCTCAGAAGATACAGGTCAGGGAGCACCAGTTGTCAGCATGGCACCATTCCATATTTCTAACTGAGGCTTGAAGCCCGTATTTTCCCTTTGTCTAGTTTGAAGGATCCAGATATGTAAAGATGATATTCTAGATAAATCATGGGCTATTCTGAAAGAAATTCACCAGTGAATTGTTCCATATGGATTAGAAGCCAGCTTCTCTGGCCTTCCTGGAGTATATCCAGTAAGGCGTCTCATTCATGTCTAGAAAGCAAATATATCATTTATTGCAACTTCAGCGTGGAGCGATGTATTGGTATAAAGTACGATCAACACAGTTTGGTTATTGTGAGTATGACAGCTGGGTCCACTCTTTACTACCCATATGTAACTCTAGGGATTCTTATGCCCAAGAGAGGAGACGTACTCTTGGCTGTCTAGGACAAGGGAAGCATGTGTTGTTATTCAGGAGCTGGAAGCTTCAGCATGACAGGTAGGAATTGAACAATCCTGGTCTACACATCACTTGACCTTGCTTAAAACTTGTTTCTTTGGCTTGCTTCATTGGAGTGTTTTCTCCCTCCTGGGGCTGACATTGTCTGTTATGTATAATGCATGTGACATGTAGAAGTTTCAGAACCCAAAATCATATAGATCAGTAAAAATGTATATATATATATATATATATATATATATATATATATATATATATATATATATATATATATATATATATATATAAACCTATTGAAACACACACTGGGCATAATTCATATATTCCAAAATCAGTTTGACCCTCTGCTCATGAGATTCTTTTTATGGTATGTCCCAGCAAATCTGGGCTTCCATCCCCAATAAATTTTGGGGTTGAAAGACACAAAAGCTTTTGCTCAGACCTAAATTCTGTCTGAAAACAAGGGAAATATTATAAGCCCTTTGTAACCTCTCCAACAGCAGAAATGATTTACAGCTGTGGCATTGAACCATAATTCCTCGATCTCATTTGAAAAGGGTCCAGTTAGAAACAGTGTCTTGATTTTTGTTTCTTTTGTTTCTTCCCTGTTTTCTTGTGTTGCTTACCAACAATCCATTGTAATTCATGAGTTAGTATGGCAGCAGGCTGAGTGTTCCCTGGAGCTCATTAAATGAAGTGTTTTTCCTAAAATGACGTTTGTCTCCTTGTTTTCAGCCCCTCTTCTTTCCTCTGCCCTTTACTATAACCAGAGCTCAGCAAAAGCTGAGTGACTTTGTGCAGACCTTACTTAGGTTCAGCCTTTTTTTCTTCATTATTTCATTCATGGCTCCTCCATTTCATTGCTTGCCTTCTCGACATGTGTTGAAATCTTTCTGTGGTTGACGACTTCCAGAATATCTTGGCTTTTATTGGTTGATTAATTTTGGTATTTCTACAGTTTTATTTAGATATGGTTTCAGGAGGAACAGAAAGTAAATATATTTCCTAGTCTGCCATCTTGAGCTGAAAATCCCTGTGGATTTTAGCATCCAATGTTCCCATGGGAAAACACCCAACCATGGCCTTAATAGATGCAACACTCAAGATTTCAGCTTTTGTTGAGCAATCACTAAGGATTTCATATGTGGTCATTTCTAATGGGGAAATAATAACTATCTCATGACGTTGATTTGAGGATTAAATTAGATAATGCACATGA